>NW_001820827.1:741103-742924 GCF_000146945.2 Sclerotinia sclerotiorum 1980 UF-70
TCCCTCCCTCCGTCTCTCTTAACAAATCTCTTTCCCAATCACAAATCCCAAATCCCAGTCCCCAACCTCACAAAACAGCTTCACATCAAACATCCTACCTACCAAAAATTCCAGTAGCACCTCACCTAAAACCTCACATAAAAAACATAAAAACACAAGTGAACATTAGATGATATTTATTTTTCTTCTAGTCAGAGCCATATCTGATTTGTGTTCCTCAAAACTATAATATTCCTACTACTTATAATTTCCCTTCAAAAGTTTCATGATAAGTATTTTATTCCCCAACCGAGTAAGATAACTTTCCTAACCTCATATCTTCACCACCGTATAAACGCCGTGCAGAAAGATAAGACACTAAGAGTTTTTCTTCCTTTAACCAAATTATATGTACCAAATTAGCGCGAGACTTAACTAGTCTTAGCTTTCTTAGCTGGTCTTTCTGCATCACTACCCCCTTCCTCCTCACTATCAGTTCCCGAACTTTCATGAGCTGAATCGTATTCTTCGGCTACGTCACTCTCAGTATCAGTCTTGAAATCCTCATCCACGCTCTCATCGTCCTCATCAGCACTTCCTCTATCGGCTCTAGCAGCTACTACTTCTTCGTCCGAAGATTGCATATCAGGATTATCAAGAAGGGCGATGTGAGCGGTATTATCTTCATCCATCTCATTCTTGACTCGGAGACCTTTAATCTTGAAGAAATCCTCTAGATTCTTTTGTTCTTCGCGATTAATATTGCTGAATTGTGTTTCACCTGCTCCATTTTTAAGTCCGACAGCGATATCGAAGGTACGGGAAGCGGAAGTAGCACCGCCAACACGGGAGAAAGTTATAACTGAAATTTGTTCGTAGGTTATGTATGTGGCGGGTTTTGGAACGAACATGAAAGCTTTCTCTAAGCAATAGAGGAAACCTTCGCTGGCTTTGATAGAACATTTGATACCATATTGTGAGTGGTGGCTGATAACGTTAGTATACTGGTGTAACAAATTTTAGGAAAGTAGCATACCTCAAGAAATCCTTGGCAGGTTGATTAATCTTCTTTCCAGCAAGACCACGGAAAACTTGTGTGACGACTTCATGTAATGGCTGTTCATAATGTTGAACTAACTTTCCTCCATATTTCTCCTCCATCACTTCTTCCATCATATTCAGATCAATGGTAACTTCTTCATCCTTCTTGAATTGCATAACCAAGAAAGGATATCTAGTTTGACCTTGTCGTAATGGTGGATCTAAACCAATACAGATCATGAAATGTAATTCATCGGGCTTTGGTAAAACCATGAACTTCTTGATATGGTCGTACTGAATCTTGTAATCGTATGTTTTACCACGTAATCTGAAAGAGTTTTCGTACATGTCGATATCGAAACGTCCTCTGTGAATAGTTACCCTAGCACAAAACCATTGAAAATGCGACATGCCTTGAAGAGAGATGTAGAACATCGAGGAAAGTAGCAACAGTATCTCCAGCAACATCACCAATTTCAGCCTTCTCCATCAAAGTATCATAGAAAAGGTTGGATGCATTAGTCGCCTCCTCGTCGGCATCATCTCCAGAGTCCTCATCATCTTCACGGGCTCCCTTCTTGGTCGCAACTCCGGGAATGTAAAATCTCATCTCAACAAGCTGATCTTTTCCAGCACCAGCTTTCTTTCCTTTACTACGCGCGCCCCCCACCCCGCTCCGTTTGTTCCTGTATCATCGCCATTTGCAGAGTAACTCTGTCAGTGCAGTCACTGCAACTTCATTCTTCGACACTAGACCAAGAGAGATCACTGGATGTAGCCGAAGTCTCAGTATATGGATTC
>NW_001820827.1:743573-744409 GCF_000146945.2 Sclerotinia sclerotiorum 1980 UF-70
TTAGTGGTTATTGCTTTTAGAAGGAACGATTTTCCTGTAGAACAATTTGACAATTAAGATAGTCGCGGTCGCGTTAAGATGCGCATAAATTAATTAAGCTCCGAGTCACGTGATATTAAATCGATTTGATACAGCCCATTATTTTTTTGGGTTGGTTATAGATAAGAGATGAGACCAGAAGGTAAAAGGGTGCAAGCCAACAATGAACATGATTCCAAACGATCTCTGAGAACAGCCTTACCTCATCTTTATTGAGTTTCCTACACACGAAGAAGTCCATTCATCATTATTAAAGGCTACAAGACAACTTGTATCAAGACCACGTTATTGTCAGCGAAAGAGATCCTAACATCATCATATCATTTCAATTGTTCCTAATTATGTATTCTTAAAACATTCAAAATTCCATTCCACAATTCACTCAAATAAGGACATTGTAATATCTCTTTTTAAAAAGACGAGATGACGAACTCTCATTTTTGACAAGAGCGAGATAATTCAAGGTGAGCACATGGGAAGAATTAAGATTATTTTTTAAGCTTCAGATTTCCCATGTCCACTTGCTCCTGATAATGAGCAAGTTCCATACCAGTTTATAAAGATCCATCTTTCGCTATGCGTGCGCGCAGGGTGTGGTATAAAAGCTTCGAAAACAGTTGTCGACCTCCATCAAATGAAATGATATGCTTGAGGTGACGCAAAAGAGAAAACATCACGAAACGCCAATCGAAGCCCATAATTGTTCGAGTGAGAATCCTTGACACAATAATCGTCCTCCTATCATAGCAGGCCCTCTTGTCCCTTAATACACCGGTCCATTATGCAGCATTTTCCTT
>NW_001820827.1:744614-794126 GCF_000146945.2 Sclerotinia sclerotiorum 1980 UF-70
GCAACGTTGACTCTCTACTCATTGCTGTGTAGTTTGTCGAAGCCCTTCCTCAATGGCGATGAATTCTTCTCTCGCAGAATCCGTGGTCTCGACAGAGATGGCTTGGCTGTAGGTACTGAAGCGATTGCTTTTGGAAGAGACCTTTGTGTTGGGCATATTTGTCAGCGAAGATCAATGATGATTTTATGGAGGTAGTATCTGCTGAAATCTAGATGGTAGATTGACGGGACAATTATGTAGAACGAGGAAGGGAAGTAAAGAGAATAAACATACACTTGGAGCCATGATAGGACGGGAAGAATCTATAGAAGCAACCATCTTTGTGATATCCGTTTCAGATTAACACCGATGGGGTCTTATGACAGGTTTGATCAAGGGTTCTTCTTGTAGTATATTGTGGCCCCTAATAGCAACGGGCTGTTATGATCGAATCGCACAGTAGCTCGAGAGAGTGAAAGGGTATGGGCTATCACAGGCTACTTGGATCTGGAAAAGATGGCGTTGATCCACGTCTTTGGCTTATGTAGGAGTAACAGGTGTCGAAGTGGGTCAGCCCTGGGTGCCACGAGGGAAGGGAAGTGATAAGTGGAAGGATCGTTAACTTTCAAAACAAGAGCGGAAGAAAGTCTTTCAAGGGGATTCAAGGGACCCCTTCTCGCAGGTGGATCAAATGCTTCTAAAAACGGCAACGCACTGACAAAAATCTGGCAGCAATCACTTGCAGACTGCAGTGAAATCAAAAAGAAGCGGAGAGGAATTCTTTTAGAGTCAGTGGAGGGTTTTTGAGACTCAATTGAGAGTGGGAGAGAAAAAAAAGTAGATGGGTTAGCAGGCGGCTGGCTGGCTGAGTTGATTGATAGTATAGTATAGTAACTTCGCGATTTGTGGTTCGACAGAATCTCTGTACTCGAGTAGGATCAGTTTGATGCAGTCAGCTTTTAAAGTAAGTTTCACGAATATTAGTGAAAAATCTCATGGCATGATGGGAATATTCAGGATAGGAAAGATTTACCTTGTGAGAGGGTTAGCAAGAAAACGTGGTGTGTAGGGATTCCGAAATGTTTTTGAATTTTTTATTGGTACCTATGATTGGTTAACAGCTAACACCGATATCCGTTTGATAAGTGAACGAGGAAGACGAAACGAAACGAAACGTACTCAGTAAGGTAGGTTCCAAATATTCAAAGTTCAGTATACATGATTGATTACTATTTTTTTTGCTTGATGAAAGTGCAAATCTACAAGAAGAGTTAGATTGTATACCGCCTACTATCAGTACTATGCACTGCCTTGTGTTTCTCGACGGCCGTTAATGAAGATCAATTTAAAACCTCCTTCCAACTTATCCAACCAACAATTGAACAAGTACAATCAATCAATTATCATCTCAATGACTCTTATCTGATATCTCCATTTCTCCATTTCTCCATTTACGAGGTGGGCTACAGCAATTCAAGAGCAGTCAATAGGTAGGTATCAAGGTAGTATATATAACTGCTATTCGAATCCTTCAAAAAGTCCAAAATTGAACTTGAGAAGTCTCCCATGATGAATTGAATGCAAGATCAGACCCACCTCTGAGACCAGGAATGAATGAAGCTTATCACACCACAGAAAAGAAATACTAGGCAGGTAGCTACCTAGTACATTGCTGGTTTCACCAACCCGTAAGAAGGGAAAGGGCCGGCTCGAGCATCATGGAGAAAAGATAAACTTTATCAAAGCACGTGGTAAACATGATAGATATACTTTCTAGACAGTGACGGGAAACGCGGTTGCATCGAGGTTGCATTAGACTAACGAACCTAATAATGCTTGTATTAGTTGAAACAAGAGACGTTGGCTTTGCCTTCTTTAATAAGAATTGAAGTACCGCATACAACCGACCAACTCAACCAATTGAACATCACAAAAGCCATTGGGGCATCACATGTGTGTGTGTGGTAACTGTGGTTATAGTTTACTGTTTTCGAAGTGGATTCTTCAAATTATGGGAGTCGTATTGGGCATTGCATATGCAGGACGCCATCGGGAACCCAAAAAAATCAATAAGTACCCCTCATCAATCTGCGGCATCCATTACCTTTTATTTTGGTGTAATAGTGTTTGTAAGCCGAGGGCTTGGATTTTGTTGAATAGTAACATGGGGACTTGAAGAAGTGCATTTCTTGGTAAGTTATTGAGCAGAAGATGAGCACGGTATAAGCAAGTGCTAGGTAATACAGCACAGTAATGGATTTGATGAATTGTTGGTCAATTGCTCTTTCCCCAGCTGCAAGAAAATTATCCTAGAACTATATCTGCGCAGATGCATCAGGGAAGATTGGGAAAAAAAAAAAGTAAACAAAGCAACCCCACCCAAACACCAATTCCTGCAGCTATTCAACAGCTACTAGATAATCACATTAAAATTACAAATTATCATTGTAATATCTTGACAATACCTGATCAACCTTTGCAATGCCTAAAAAACAATTTTTGAAAGATAACAAGAAGAAGTCCAAGCATGCACCGCAGGTAAGGCTCCATAATTGATCCAAAATCAATGAATATGCAGGTCATGTAACACGTGCAGATACCAGCAACGGCTGATGAATATCTCGCTGGTAAGTTATTATTCTCTTCGTAGGACCAAAGATGGGGATGTACATAAGCTAAGACATATCATAGCTGGGGTAGATTTTGAAGAGGCTGGCGAGAAATGGAGAGGTGGTGATGCCGCGAAGGTAAGGCCTTCATTCTCATACACGTTTATGTATTGGATCTGAATTTCCATCGTCGCAGTCAGCGAGGTTCTTCGTCAGAGCAATTGATAACTACGAGGAAGCTTTGGAAAAGTTCCCAAACTCTTTCGACCTTGCTTATAACAGGTGAGATCTTTTCATGCTCAAAATTTAGGTACTGATAGGTGCTGATATTTCACAGAGCCCGAGTTCTGTATGAGCTTACACAATATCCAAAGCTCACAGCACAATTACCTGGGACACTTCTGGACCTTCTAGCTGCTGCTTTGGAAGCGAGTCGATTTGCATTGAGTTTAAAACAGGATAATGCAGACATCTTGTTGTATGTAGTACACAAATCCCTTCGTGCTTTTCACGGCTAACAGCAGCAGCAATACGGCTCAGGTTCTTACCAGTATTGCGGAAGTAACATCAGAAACGAGAAACGTTGGCAATGATGATAATCTGGCTTTACTCGAGGAGGCTATTGAGCTTTTTCAGAGATGTTTAACGTTGCAGGAGTACCAATACACTGAATCGCAAACTCAAGCTGGATTTGTATCTCCATTAGATTCGGATCCAGATATGGAAGAAGGTGGGGCTTCGTTATCTGATTCTAATGCCCAACCTCTACAGGATAATAGATGGGCGACTATCGTTGAGCCAGTGACCCTTGATACTTTACTAGATACTCTAATAGCTCAGCTTCAAACACTCGCTACATTATGTGGGTTGGTCAACGTAGATGCTGGTCGAGGACTGGCGTGGATCGAAGAATATTCAACCCCGCTCATCGGCGAAAAACTACAAAGCTACCTTGAGGGCACTACAGACAGAGAGCAAGAAGCTGGCCTCGCCAAGTCAAATTTCGTTGCTGCTCTCGCTGATGCTAATTTCCGATCACAGCGAATTGATATTGGTACCTACGAACGAACTTTGAATGATGTGTATTCGTCATTGAGCCTGGAGGATCATCCAGAAGGGCTTTGCGACAAAGCTGAAGCATTCATCTCATACAATTCTTCTGTTCGCCTGAACTATGAAGCAGCTCAATCATCCGAAGTGTCCGCATCACGTTGGAAAGTTCTAACAGCAGCACTGGACAGTCTGACGAAAGCTTCCAAACTTCCTTCGGCCGACAATCTATCAAAGATCCACATTCTACGAGGTGATGTCGACCTTTTGAGATTTCAGTTGGGTCAGCAGCCGAGTAATTTTGATATTGCTTTGAAGAATGGGGCAGTGTTAGCAAAGAATGCGGAGAAATTCTACCGTGGTGCTGGAAACTTCGCGAGAATGGAGGGGTCGAGTAAGCAGTTAGAAGAAGCTGAAGTGAAGGAAGCTCTAGCTATGAGTTTTTATGGTGAGAAGGACAAACTATTGAGATGTATCAAATTGCAACCTGAGCTCGTTAGGGGCGTTTTGGAGGATGCTCTTGATGATGGATTGGTTTCATATGAGGCCTTATCTGCCATGGGTATTGCATAGAGCTATTTGATACTGCAGAGTCTTAGATACCTATTGAACAGTATTGTGGTCTTAGTCTTTGGTGGCACAATGAAACTTTTTCCGCTTGAATACTTGTCAAACGATCAGACTCCAGTGTAACTTAAGACTTCCAATTCTCCAGAGACAGTAGATTTTCGAAAATAGTAGATTCATTGGAAACCATATTTATCATGCCACAGTTGTTTAGAGGTATGAATATTGATCTCTATCATCTTCAGACAAAATCACTAGTCAATCAATATGATGGTATGATATTACATTCATTACGCTATAGTTAACTTTCCTTTCTTTGTCGATGATGGTTATTCGTCATTTTCAGCCCAAGATTGGGGTTGTGGTTGTGAATAGTCTCAATTATCTATGTTCCTAAAACAACCTCAGGACCCATTTTCCTAGAATAATTATTCATTCCATCTCACATTCAATTCCATATCCTTGTACATTATCTCCATCAGATGCTGCACGGACTCTGATGCCTAAGGCTTGAAACCAGAGTTCTGGTTTTCGCTTATGAATTTGTAAAATAATGGAGATTTGAACAGCTTCATTACTCGCCCACCATCGACATCCTCAAGAAAAATTCTTTCCGATATCCTCTTACATCTCAAAACACATTTACCTACACATTAGAAGCTTCTTTTCGTTCTTCTAATCAAATCCTCGCCATCATACTCGTAATTTTGATCCTCAAATATTTAAAGCGATCATCTTCTCCAGATTCCTCGAATACCTTCAATAATTAAACAAACTCAAAGTTTCTAAAGCACACCGATTTTTGTGACAGGACCCTATTTTATTCTGTTCACCCGATCTTGAACTTTATTTTCAACTATCTGCGACAGTTCACTTCAGCTGTTTCCAATCCTTTAAAGACATCTCTCCGAGACCCCTCCATCTTCTAATTCTTGTGAGGTTGACAAAAGTCTTCCTTCCCCACCTTTCCAGAATCATGGCAACCAATGGTACCTTCAATCAACAAGATCAATACAAGACAACCGCCACCGAACAGTACCCAGCTACTTCAGGTGCCACTGGCTCTTCAAGCGGAGGTGCTTCTGGTGGAGATCTCTCCAAGGATGAGGTTGGATGGTACTTTGTTGAGCAGTATTACACTACTCTAAGCAAGTCTCCAGAAAAGCTCCACGTAAGTTTTATAATTGCTATGGTGAAAATTACATTTGCGCTAACATTTCATAGCTCTTCTATGGAAAGAAATCTCAATTCGTTTCTGGTCTTGAGGGAGCTCAAGCTCCAGTATCCGTCGGCCGAGCTGTAAGTTCTGCGCGCGTGTTATTTGTTATGTGACTAACCTTTTTTTAGGGTATCCAAGAACGTATCCGCGACCTCGATTTCCAAGACTGCAAAGTTCGTGTCACCAATGTCGATTCCCAATCTTCCTTTGACAACATTGTCATCCAAGTTATTGGTGAAACATCCAACAAGTCTGCCGAGCCCAAGAAATTCGTCCAAACCTTTGTTTTAGCTCAACAGCCTACCGGATATTTCGTTCTCAACGACGTTTTCAGATACATCAATGAGGAGGTTGAAGAAGAGCAAGTTGAAGCTGCTGAGGTCAAGGAGGAGTCTGCGCCCGCGCAAATAGTCGATGATGTTGAAATGCCTGCTGCACCGGCTGCTGTCGAGGAGTCCGCAGCTCCAGAAACTACTTTGGACGCTGATGTGGTTGACAAGAAGTTGGAAGAGACCATCGAGACCGAGCCTGCTACCGTCGAACCAACTACAAATGGAGAGTCAGCTGAAGCTACTACTACAGAAGTTGAGGAAAAGCCAGAAGAGCCAAAGGTTGAGGAGAAAGTTCCTACACCAGAGGAAATTGAGAAGGCTGTTGACGAGGAAGTGAAGGAACCAGAAAAGCCAAAGGACCCAGTTCCAACTCCAGAACTCTCTAGACAACCTTCTGCCACCAAACCCGCTCCAATCCAGCCAGCTACCCCAGCTAAGCCATTGAGTTGGGCAGCTCGCATTGCAGCTTCAGCTGGCTCAGCACCAAAACCTGCTGTTCCAGTTGTGCAACCAAAGGCTGCCGCTCCAGCTGCACAAAAACCCGCTGCCACTCAACCAGCTAAGCAACCAACTACCCCTGCAACCACCGCTGCTACTCCAGCAGCTGAGAAGAAGGAAAACTCACCAACAGGCTCTGCTGGATGGCAAACTGCTGGAGGTGATGCCAAGCGACAAAACAGACCACAATCAATCTCCCAACAGCCAACAGAAGATAAGGGAACTTTGGGATATGTTCGTAATGTCAACGCTTCAGTCAAGGATGAAGAATTGCGCTCAGTTTTGAGCTCTTTTGGCGAGTTGGTCTACTTTGACATCAACCGTGCTAAGGTATGCCATATCACTTTCGTTTCATGATCGTAACTAATTCACCTCTAGAACTGCGCTTTTGTCGAATATGCCAATGCCGCTGGTTACCAAGCAGCAGCTCAGGCCAATCCTCATAAGATTGGTGAAGAAACCATCTATGTTGAGCCACGCCGACCAAAGTCTACTGCATACGGTGGTAATGGTTACTCTGGTGCTGCACGTGGTGGAATGAACCAACGTCCCCGTGGTGGATTCGAACAAGGTCGTCCTGGCAATCAACCTGGCCGTGGTAACTTTGGAGCAAACCGTGGACGTGGAGGTGCCAATGGACCAAGAGGAGGTCGTAGTGGTGCCGGTCAAACAGCTTAAATGCAAATTTCAACAAGCAACTTCATAAGTCAAAACGTCGGATTCATTATCACAATAATCAGATTATGAAGCCTTCGACGATGTACCATATTCAGTCACCTTGGCTACGAGACCCAAGATCCTTCCACCTTGTACTTTACTTGATCACGAAAATTTCTCGAACCCTTTCATTCACGTTCATGTTTTTAGGACAGCAAAAGTTCAGCAATTTGATTATTGGCTCATACTTTATGCGCCATCATATGGTATATTGAATGGGTTTATGCTTTTCTTTTTAACTTTAAAAATTTGAGGATGGATTGGGTGCACCTTTCTTTTTACGGACCACAGAATTTACGCAATTTATGATGTACTTTTTTTGTCTGGTCTATGTGGCATTGCAAGAATTTGATCTTCCTCACGTTTGATATGCTCTTTTGCCATATTACCCTATTGTTCATTTCCTTCTTTCCTGAAGTTATTATGCACAGCAAGTTCTGATGATCACGGCTGGATGGCGGGGCGTGGGGTGTAGGATTGGTAATGGAAAATTATCTAGTAGGCCTATAGTGTTGAGGGCTGAAATGATGATGAATGGATTATCCGGATGGAATAACATTGATTGATTGATGATGGATGGCTGGGTACTTCGGTGTGTAGGCGTGGAAAAGGATATATGAATTGATAGTGGATATGAACAACTTTGGCTACTTGCAATTTACTTGCTAGTGATATTATGGGAGAGGGTAGATAAGAGTAGATAGTAGATAGGGTGGGAATGAATGCAAAAGAAAAAAATAATAAGAATATTAAATATTAAATAAACAAGAGAGAAATGATGATAAATGAGCTCTTCAATGTGTGAAATATGTGTGAAATAGAATGATTCTTGTTATATATTGTGCAAAGGGGTGAATGAGATTTGAGACGAGCATCTACTAGTAGTAAGAGTGGGAAAAACAAGATGATTGAACAGATTAAGAATAATAGATTAGATACTTTCTTTCAAACTTGAAAAGATTCATAGATGTGGAATTCTTTCCTGATCTGTAAGGTTTAATACTGATATTGATATCAATATTATTATATCTACTATGTAGGAATTGTATATACGCTATGCTCAGAGTATATATACTAAGAGCAGTTCTTTTATCCAATTAATAATCGATAAACACATTGCTATACACACACATATATGCTTGGCAGCGTAGCATAATGAGTGTAGTGAATGTATTATTGCATTATTGTATTCGCTAACCCTGATTTTTCCCAAAACAAGGACAGGAACAGGAACAGGGACAAAGAGCCTGTTTCGCTGATACCTACGTATGTATATCTGTCTATCTATCTATATCGAGCTGGGTTATGCTATTCAAACTAACAAACGAACAAATATATATATACATATATCGATCGATCGAGTGAATAATTGAATGGATGGATGTGATGTCCAAGTATCGAGTATACATCCAAGTCGGGAGAGGATATCGATGTTAAGGTTGATCTTGATGTTGATATTGGTTGGCTGTTTGTATCCAGTTCCAATTCCAGTCCCATTTCCAATTACCATGTCCATGCAAGCCATTAATGATTCAAGTATTAACGCTGATCCGAATTCTTCTTTGCTGCATACATATGTAACATACATGCATGTAATTAAGCTTAAGCCCGCAAACTAACCAGTGGCTCCATCTCATGGCTTCGATGTATCTTGACTCGGTATTATCATACCATTGGCTCCAGATACGGTACGAGCTAAATCCTCAATGTGCCAATGTTTAACATTATCCCATGACCAGACATTACCAAATCTCGCAAAATACCATTCCGCTCAAATAGTACCATGAGCAGCATCAGAACTGTCAGCAGCACTAGTATCAGCACCAGCATCAATATCAAGACCAACCCCAGCACCAGCAACCCCCGGTCTCAGAATAAAAGCCGCCCGATCCCCACACCGCAAACAACACGAATTCGCCGCAAAATTCCAATAATGACACCTCTTCCAGCCGCATTTCCAATCACCGGCAACAAATGGAACGATGGACCCATCATCTCTCATTGCGCCGGGCGGATGAGTAGGACTGGGATGGTTTCTTTCTAGTGGGGTTTTGTCTTCTTCTTCTTCTTCTTCTTTTGTTTGCTTCGTCTCTGTAGGTGTTGTTGGAGGGGAGGTATTTAAAGCAGTATCTTGATCCAGAGTGGATGTGTCTTGGATTCCTATTGCCTGGTTGGTATTGTGCTCAGATGTCGTAGTGGGAGTGCTGTTGTTGGATTCTTGGATTAGAGGGTTGAAGACTCGTTCGGGACATTCGTATGTAACGTGTCCTACTCCGTTGCATTGCCAGCAAATTATGATTTCGCTTTCATTTGCCCATGAGATACGCGAAGGTTGTGCTTCTGGGATGTTTGGGGTATTGTTAGGTATTATTGTATTTGCATTTGCATTTGTATCTGCATCCGCATCCGCATTTGCATCCGCATTTGCGTTTATGGCATCTTGATCAGGAGAGCCGTCAGACAAAATACCTAAATCAAATGAATCCGGGGAATTCAAGACCCGGCATTTTTTCACATCATCTTCACCATCGCTTAATAGAAAATCATCTAGATTGGGATGATGAAGCGAAGTATCAAACTCATCAGGATGCTCAAGCTCGAATGAGATATCAAAATCATCTGGCAGCGGAAGTTCAAATGGAGAATCCGTATCGCTTGCACTTCCAACAGAAGAGTCCGTCTCAGACAATATTCTCGACGAAGCTTTAGACGACGCTTTATAATTACGCGCGATATCTCTTTGGGGAACTGCAATTGCAGGAACCAGTAATGACGATGTTTGAGTTGATATGGGGGAGCCAGAGGATAGAGCACGTCGCTTTTCGGGTCTCCTCAGAGTTCGTGTTCGTTTTAGCTGCAGGTTTGTAGATCCTGGACTACTTGCTCGACTGATATTCTTACGGAGATCCATATCTCCCGCATCCAGACCTGGTGGCGTCGAAGAACTTCTTCTAGTTGAGCCTTCTGGGAACTCTGTTGGCGGGAATAGCAATTGATTATTATTCAGAGCCGGATTTTGCAATGGTGATGTCCGTTCTTTCGAGTTTGTATCCTGTAATTCAGGGGATATGCTTCTATTTGAACCTTCTTGATTACCCTCGATTACAACGCTCAATTTTGGAGATTCTGTATTGAGATGATTTGGCCGTGACTTGGGAAATCCAGCACTGGGAGGCTTATGGGTTTTACAGTTATACGAAAAAGCACCCATGGATCCTAAAGATAGACGTCTTTTATTTAGCGAGATGGAATTAGAAGGTAGTATGAATTCAACATCTGATGTAGAGGAGAGTCTTCTCCTTCGAGGTGGTATGTAGACATTGGTGTTTCCGCTTTGTAATGAAGAGGAAGATTTCAGGCTGCAAGAAGACGGGATTCTTCTCCTTTGCGGTGGTACATAAATAGAAGATGTTGATTGTCGTGCCACAGATGAAGGAGCGCCTGCTTCTTGAAAGACATTCTTTGAGCTGGAAACTTTTGATGTGCGGTTAGAGGCAGACGTCGATTCGTTTTTTGTAACAGGAGAAGATTGAAGTTCATTCAACGACGAGGAATCCTCTTGTATTTCATAAACAGGAGGCGGCAACTTCGACTTAAGGACTTTCAAGCTAGCTTTTACATCTTGCGTGGTTTTCTTAAGGCCGGAAGTTATATCGGCATAACTTGTGGATTCCGACTCATCGCTTGCTACAGATTGTGTTTCCATTGCAACCACTATCGGAAATGGATCTTGAATTTTAGCAATAGTAGGTTTTTTGGAACTTTTTAAATTGGTGATTGCGGTAGCTTGTGTTTCCATTGCACTCAATATCGGGAATGGAGCTGGGGTTTTAATAACGGTAGGTTCCTTAGAAGATTCTAACTTGGGTGATATTGATTCTTGAACATTCTTTTCAGCTTTTGATATTTCTGAAGTTTGGTCGATGACATCAGAGCTTAAAACCTCCGTCTGGGAACTTATAGAAGGCCATTCTTCCTGTACTGAAGATGAACCACTGTCTCCAGGGCGCTCTTCAAGAGCTTCTGGATCAGGTGGTTCTTGCGCAACCATTTCAGCATATGATGTTTCTGGAGCCCAATTATTAACATTAGATGCTGAAACCTCCGTCTGAGAACTCATGGTAGGCCACTCCTGTAAGTTAGATATACTGGGGGCGTCAAGAACCTGCTGCGCTGGTGAATTTTCTGGCTTGTGTGCAATTTTTCCAAATTTTTCAGGTTGTGAAATTGTTGGAGCTTCTTTGGCAACATCAGAGTTTAGTTCTTTTGCCTCTGAACTCCTGGAAGGCGATTCACCCTGTGCTTTAGGCACAATATTTGTTTCGTGGCTCTGCTGCTTGGAGGGAGTCTTGGGTGACATTTGCCTAAGTTTTTCAGCATAGGATATTGTTTTGGCTTCTTTGGTGACAGGAGTACTTGGTGCTCTAGCTTGGGAGCTCGTGGAAGGCCATTCTTCCTGTTTTGACGATACCTCTTTGTCTCTGCGATATTCTTTTCTTAAAGGCTTCGGTGTTGGTGGTATATGCGCAGCTTTTCCGGCATAGGAGTGCGCTGAGACTCGGGGTTTGGATTCAACAAATCTCGTTTGGACATTATTTAATTGACTAGGCAAGGGGGGTAGAGAATCAATTGAAGACGAGGTAGAGACTGATGATTGTGCTACTCCAGATCCGAGATTATTTACTGGTCCTGTTTTCTCTTCGGCCTGTGTAAATCTGGAAGAATGGCTCTTTTCGAGGTTTTGTATCATTTGGACAGTTTGTGATTCTGGGTCATTCGACTGTTGGTGTCTGCGCAAACTGGCTAGTCTCGCCTTCTTTTCTCCTTTCTTCGCTATTCGCTGAAGCTGTTTGGTAGTTAGAGTTCCTGTCCTTTTCTCAAGCCCTTCGATTTCTTTGATCTGTCTCTGTAATCCCGATATCTCCTTCTTTAATGTCTTCTGTTTCTTCGAGAGTGCGACCTTATATTGTACACTACCTGTAAGTTCCATTGGTCTATTTGAGTCGCTTGATGAATTGTTTGTATCTAACGGGACGATGGATAGGTCTTCTGCTGAGGCTAATGAGTCTTGCCGATCGTGAGGACTAAGGCTACGTCCGTAGTTTTGCTCATAGACACGATACATATATTCATTATCTAAATCCCTGTTGAGGATGTTACTGTTTTGATCTGCTGTATTCACCAAATCCATAGTGGGACTCGACATTGTCTCGGGATTCCTGCGAGGTTTTGGAGGCGGTGATACTGACGGCGGGATATAATGCAAAGCATCAAATGAGGAATATGAGAAATCGCGGAAATCGGTGCAGGATGTGGTCTTCCATTTGAGCGGAATAAGTAATGGTTCTGGAGGCAATGAGAACCGGCGACGGTAAGCGCCAAACAAAACTTTCAGGTATTTTTCTTTTTCTTGCAAGGTCGCAATTTTCTCAAAAATAACATGATTCAGAGTCGCGCCATTTTGTCGCCTGCTCTCAAAACTTGCAAGCCATTGTACTTCGCTTAACAACCTCCTAATTCTTTGCTTGAGTTGCATTTCATTATCATAGGAAGCATGAAGCTCTCCCAAATAATGATCGATCCTTACTTCTAAGTCTATCAGTCTCATTCTTTTCGTCACCAACGTTTCTATCTCCTGAAGAAGCAAACACTCTCCTCTAGCTTGCTTCCACTCTAAATCTGCAATGTAGTCAAGGCTTCTGGCTAGAGTCAATATTCCACTCCTATTTTCTAGCATCAATGATGAGATTTGACTGCTCGAATTTAGAACTTCCTCGAGCTTTTGACTTAGGAGGGGTGAACCTTCCTCCAAGAGCCTGCGAAATCTTTCCAATCTATGCAGATGGTCTGTTTTGCGTGCCTGTTCTAAAATTCCTTCATCAACAAGTTTTTCCAGTTTTGATTCCACTAGTTCACGCATATTCTGGACCTCCTGCTTTGGATAAGCTTGAGAGGGAATTTTATCAGGATTATTCCACGCCGGATCATAATCTATATTTCTCTTTGGCCGGCCGCTGCTAATACATGAGCCTTCAGGCTTAATTGCTTCCTTAAGAGAGTATTCACATGTCCATGGACGTCTCGACTGATTCCAAAATTTAGGTATCCCGCGAATATCCTGTGTCCAACGAATTGGAGGACGATTATGTCTGGCCTAACCTCAAAAAGTCAGCCGCGTGTTTCCCATGTAGTTCAATATCGGCCATCTATACCGTGACTAGATAATGTAAATATGACGTCGATTCATTTTTCTTTTGGTTAGGACAGTGCTCAAATAAATGCGTCATGGTGTTGCATCTAGGACAACCTGAGATAAAACCGAAATTATCCACGGGACCCATGCAGGCCTGCAAAAGGTGATCTTCCGCATGACAGTTTGCACAAAAGTCCCTTCTTTCCTGTTGCGCAGCTATGCCAATATGTCCTTCATTGTTGGCACATGGTTTGTGTAGAAATGGAGATTCCTTGGCATCAGCTACACCATGGGGCGCATCCTTGATATCATTATTTGCATCATCGTCACGGCCATCGAGCAGCGGTGTTGTTTTAGTAACCAATTTATTGCCTGAAGGCGTAGTGTTATGCAATGGTGCAGCTGATGGTTGATATGTAGAAGGGAGCGAAACTATTGGGGTTTGCGGCGATTGTTCTGTTGGCAAAAACTTTAATGGACCTGGTGGAATGACTTCTTGTGATGTATTCTGTTCTATTGGCAAGGGATGTGCACAATTAACTGAACCTGAACTAGGACTCGAAGCAAAACGGCGAGCGGAGTCTGTTGCGGTAGCTGAGGAGGTTCGGGCCTCCCTTGCGCGCGGTGTCTCACCAATATTATCTGAATAGATTGGAGCATCTTCAGCTAAATTGTGTCCAGCGGAGGGCGGTGGCTTCTCATGAAGCGCTGTGGTTTGGCTCTGAGCCTCGGGATCAGTGGGTGTTTCCCTAGGTTTTCCTGTGGGTATATTTGCCAAGAAAACTTCATTGGGCCCTAAATTGAAGTTAGTATGCGAAGCGAGTTCCTCTGAACGTGTTCAACTGACAGAAGTGTTTCCATGTCTCAACTTGAGCACTTAGCTGTAGAAAGTGTTCAGGTATGTTCGATCCATCGCTTTGGAGTCTGTCAAGCATAGATCCATACCAGCTATAGAAGGATTTATATGATATTCCTTGAGCGTATGCTTTGCGGCCCATTATTTCCAGTCCACACACGTGATTACTGTGACCGCTCATATCGATTGATATTTGATGTATAAAATATGTTTAAAGAATAGTTAATAATAAATAGAATTCTTGGCGCCAAATGATACATGCTTGAAGAGTGATATTGATTCGAAAGGGAATTTAGACGTCGATTGTTGTAAAAGATAGGTGCAAATGGTTTGCTCTTGCCATATATCCTCTTGTAGTTGTAGCAAGTGCGAACATCCCTCTTCCCCACTTACTGCCAATCACTTAAATAGCGATTTCTTTTCTTATTGAGATAACTCACACATCTTTGGAATGTAATCAAATTACTCAATATCAGTATAACCAACATTCGTTCTATCAATTCAACGGGAACATTCGCTTAAATCCGCCTTCTTACATTCTTAGACCATAGCACAGTTCTATGTTCCACCGATATCACAATGCCATCCTTCGCTGAAATTCTCAAGAAATCATCTCGAGCGTCGAGAAGAGACCACTTCTCTCCTATCCGTGCTGACTGGAAACTTCATGGACTCGATTCTGACAATGAAAAATTGCTGGATGGTATCAGTAACCTCAGCTTGAACCCGACGGCCACCTCCAAGGCGAAAAATGGAATGAAAGAAGAATTCACCAACTCCATCTATTACAATCTCGATTTGGGGTACTCTAATGAAAATGGTAGCAAGTTTCATGATTCCCGCCATGACTCTGAACAGGGATGGCAGTTTAAGAGCAATGACTCAATTCGTACAAACAAGAGTCGTCGTCCAAAATTATCAGCTCAGATTGATCTCGATAGTGGTCGCCAAGGGTATCTACAATCAAGACGCGGCGATCTTTCAGGGATAGAAGAAGTAGAGGAAGAAGAGGAGTCGTATACTTCGGAGGGGACTCCTGTCGAAGCTTTAACAGCATTGTTCGACACTGATATGGAAAATCATCGTTACAAGCTTCAGCAAAATATCTCCAATACTACACTAGAGGAAGACAGCTCCGACGAGAGACTTGAGCCCATCGATTCGCGCTGTGCTCTTCTGGCACCTTCCGGTACTCGATGGTCAGCTGCAAGTTTAGCTGAAGATCATAAGCAATTTTCGGCGTCTGATTTGGACAAAAGATTGACCACGTTGAAGAAGCAGCAAGACAGCAAAAAGGGACTGCGGAGGAGATTAATGAGAAAGGTGACTCACAGACGTCAAGGCCGGAGGTTGCTTAGCAGGTCAAAAATGGGTATTGGTAGATCTGGAGGGAATTATATGGAACTGAGAACAAAGGCAGAAATATTGATATGACAGCGGGTCACACGTTACTTCTGTGGGAAACGGTTTCAGGATGGTAGTATATATATTTAGTCCTTTCAGCGATAACCAAAGTAATGATAGCGTTTTATAAATTACCAACTTCGATGAAGTACTTGCAGCAAACGTGAAGGTCAGTTAAGCTATTGGATTGTGAAACCCAGATTAGAATATTGAAAAGTGACAGGGCTATGTACACTTGTATGAATTTGTTTTTGAATGACAAGGAAGGTTAGAAACTCCTCGAGAATATAAATATCTCTGTGGATAAACCGCTGGATCAAAAAGATGCCAAATCCATCTTTGCTACAACTCTCCCCAACCTATCTCAGTGTCGAATACTATCATAACCCATTATCATAAACAATCTCCTCTAAACACCCAGCAACCCCACCACATGAAGTCAGATCTCCTTCCCCATAGCACTAATATCCTTGACCGCATCCAAATCTCTCAAAAACCCCTCATATTTCTGTCTAATTAATTTCCATGCCGTGGGGCCTAAAGGAAGTCGAAGCGGCACTTTCTCTCCACGACTAGCTATCATGTAGATAATTTCTGCTATGGCAGTAGGCTCGAGCATACCAATACCACTTCTGATACCCATATTTACCCATTTTTCAAGCATACGAGCGGGCATATCAGGAGCGGTATAGGCGGGATGAGGTGCCGTGTGGGCTTTTCCGTGGCCTTCGAAATTGGTTTTAACACCCGAGGGCTCGATTATACAGAAATTAACTAGTGGGATGAGAGGTTAGGTGAAGTTTAAAATCTGGGAGAATATAAAACATACTATTCCAATCAGGATGCATTTCTCGTGCTACAGATTCAGTCCAACCTTCTACGGCGTATTTACCGGCATGGTAGTAAGAACTACCCGGGAAAGAACATAATCCAGCGAGGGAGGAAATTTGGTATATTACTCCTCCTCGATATTCTTTGTGCTGACGCATAATTTCAACGGCTTTCATTGTTACTCTTGCTGTGCCGAAAAATAATGTCTCAATTTCGATATGCGCTTCTTCCTCAGTTGCGGATTCTGTGTCTCCGGAAAGTGAATAACCGGCATTGTTGATAACAATGTCAAGATGGAAAGAGTCGCCGAAATGCTTGGAGGCGGTAGAAAATGCCTCGTTAAGGCTAGTAGGAGAAGTTACGTCGAGGGCGAGTTTGAGAATGTTGGGGTTGGAATTAGGAAGATAAGACAGGTCTGAAGGGTTTCGAGATGTTGCAATCAAGCGCTGGTTTGGTTTGCTGGCAACTAATTCTGAGATAGCGCGACCAATGCCAGATGAGCAACCGGTAACTTTTCAGTTAAATAATTAGTTTATTGTTTTTTGAAGTCATCAAGGAGTGTAATCGCACTTAGCCAGGTTGCACCGATGGGTAATTCGTAAGGCTTGGTATTAACTGGATTCATCTTGCACCATGTAAGGCATTCGACAATTCTTCTGGTAAGATTACCAAGAAATATGATGCTCTATGAAGCTATTAGATATTCGTCTTTCCAATATGGATGACTTTGGTTGTCTTTATATTCTTCCTCTCATTAACCCTTACATCGCGCTATATCGCAATATAACTCAATAAATAATACCTAATCTTCACACACCATTCCAATCCCATATGATCAAAATCAGTAACCCCTATCACACCCCTCGCTTCACGGCGAGCTCAAATAGTTTCCCCGATCGCAAAGTGGGTTAGAAAAAATAGGTGGAGAGGACTGAGTCAGTCGGTAAATGCAGCAGATCCCGGCTTAGCGATCCCGTGATCCATCTTAGAACATCTCCAATCACTATACTACTATTTTAGAAAGTTTTGTTGCATATCTTAAAATTTGGATTTATTGGTCAATTGAGTGAGCTGGAAAGATTGCTCCGCGTGGTGCGCATGGCTGGCTGTGCGCGGTCTGGTGCTTAGACCTTACTCGTGGAATTTCTGTTGTGATTTTGATATTAATTTTGATGTATACGTATACGTAGCGGTGGTCAAAAGTCACCTATACAACTTTTATAAAGTTAAAGTCAGAATTGACTTCGAATGTCGAACTTTAGTTCTTGCTTCATATGCCGTTAACTTGAGTAAATAAATATCTCTGGATGAAGATAACTTTGTAAAAAGGATCACGAGGAAGACCACACTAGGTCTCCGTCACTGTAATGTCAAAATCACCGCATTCTCTATTCTTCTCGTGGCTCGCAACAAATTCATTGGGCCATGTAAGATCGACTAATTTTCTAATAATAATATCTGAAAGTGATCAGAAACGTGGATGCTGCATCCTGCCAGTGTGATATCTCTCTTACTGGGCATTCAAGTAGTAGTTTTCTCCAAGTAATAAATAGTACGGCGTACAAATATCCAAGCAATTTTTTCATTCTTTAACACACCTATCACGAATTTGCATGATGTTTTCAGATGGGTCAAGTATGCGCAATTCAATTTCCATCTATCCCACTACCTTACCACCCTTCTAAATCCCACCACCACAACTCGACAAAAAACCCCAAGCCAACTACCCCAGACGCTAAAATGTATACTCCCATACCTCAAGAGATATGACGTACAGAAAAGAAACCAAAATGATCCCCAATACTATCTACACAAGCAGCTCACAAAACATCTCAACCAATGCAACCAAAATAAACAACATCTAACGTTCAAACTCCTCAAAAACGAGAACTTCCAGTCTCCTCAGGCCCAGCGCCAATAACTGTAGATGCCTTACTTCCAAGCGTCATCGTGCCGGTCTCAGTTTTGAACTCAAGAGTCTTGCTTTTATGTGTCCCAGTGAATTCAGGAACTTGTGAATGAACGCCAGTTGGTTTAGCATGACCATGTTCAGCGCCAGTACCAGTGGGCTTGGCATGACCACTCGCGTGTTCCTTGCTTTCCTTGCCAGTGGGCTTCACATGGCCACTGTCATGAACATTAGTTGGTTTAGCGTGGCCACTTTCAACAGCACGAGCTGATTCATTATATCCAGTAGGTTTAGCGTGGCCGGATTCGTGAGCCTGAGTGTGTTCTTTGCCTTTCGTACCAGTTGGTTTTGCATGACCAAATCCACCTTCGCCCCCCTTGCCTGATGCTTTAGCATGTCCGCTTTCACGTGTTTGATAATCTCCGGTCTCAGTAGGCTTAGCATATTCACTCTGGTGAGGTTTTCCATCTTTGTAAACACCGGTTCCAGATGGATGAGCATTTTCCTTCTTTCCACTACCGGTTGGCTTTGCGTGGCCACTTTCATGTTCATGGGAAGCATTACCCGTAGGCTTAGCCTTCCAGTTGCTCACAGTACTGCCTTCGACATTATCGCTTTCGATAGCCCTTTGAGAGACATGTCCGCTTGGCTTTGGGTGGCTACTTTCGTGCGATTTGGATACATGATCAGTTGGTTTTGGACCCTCGTGAGACTCGACACCGGTGCCGGAAGGTCGGTAGTGATGGGGTTCAGTCTTGCCACCAGTTGGATGGATGGTAAATTTAGAGGTTCCCTCGTCGGTACGGGTAGGGAGTGGTTCCTTGGGCTTGCGAGAGCCGGTAGGGTGGATTTTGAAGGAGTACTCGATGGAGCCGGTGGGCTTGACGTGGATGGATCCGCTGGGATGAATGGCATCATGGGTCAGAGCGATGGGAGAGGCGGAGATCAGAGAGATGAGAAGTGCGGCGGTTGCACCGGAGATCTTGGAGAATTGCATGATGATGGATGTTTTTCACGTAATTTTTGGGGTTGAAAAGATGAATGCTTGAAGTGAACTCAAAGTAAGGACCTGCCAATAATAGTATTGAAGAATAGAATTTCAAGGAGTCTGATAAACAAAAACCTGAAAGGTAGAAAGTAAAGATAAACACTGCTTCAGAACCGATGAAGTAGAAAAGATATGATAGATAGATGACCTTGGCACACACACACATATATGTACTATTGCACGCAAAATAAAAGAGTCTAGACATGTCCTATATCTGCAGCAAGCCACTCATCCTCATCCCATCATCCAGAAACTTAAAATCTTCCCTCATCTGCGCCACTAATATCATGACGTATGCTCTTCTGGAAAGCTGCTCGATGCTTCCCCTAATCTGGTCAGATTGAGACAAATGTTCGATAAACGAAACAAAAATATTTAGAAGATAGGATTAAAGGAGTGATGAAAGTGTAAAAAGAGGATTTGTACTAAATTCACATAGACCGATTTCCCAGGGACTATGGAACCGGACCCTTCCCATGACGTTACTCCAAAACCCAAATTAAAGAAACTTAAAATACCAATCAAAGAAGTTTGCAAAAATCGAACGTAAATCCATAACGAATATCAAAAACAATACAATAACCCAGAAATAACCAGCTCGATTACGCACTACAATTAAATCCTCTCATCACAAACCTGAAACAATCCCCAACACCCCCTCCCCACCCCCCCCTGCGGTCAACATCCCCGAATCTCTAAAACACCACCTGCCATCTCATGTAGAAAGGAGTACAGACGATATAAACTAATCACGATAGAAAGCTTGTCATAGTCTACCTCCAAGAACGAAGAAACGCACACCAGCCAGAGGAACAAAACAACCCTGGAATATACCAAGCATCGCGGGAAGGATCAAAAAAAATACTCAATGATTGGCCAGAGAAATTAGTGCTTGCGCGTCTTTCTTACACCGTGGGATTTTAATTGTGGAATAAGCTGGGGAAGTTACTCAGGATCTGAATTTAATTTTTTTGGGGATCCTGATGTGCTTGCACCCGGTAAAGGTCTAGGCATTGAGCCGCGTATGCAGACGCTGACGTGCACATCACGACTTGAAACTTTATCATATTATTGGATTTATTTGAAGATTATAAATATTCTCCACATATATTTTCAAATATCAGTATGGTGCAACGAAAGGCATAAAGTTCAAAATTGGAAGACATCGGATTCGTCATCTTGACTTAATAACAGTCGAAAATAAGATATTCAAGCGCAGAGCGAAAAATAATTAGATCCTCCATGTCTCAGTGAATGATGAAAATATTTTGAGCACCAGGGGGAGGCTTTAAAGATCGAAATACAGTCCAAAAAATAGCTCAAAGTACTGTTCTATCCATACCATCAAGCAAAGTTATTATCTCCAGATTCAGATCTACGTGGCAGCTGCTGGTGAAACCGATCATACTTGACCGGCTAAGAAAATTACTATTAAATTCGCTGTGCGTCTTAACTGGTATCTTCTTCGGTCGTGCAACAAGCTATAAAGCAGCCATCTCTCATCTGCATCAGCTGGCTACAAATACTAAAAATGCCATATATTGTCCACCCATATTCCTATTCTTCATATCATATCATTACGCCAATAAATTCCAATGCAAACAATGCATCCAAAAACACTCGAAATGCCCCTGCCCCTGCCCTTAAGCCCATCCCATGAAATGGGCCAACTATCTTAAACCATCTTTCACGAATTACAGTCGAAGTCGCTAAACGCATCATAATCATATAACTCATCTCCATTCCACAAATCTTTGGATACCAATCCAATCCAATCCCCATATGCTGGCTCCACTAGGCTGCCAATTGCGATTGATCCAGAATGCCAAGCCACCAATGATACCAAAACTGCTTACTATTTGTAGAGCAACCATGCCCCGCCGTTTCATGTCTTCATTGAATTCCAGAATTCCAAGAGGATCGTGCGTGTTCAAAATCGAGCCAGAGGACGTTGTTCGGGAATAAGTTCCTCGCTTAATCAAAGCTCCAGTGTCGTAAGATCGTTGAGGCTGACGTGCCTGAGAGATTGGGACGAGTGTACCATCCTGTACACATTCCCCAAGTCTTTCCGTTAGCCATACTGCCCTCTCACTTCGCGCTAAATTTTCAAATCTAGCACGTTCATTCTGAAGACTTCTCTGTAAGTCAGTGGCCCATTTCGAAAGTCGCACTTGTGCAAGCTTCTCTTCACGCTGAGTGTGATCTGTTATACGAGCCAAGGCATAAGAGGTTGTAGCGCCAACAGGAGCAGTAAGTACTTGTGAGGTGGATGACGACATCATTGATTGCGCTAGAGGTCGATATAGACTTTGTGGTTTCTGCACGGTTGGATTATTTCGCCATTGTACAAATTTTTTCGCAGCAGAATTTCGCAGCCATGCTATGCTATCTGGCTCGAATAGTTGATCGACAAGGGCTGTAAGTTCTGATTGAACTAATGGTTGAATGTAGTCCGAGCTCATGAGAAGGCTTGCATCCATGGTATCATGATCCTTCGACAGCATAGTGGAAATTGCATATGGCGCAGCTGGCTGAGAGGAATGTAGAGCATCATCAAAAGAAAGTCCGAAGAGAAATGGTCTTATACTGGCCGCTTGAAGCTCGCTCAACACATGTCTTTTGACGCTAGCCAGATCCTCCAGAGACAAAACTTCTGATCGTGCTATAAGAGGGATAACATTTGTCATGGGGGATATACGTTTCAGGTATTCAATATCAACAGGTTTGATCCCTGATTATGAATTAGTTGCTTGCCTACATGATTTTATAGACACTTACGATTTATGATGATGTAGAATACGACATCTACTTGAGAACCACCATTTCCACCAAGTAAATGTATCATATCTGAATCGGTCATCCCATCTTTAGATTCCACCTTTTGAAACTGAGATTCGATATAATCGACTACTGGAGAAATCGCTTCTAGACACTAGAATAATTAGCTATAAGCTGATAGGAAGGTCATGATAGTGCAAAGCTCACAGAAGTCTTGTTGCCATAACCAGGAGTATCAACAAAGCACAGATTTCTTTCAAGAACAGAGTCACCCATATTCTTCCTTCGACGTAAGACCTTGCTTTCATCAACCTCTGACCACCAACTAGGATAGGCCTTCGTGCTAGCATATATCTCTGTGATCTGAGTTGTAGTCTGCATATTACCATCTCCATGTCTAGCTTTATGTTTGGAATGCCGCCTTTTCTCGGTGACCCGTCCTGGTGTAGTAGACAGGGGATCGACATGTACAATATCTTCGCATACTTGTACGATCGCTTTGATCAAAGATGTCTTGCCCACACCTTGAGAACATTAGAACAGCAATTTGCGACGGAATAAGGTGCATTCACCTGAATCTCCAGCAATCAGGACCTTTAGCCTCCCCATATTCTTTCCCTTCTCCGTAAATGGCCGCCTACTAGGCATTTTTATACTTGGCATAACCAGCTGAGGGGCAGAGCCACTATCCACCATCGCCGGTACATCGTTTTCGTCTTCTTCGCCAGAAACAATAGCCTGGCTTGATGTTTCGTCATTCAACGATTCTGTGTCGGAAATCCTCGAACCGGGACTGCTAATAATAGAACCTGCAGCCGCGGAATACACAGACATAGGAGTATAAGGTCTGGAAGCTTCGGTAGTGGAAGGGCGGACCGGAGACGTGGTTCCACTAACATCGTATGATGGTTTTCTGAAACGAGACCTCGAATCTCCTACAGACTGTAATTTCTCTGCCAAATTCTTCTTGAATCTCTCCCTAGCTTTGTCATATCTTCCATCTTCATCACCGCTGCCCTCAGAGAAAGAGCTAATTGTAGTGTCAATACTCTCCACACCGTATGTACTATTCTTCAAAGAATCTCTTGGTTTTAAAGGAAAACGAATAGGCTGAGCTTCTCCGGATTCTAATGTTCTCTCATCTGCAAGAAAGTAGCTCATCTGCGGCACCTGCGTTCTTGTTGCAAGTGGTGTTAACTCGTTATCATTAATACTCGTACTCCGAGATCTCCCCAAGTAAGCATCGTCGCCTGGTAAAGGGCGCATTTTGATTGTTGATAAGGAATCGTTAATGGTAAAAGCGGGGAAATAGATTTATATCATGCTTTAAATGTTCTTGTATAGTAAATTAATTTCTTCAAAGATGAAGATATTCAGAGACTCCCTTTATTGAAGCTTGAGGTTGTCTCGCAATACAGTCTAAGGCATGCAACATATGGTACCCCGCCGCGTGATATTGACTGTTATTCATTCATTGAGGCATACCGAGTACAGAGTAGAGTGATCGATTAGCGGTGAAATCTTATCTCCGAAACTAAGATACCGGCATTAGTGTCAGAAGCTGTCAAAGCACTGCAAACCTCCCTGGGCATCAATGAAGGGAGGAGAGGATAAGATAAGGCATCAATATATTAAGCGCCTGCATTGAGTTTAAGCGCCTTATTTAGCTTAATTTGGCTCAATTTAGCTCAATATTTCCTAAAATGAATCATAAATAGAGACTAAGCTAAATTTAGTTACTTTATCAACCATTCTTGTCGCTGTATCACCCATTCATATATAATAATTGCGAGCATTTTCCGACGATCCTATCTCGAAATAAAATTAATCCCTACCCAATTCTTGCTCCGTTTCTTTCCAGTGGGAAGGATCTCCAATTTAAATACAATCAATCAAAACGGCTTCCCACGGGTCGAAAGACGCGTTGTCGATCCTAGATCAACTTTGCACCCCCGCCTCCATTTTGTTCAATTCACGATATACAACCCTCCAAAGATCTTCGATAAAGCCTCCTTACACGTTTCCTCCATCTCCAACTGCGCAGCGACCTCTTCATTCTCTACCAAGTTTCATCAGCGTCCACGATCTCGACACCGAACACAATACAGACGAAATGGACAACAAGAGACATCCCAGTTCGTTCCAGCAGCTGGAGAAGCTAGGAGAGGGTACATATGCTACTGTGAGTTCAGAAAGGAATCCTGAGATCCAGGTTTTTGTAGCACGACTTATTCCCGAGATGTTATTCCGATATGTGCTGTTTCTGCGGCGCATTTGTGTATGTTCCTCGAAACTGACTCATACAAGGTTTTTAAAGGTAGAAATAGACAGACGGGTGAACTTGTCGCTTTAAAAGAAATCCACCTCGATTCCGAAGAAGGCACACCATCGACTGCGATTAGGGAAATCTCGTTGATGAAAGAGTTGAAGCACGAGAATATCGTCAGCTTACACGATGTCATACATACTGAAAACAAACTCATGCTTGTCTTCGAACATATGGACAAAGATTTGAAGAAGTACATGGATACATCAGGAGACCGAGGAGCTTTACCACCTCCTACCATCAAGTCATTCATGCATCAACTTCTTAAAGGAATTGATTTTTGCCACCAAAATCGAGTCCTTCACAGGGATTTGAAACCTCAAAATCTTCTCATCAACATGAAGGGCCAACTTAAACTTGCGGATTTTGGTCTCGCGCGTGCATTTGGTATTCCAGTCAATACTTTCTCCAACGAAGTTGTTACTTTATGGTATCGAGCCCCAGATGTCCTCCTTGGAAGTCGAACCTACAATACCAGCATTGACATTTGGTCTGCGGGATGCATCATGGCAGAGATGTATACAGGACGACCGTTGTTTCCTGGTACAACCAATGAGGATCAATTGGTACGGATTTTTAGAATCATGGGTACACCTTCTGAGCGAACATGGCCTGGAATCTCTCAATTCACCGAGTATAAGACAAACTTTCAAATGTATGCAACTCAAGATCTACGAGTCATCTTGCCTCAAATTGATGCGGTTGGTATCGATCTTCTTCAGAGAATGTTGCAATTGAGGCCAGAACTGCGAATCAGTGCACATGATGCTTTGAGCCATCCATGGTTCAACGATCTACCAGGGGCAATGAGACGTCCACAAGTACAACAGGGACAGATGCCGATGCAGAGGGGATATGCACCACAAGAGGTAGCACAGGGAGGATACCAGCAGTATTGATAGATTTCTTTTGGCATTGCGGATTTATGATACCTCTATCATTAAGGAAAGGCGTTAGACAGGATGGCATGGAGAGAGAGACTCGGGTGCGTGCGCTTGGTAGCTGGTTATGACCCATGATAATGAATTTTTTTTGCCTTCGAATGCATGCTATATCTATATACCGAGTCCATCTCTATACCATAGAACATGCTTTCCAGACTTCGATATCTCCGCTGGGCCCACAGGCTCGTATTCGACACTTATGTTGCATATCTGAAGCCTGGGCTGTGCAAACTTGTCACCACTTAATGTTTCTTGGCTCAACAATGCCTCTCCGAAATATATAGCTACGTGCGCAACTTGAGTTTGGGTTCGTACAATTGAATAAACATGCCATGAAGTGTTAAACTAACCTCGAAAATTTATGTACAGCATCAGAGCCTCGACTCCAGTGCGGAAGTCAAGTTATTGTCCAAAATAACGATTTCATCAAAAAAAAAAATATATCCCATTGGATTTAATCGAAATAAGAGGCCCTAACCGATCCCTAAGGCTGCTGGATTATTAAGTTACTCATTGAGAGCTCAAGGGCAGAATCACTTTCTTCCTGTACTGCTGTATGATGAAATTGGCTGAAGACCATCTACAGGAGGAGTGTAGAGCGAACCACGAAGATTTCACTGTGTTGTTAGAGTTTATGCTACTAGTGATGCAACTCGCACACATCTCCGTACTCGTCATAGAACAAATTACGGTATATTTGGGTAACCTAATACTGGTTTAAATAAATCAAATGTATCTTCTAGTACCTAGGGACTCAAACACAAACCATGGAGTACATACAATCAGATCCACATTAAACAAGAACCTGCAATATACACTTCATTTCTGCTGTTTGGCCTGCAGGTCAAAGTAAAAGAATATCCCGCGAGATCGTTTTTTCTTTCGATCACTCCCATAGTACCAGAAAGATTTTCTGGTGAGTCTTTTCCTGATTCTACGAGTTATTGATGGCTTTGCTCCGGAGGTGAATTCAAGCCTCCCTTTAATTGCTCTTGTGGATTCCTGAGCCAGAAGAATGTTCCGCTTCTGAGTAGAGCCAATATTCTAAGCTATACCATTCAGTTGTACGCTAGTCTAGTCCTGTTGAGCATAGCTTCTACCATATGAGTCTACTGTATCTACAGCTTCTTCGGTGTCAACTTTAATAGTTTCATTTCATCCGAGAGGCTCGTCTTCGTTCCGTGGAGATACATCTTACAATTGTTGGTTTTTAGAGGGCAAGAAAAATCCTGAGTCGATTACCTTTTTATTTGCAACTTCCGTAGAGTGACAAAGCTATCACCACAATGGGCATTGCCTCTGATTCTGGCTGTAAGATATTCGAATCGCCTGTTTGCTCACTCTTATTTCTGACAAATTATGTGGATGCGAAGTAAAGATATTGAAGAACACTAAGTTAATGGTCTTGGAATATGCAGGTCATAAAAAAATTACTGGGCTCTCTTGACAAGCTTAGAATTCACACAAATGCGCGGCTGATGGGTCCTTTCACAAGGAGGCCAGCACACACTCGAGTAAACTCCTGATACCCCGCTTGACCCCCGCCGGATACTGTTGCCATATCTCATATATAGCCTTGTTTACGACAACTATATCAGCAAGCTGATATAGGAAGCTCAGCACACCATTTAAGGGCATAGCAATAAATGAACTATTGTATTGAGACGTACCACTTGACTTGAGTTCTCCAAAGTGTCGAGGGAAATCGGCGATCGTGGAAAAAAACGATGAAGCCCAGAGTTAGGAAGTATCAAAAACGAATGCTTGGGGCGCGAGGAGATCGAAGACAATAAATTTCGGTAGAGTCGGCGGGGAAGTGATCACCATAGATATTCCGACTCAAAAATTGGAAAGTTCCGGCGAGGGCTGCATATTGATTCGTGCTAGACGTCCTGAACTGACGATGTACTAAAAAGGATACATATTGAAGGAATAGGTCACTTAAGAGAGTGTTAGACTGTCCAAATGATAGTGCGAGTGAGTGGACAAGGAGAAGCACTGGGGTTTAGTATATGGAGGATGAATCGGCACGTTTGTTACTCATGGCTTTTAGGAAACTTGATTTGGGAGAGGTGCTTGATACCTCGGAGGAATCTGTTTAGGATCTCTCATGCTCACGGAATTGTGACTACAGGCGACAAAACTGTTTGGAAAATTATCGAGAGGTACATCTTTGATAATGAGACTAATTATTCGAAAGTATTCTTATACTCGATCGGCCCGTAAGAGGAGGAAAAGGTTAAGTAATTGTATTATCTACGGCATAAATGGACTAAAAATTCCTAGAAATAAATGCTCAAATATATTGAACATTATGGGTGAATAGCTCATTATCACAAAAATGAGGACCATCGATGTCGATCTGGCGTAAGCAATATTTTGGCAGATCGTGGATGACTAGGTCTTTCGGGCAGACTCTCCGAGATACCTTGGCAGCAACTCTATTCGTATTTGCTCCTTCTTGTAAAGGTCCTAATGGAATCTGGAGCTCTTCCTTATTTTTTCTCCATAAATCATTAACGCTACAAGTCCGGGTAGGAATGCAATACAAATGAAAGCTAACAACGAATTGCCCCACCCTAGTCCTAAACGATCATACAAAGGTGGTCCAATGAGTGGTAGGATGGCAGCAAACAATGCACGAAGCACGCAGCACACAGCCACTGCCGAAGCTGCATGTAGCTCATGTACATCAACAAGATAATTCTCTGTGGGGAGTATCGACAATATAAAGCTAAAGCCCACGATCGCGGTACCAATAATTGGGACGATCCAATGGACATGCTTTTCCGCAGACCAACCGTAGAGGAAGAGACCGAGTGGGAGAACGATGGCGCCGAGGAGCATTAAGGGTAGTCGATGTTCGGGTTTGAGATAGCCTTCTTGAGACTTTTTGTATTTGATGTATCGGTCGGAGAACATGCCATAGAGTAGCATAGCTATGACATTTCCAGAGGCTGGCAGAAGTGAACCACATCAGTCTATATTCAGCGAAAGAACAGGAAATTCATACCTCTTCCCAGAAATGCAAGGCCTACGGGACCTTGACCAAGTCCGTAATCATCCTCTAGGATTGGAGTGAGTGTAGTGAGAATAACATAGGAGATTCCATAAACCAAAGCCGTGAAGAAAGATATGATAAACACAATCGGCGACAAGAAAAGCATTTTGATTGGCCTTAGCAAAGAGTCCTTTATATCGGCATGCTTCTCCGGACTTGTATATTTCGACCTCAGATTTTTGTTGCCTGTGATTTTGCGGAGCCGTTCTGTTTTCTGCTGCACTAATTTCACCTTGTATGTTTCCCTGAAAGTAAGAAACCCGAAGCAAGTCACTGCTCCCACAGCAATAACGACGATCCAGATGCTCCACCGCCAGCCCTTTGCTTCTGTTATATAAGAACCGACAATTGGTCCGGCGAATGGTCCGAGTAGTGGAAATGCAATAGCTACTGACATGGCGGTACCTCGATCTTCTTTCCTGAAGAGGTCCCCGACGATACTGGGCCCCAAGGTTACTGAGCAGACGACAAACCCGCACAAGAAACGAAAGGCAATGAGCATCGACATGTTGGTACTCAAGGCGCCTCCTGTGAGACACAGGATAAAGAGAATATTTCCAGCGTGATATACGGGCATTCGACCATAGAATTCAGATAGGGGTCCCACTAAAAAGGGTCCAACAGCTTCACCGAGTTCCCAAATCGACACGAGTAAAGTTGAGTATAGCTTGTTTGTAACGTGAAATTCCTCCATTACTCGTGGTACTGCTGGAACGATGGTGATAGTCCCCAAGTTACTATATTTGAACGCATCAGATATGTCATTGGGATGCATTTTGAAATATCGAATATCACCCTAGCTAGCACGTGGAGGAGGATTTGAGTGAAGACATCAACATACCATAACATGAACATCAATGCAGTACAGCTAACAATTGACCATTTTCGCCATAAGGGCCAATTGAGGGGGTGTTCGGGGTCATTTTCATCCAAGTCAACAACATTTTCATCATTGTCCAGAACATCGGCCTCCGTGGTCAAAACTTCTTGTTTGTCTGAGGGTACGGCAAGATTCTGGCCTACTTTTGTTTCCAATGCTTCCTCTTGTAAGGAAACGTCGAGAACTGGGTTATCCATTATCGGCTTCAAATGAAGTAGTGATTTAACTCAAGACAAGTGGCACAACTTGCCATCATTGCAGAGAAAATACTTTGTATTTGGGTCAACCAAATGTTGGAGTGCCCGAGAAAAAGCCGGCAATGCAACATCGAAACCTAGTCATCTAGACTTGCCGTTCAGCCCACCATTTATTTAACGATATGACGAACAAGCCGTAACGTTATGTCTTACACACGATTAGGTAGAAAGACTGCAAGCTTAAGGAAGGTGCTTTTAATCAATATCCGCCGTTCATATTACATGCATACTCCCTAATGTTTGAATTTCAAGCCCATAGAAATTTGACCGTCACTTCCGGGATCAAGGATCTTCACAGGTTCCTAAGACTTACATGGAGCATATGTAACTATAGATGCGAGATAGGTTTAGTCCCTTTGGGATGGGATGGAAGGGGTCCCAGATAGGATGATTCTGCGATCTGCGTATGACTGCTTGCCAGTGGCGAATCCAAACTTAATGAATAGCAGTGAACTCTCTGCTCCATAATAAGCCTGTAGATGGAATGTTTTCAAACTTCTTACAATATCAGTTCAACCTCATCATCACCATAGTACAGCGTGTCAAGCTAGAGGCTTGGAGATATTGGAGATACATTGACTTGTTCTTTACGCGGCGCGTGCACCCAGTGATCGTCTTGTAGAAAAGCTTGTAAGTAATGGCAACAGGGTTGATAGTCTAGCTAGCCAAAGTTGAATAACTCGGCCCACCAGGGCCTAAAAGATCTAAATGTTGGTGCCGGCAGATTTTTAATTCGACTATTGACCATGCCATTTTTTAGCGGAATCATGCGGCGCAGCTACCACACCTTCACTGGCCCCCCACAAATCCTTCCCTCTTATTCTAATAGAGGTGCTTGGAGAGGAAATAAACTAGCTATCTTTTTTTTTTTTCATTTGAGAAAATCTGTCGTTAAAGAAAACTAAGATAATTTAATACAAAACTAGGATAATTTGATACACTTTGTCCTTTTCTAGAAATAATCAATTCCAAATCTAATTTCAAAATCATAAGCAATATTTAATATAAGTATAAATACAAAATAAACAAATTAAAACTCGCTTCCCCTTTGAAATTTTCAATAAAATCAGTACATTCTACTAAATTCAAGAAAAGGTATTTTGAACACACAAAAGCCACTATAAAACCATATTAGGAAAGGTTATCAAGAGATAACTAGTTATTGCCTCTCTAGTGACCCAAGAGATGTAATGTTTGTCATTTTATTATGGGCAGGGGCCTGGAACAGTTGTGCGGGGACATCATGCTGTTTTACAACAGCCAGAGAAACATGCTACATAAACATATTTCAAAATGTGTCTTCGCTCACTGAGGAAACATTCTAGGTCGGGCAAGAACCGCCGTTGATCCAAAACAGAATGTATCGTGCTCTTCGCTCAAACAGCCCTTCAAGGGACGACTTTCCAGATGCCGAAAAATTCGTAAAAGTTCCCGAAAATCATGACCCAAAAAATGTTATTCGCAGGAATCTTTCGTGGTTTCTCTTCCTACTTTCATTGATAGTTAATGTCAGTCTTTTCGTCGTTATAACGATGAGAAAAGATGTTCCCCAATGTTTGGAAAGCTCGAAATTTGGTTTGTTGTTCCCTAACAATCGAGCCAGTCTCACTACATCAAAATACTGACCATTTAATTTCCAGCTGGATTGAAAAGAACAGTTCCAAAAGCATGGACTCCAAATAGTGGTGCCAATGAAACCGAGCAGGATGCGCTCTGGTACGAAACAAGCTATGATCGTGGTCAGATTGCTCTCGACGACGACTACGCGAAGGGGATGGGACTTCCCAGAGCTCAGCGATTTCCTTGGGACCAATCAAAAGGAATTTATCTTATAAATGCATATCATAACATACATTGCGTCGTAAGTTCATCCTTTGATGAGCCCACAGGGAGAAGTCTAAAGCTAATGAACAAACTAGAAAACCATTCGAACGTCAGTGGTGGAGTTTCACAACGACGTGCCACAGAGCTCGCCATATCTTCATGTCGTACACTGCTTGAACGTACTTCGCGATGAAGTTATGTGCAATGCTGATGATACTCCACGATACACAGGATTTCAAGAAAACCAGAAGAGCGGCTTAGGACAAGTCCGTATGTGTCGTGATTGGAAGCAGCTGGAGGCCTGGGCTGATGAGCACACTGCCTGTTGGAGACACGTTGGCGAAATAAGAGAGGATGGATTCCGCGAATTGGACAGATACCGTTTCTGTCCACCTGGGTCGCCTTATGAAGAGATCTCTAAAACTGCATGGCTTCGTCCAGGCCAGAGCATCGAATGACGTGGGTTAATAGCGCAGCGTTTTAATGTAAATATGACCTAGATCTCATGATTTCTGAAGTGATTGTTATGTTCCCTCCGCCAAGTTGATTTGGAAACATCTGTGACACAGCGTATGACCACCACCCCCTCACAGTATCTGATCTGACAAGCTGCTCATCTTGCGTCTTTTAATCGCCAAGTGATGCATTAAATCCACTCAAAGCGGCATTGAGAACCGGCACTGAAACATTCTAGCCTTATCCTAGGTCAAAGTAGTATATGGAGGAAAAGTTGAAATATTTTTGGCAGTAGAAAAAGTGCACAGCTGTTTATTCCACGGGATAGGTGAGCGGCTCCCGAAACCAAGACTTCACACTATCATTTATTGTTCTTAAGGTTACGAGGCAAAAATTTCAGTGTCAGGACGGTTTACTATAAGAAATTAATGATGCAAAATTTTCTTTTTCATTCTCGTAATCGTCAACGCAAGTGCCCCTCGGCCATGACGCCCACATTCCTTCATCTGCTCTACCACCACAATCCCGCATTCCTCCAGCAAGATCGATTCTAGTCCATCCAAATCCTTTACGCCCTCTTGTATATCCCCTTGTACAGACTTAGTGCTTGAGATCTGCTTGTGGGACAGGCTCGACCGGCCCGCCGTTGGAAGCAGGGAGTGCGGTATCCCAATCACTCAAAGGGTTTCGAACGTATTCGGTGTCTCGCTTTGAGGAAATGGCTTCAATTGACTGGGTCGATGGATATCTAACATACTCCAAATCCCGTTCTAGGCATCAATTAGTCTTCATTGTCACATTCAAAGGGCATGAGCTTACGTGTGTAGACTTTGACTGGTGCAGCAGTGATGAGTGCACACGCGGAGAAGAGGCACAAAAGTCGGAGTATTATTGCCATGTTGAAAAGTTTGAGTTTAGAGACGAACTTGGATGAGGGCGTTTGTACCGAGATTTCAAAACTATAGGGTCTAATATAAGCCTTCGGTAAGAAGGAAACCAAATAGCAAAGGAAGACTTTCCACCTGGAGAGATAGTCCCCATAGTACCCCAACAAGAGTTATGTTGCTACCATCCACCAGGGAAAATTCTCTTGCTGCTTTTTGGCGACCTAGTCTGAGACTGGAAGGTATGGTAGATCACAATATATTGGTTTAAAACTTAGCAATTGTTCAAGAATGTATCCATGGATTTCTTCCAATATTGACCCCTTTGAGGTGCAGTCCATTACGTAGGCCGTTCTGCAATACGACGTAAATTCGTTCCTTTGTTGGCGATAGATACGCATGTAAACCATGGAATACCCAGATGTAGTAATGTATTGTAACATCCCCCACTCGCGTGAAATACGCTAGCACGGGAGCTAACCGTAGCTGCAAGCCACCTCCGTTGAAGATTTCCGAACGCCCATGTCGAAATCATTCCGAGACACGGACTTGTGAGAAACTCTTGAAGAAATACATTTTTAAGACTTGTGCATGCGCCCCTAGCAATGAGATGTGTCGTTGACAAGGGGCAGATGAGACATTTGATGACCAAAGCTCATAAGTGGAGACGCATCTTCCAATGATAAGCAATAGATTGACCCAGAGGTCTGGTTCAGAGTGGAGGAGAGGTAAGTGCGCTTGTAAGTCAATCTAAAGCTTCTTCGCAACGCACACGATTCTAGGAATACATAAAGCCGCGCCCACTGTAGACTCCTGATATCCCTGCTGTATCAGCTCATAAAACTTGTTTGCCGCGTCTACCTTCCCCATCTTCACTAAACTAGACGCAAACTCATCCATTGTTAGGAGATGTTGCTCGTTGAAAGCTCTGGTCAGACGATCTTCATCCCCGAAGTACTGCATTTTCACATCCTGGAAACCTGCTTCTTGCAGAAAGTCTGGCAATTTCACCGTCCAGTCGTGCCTGCCATTTGCCCATGACATTTCTCTGATCTGCTCTAGAGCCGGCGTTTGGAGCTCGGGATTGGATTTCTTGACGTGCATGTTAACACAATCTAACTCGTCCCACTGCAAGTATCCTATTCTATATTAGCAGATTGATTGGCTGGATTTGTCGACGACTCTAACCTCCAGGTTTCAACATCGTCAAGAGCTTCTGAATAAAAGACTGGGGGTTGCCGTTAAGAACCAGTACAAGTAGCCGCACGTGAACATAGTCGTATTTTCCAACCATATCGTCTGGCAAATCTGTGAAGATATCCCAGTGCCTGACAGACACATTTGAAGGTAGCCAGCTTTTGTGGGGGGCTTGGCGCACATCATTGTCGAAGCCGTGGAGTTGAGCTTGCGGAAAGTCGCGAGCAACATCCAGAAGCCAGGCGCCGGTACCTGTCGCCACATCTGCAACAACGCTTTCATTGGATAATTGAATTGAAGGGTGTACCACAAATTGAAGGGCTTCCTTCCAAAGATAATACTGGAGATTGAGACGACAGGCTGCGATATGGCTACGATCTCCCAACACGTAGCCATGTCCGTCAGCCAAACTCCAGTCCACCTTTGAAGATTCTGACATGGTGATCGTTACGGATGGTTAGACGGAGATAGGAATGATGAAGTGATACAGCATTTACAAAATCTTCAAATAGCAAACCAAATCATCACCCTTTAAATATAAGTGGAATACGGATGGCCGGATAAGGAATATCCGCAGGCTGTCTGCACTGTGCCGCAATTCATTTCACGTTTTCTGTCAAGTGCATATACCACATACCCTCAAATTTAATGTATTTATTGTGATTGGCTACTTATATTTCGACTTTATGTATCCATGATATTAATATATTTCGAAAAGAGGAGGTATCTTGTATTTTTGAGCAAGTGGGATAGGCAAATGATGGCTATCGAAATATGATTTGAATTTTATGCACGTTAATAATGATTCCATAACTTTTTAATCCTAGCGTCCTCTCCATATGAAACACTGAAGGTTTTAATATACTCTGTAGATTCTGCAGCAGAATTTCTGCTGGAGAAATATCGTCGCACCAATGATCGTTCGTCACCCGTAGTAGCAAACCATCTTTAACTAACCGTAAGACTACCACTACGGTTTGCCCGAAATTCTAGTATGTGTTTGTGCCGGTCGTTGTGGGACCAGAGGTAATTCGAATCCGTCTTCCACGTGTGGTAGCTTGTACACGTGTCCAACATGCTCAGAGGCAACGAAGCTGCCACCAGAGTGCGATGATTGCGAAACCTTCTTTGTCACCAGAATCTCGGTGTCTGGTGCAGTATTGTCGTGGGCTCGAGAGCTCGAAGTTCCACGTGATCGTAGGGAATTAATTCCTAGAAGGCTCACCACGCTGGAGAAGGGGTTGCGAAATGGTGGTCGAGCTATGAGGTAATGAAGAGTGGGGAGACAGGCTGCTATCAACGCTACGCCACTCTCAAGGCTACTGTAATATAATAGAATCGTGAGAGTTACTATCGGATAATATCAGTATAAGTCAACGATGCTGGAAAGCACAACTTACAATCAACATCTGTATGGGCAGCATAGCCACCATCAGAAATTTCTAATTGAACCTTCAACCTTATAATAGCCGCAACCAAAGATCTAGAAGATATCAGCCAAGCTCCATAACAAGGGGCAAGTAACTTACCCAGCAGCCAGAAAAAATATTCCTGTAATATAAAGCTTTTGAGACCATTGCATTTTCAGCCTCCACACCTAGTACTGATCAGCAGAGTGTACATAGAAATAAAGGAAACGGGACTAACCACAGGCATCGGCAGAAGCCAGACTATCGCATCTGTTATAAGATCCGATATCATGAGACCATCCAGCCTCATGTTAGTATTACATTCCATGATAAACATCAACGGCTTCCAGGGGTTTGTAAAATGAGTCCCACAGCCAAATATCGTTGCGAACCAGAAAGCAATTGTCCAGAGTGAGCAGATCACTATGAGCACCTTGGTAATGGTATCAAATGTGGTCCCCTTGTTGACCACGAACAGGCGACGGTACAAGAATATCGCACTGAGCTTAATCAAACCATTGGCCGGGATCATTAGTAACCAGATGATCCAGTCAAGCTACCACCGTGTCAGCAACTGTACTTTTCGTTGATGCCATTAACTTTCTATACCAGTTCCACTAATGTTTGTGCTGGGACAATCTCTGTCAGTTGTGTCTCCGGGGTAGCATTGGGCAGCTGTGGCGTAGGATATCCAAGGCTATGTTTCGCAGCTCCTATTCCCCGCGTTAGGCCTACGAACGCAAGTAGTGGATAAAACCAACCGTAGATAAGACATATACTCATTCCAATGACGAAGAACTAGTAAATATGTATCAGTAGAAGTCCTTGTTTGAAATATTACATTCTTACCAAAGCTACAAGAATTGTGTAGTCATCTAGACCAAGCTTAGCTTTCTGGTAGGAACGAAGCCAGAAACGAAGGGCCACAACGATAATCCCTACAACGGGAAGAGTGATTCCTGCAGAGAGGACTTCTCCCGGCCCGATGAAAGAGATGGCAAGTTCGTTAGCAGACATAGCTCTTCCTTTTGAAGCTAAATTCGGTTGAGGAACAGGTAATAATCAGATGTAGTTGATGGAGTGAAACACGTGGAAGAAAAGTTTGCTCGAAGAGTGTAAATAAGAGTAAAACCGGGCAGCATCACAACTACTTCACAGAATATGACATTTTATGCGGCGATGGCCTCAGCCAAACTTCATAACCAACTTGATAGACATTAAAGCCAGGGTATTGAAACTTGAAGATTGCCCAATACTGCTGTGCCTCTCCAAATTACATGGTGTGAAATATCAAATGCCTCCACGCCGCTAATAAACATAAGCGCAGGGTGTGAATGCTACGCTGAAGAAGTTGTTACAATATGTTTTCAAGGGAGTGAAATTCGACAGTGTGCGAATATGACAGTGTGGGTTAATTAAGTACTAAGCTTTGACTGCGAGGGTGTGCTTACCCTAGTCCGATCACAGCCTTGCATTCTTGCGCCTGATAAGACAACCCACTTCGAGCTGTATTATCACCAAAATTTGGTGAAAATCTGCGCTCGTAGATATTAATGTAGTGTTGAAGATGATGAATGATGCTTTTCAAGTAAAATGAACACCACATGTAGAAAGTCCCTAGGCTTACATGGCCAAAAATACTTTTTGGTGTGATTTTTGTGGATAAGTTGGGATCGACTGCGATTACCCATGAATCCACCCACAAACTTGCAATTGCTGAACCACTCCATAATTTCTGATTTTATCCTCCAAACTGCGAAAAGAATTACGGCAAGTTCGTGATTGGATATTGGTGATTTACCTGCCTAGCTAGGTGAATTCAGGACATGAACAGGATAGGTGAGATTCTGGTGATGACTACTAAACACCATCGAATGAAAGGCTTTTCTGCGCATAAGATACCATCACAGAATCGAAACCCTTTCAGTTTACCCGCAATTCCAATGGAATAGCGTGAGAGACGAGCCACTCTAGCTCAATCAGTTTCGCAACTAGATGCGGTTGTGGGTTTGGCTCATTTCTTCCCTCGACATGCATTATCGCTTGTTTATCGCTATTTTTGTATTGAATACTTACCCCCTTCGTGTCAGCTAAAGCTCATAACTAATAAGATAATCATTAAGGTCCCGGTCTTCCAGAGGAGTTCCTCACGGTTGTCAAAATACTTACTAGCCTATTGGATGGAGAAAGGTGGACAATCTGGTGTATTTAAAAGATTCTGTGCCCTTCTTGCAGCATCAGTCGAGCCTATAGAAATGGTGGTCAATTCCAGTGTACGTAGTTTAGATGGGTAAGTATTGTAAGACATTTTTTACCCACATATTGCTGTTTTTCTGTCTTTCGATGCTTTAATCAACTCAGATAGATATTGAGTTGTTCCCCCTCAAGATTTCGAATCTTGAAGTTTTTGATGATTTCAACGAAATTTCAACGAATTCATGATTTTGAAGCCTTTAAAGCTTGTGTAACCTTTCTGAATCACTTCAGAAATCACTTCAGAATAAAATTTTGAATAAAAAATTGAAGATTTTGATTAAATTTTACTAGAAAAATGAAAATTTACAATACTTTAACCACCTAGATTTCACTATACAAATTTTCAATCAGGGTGATGATATTATTGGTCAAAACCCCTGTAAACGAGGAAGCACGGTCATTTTTTTGGTGTGTCTTACAATACTTTCCCCAGCAACCTCCGTAGGTTGAGAGTCACATCTAACAAGTTCGTAGTTAATCCAGGCATCCGTCCTGTCACACAGCAGATGCACATGAACATGAACATGCCCTTGGTAAGGTGAGGTCATTTCAGCTGTTCACCGCCGAAGCCTTGATCTTTTCGGCAATGAGTTTTGTTATTCTTCATGATCAACCGAAAGGCCTTTCTCATTTTTCTCAGGTGCATCTAAGTCCGTACAACCTTGCCGGATCGGTGTTTCACATATGATACTGGGTAGACCTCTCAACTGAAAAGAGGCTGAGCACCGTTATGTTTTGAACCTTGAGATTGTGTTTATAGTATTCCAATCAATTTTATCACGGCATTCACACCCGGTCCAAATGCCAAATCCTCCAAATCCTGTGATTATTGCCATGCTCCAATCAGGTCATTATTTAGTTAAGACAACCTACCCCTTATAGTTTACCATCACGTTCTGTTTCCCACATCCACTGCAAGAGAAGAGGTATGTATTAAGCCGGATGCAAGGCGACTGTGTGCATTCATGGACTTCACATTGCGCTGCTGCGTATTTGAATCTTTTTCATCACAATACTCATCTCCGCATCCATCACTACCATTCGCGGGGTAGTAATCTTCTTCCTCCCCTACAAAGGCACCTCAATTTTGGATGGCAAACGCTAGACACAGGCGTTGATCTTTCACATCCAGAGTCAGGTGCAACGCCCGTCTGGCTCGCACGATCGCAGTCCTCAACCTTTTGCTATGTAGGACGATTATGGCCACGCCGCCATATTTGGGCTCTGTGAAGGATTCGCACAAAGGTGTAAGAACGCCGCCAGGTGAACTTACTGTATCAAAGGGCTAATTGTTTTGAACTATATAAAGACGCTAATCTTTCGAGCTAAGATTGATGCAAGTCCATCAGCGTTAAGAAAAACTGCAATAGTCTCAATAGTCGAACCACTCAGCCTAGCAGCAGCTGAAGCTACACTAACTTGCCACTGACTATCTGAAAATTGTGAACTCACTAGTTGCGTCCAGCTGTGGAGATTCCAGCCGCGGTATCGCTCCCTATTATCATAACTCTGACTTGAGCGATCATTTTTCCATAACCCCACCTCGTGTGTCTATCCTACCATCAAAATTATGGGTTGAGATCATCTTACACTTTGCATGCAAGCATAAATTCTCATCATTGCATATGTCACTACATGCCCACACTTTTGCACCGCACAGTGAGCAATGAAGACTTCATGATCTCTGAGTGTTTTCTGACAGGACCATGATACTTTCTGGTCTAGTCATCTTGAAGGCAGGTCATGGCCGGAATGCCAAGCTCATTGCCAGATGGGAGAAAGGATAATCTTGAGTCCAAGATCTAGAGCACCAGTTTTAACCATGGGACATCGTACTCTCAACGCATACTAAAATGCTTAAGGAATGGTTACAGAGGTCTCATTCCAGTGGAGACATCACAGTCGTCCCATGATGGGACGTCATGTAAATTTAAGATGAATAACAATCTTGAATTGAAGTCTATTCGTGGCACATTTGGCTAATGGATTGATTTGAATTAGTCGATATCTTCAAAAGTGAGACAATGGCCAATGACCTTTGTAACGTAATATTAATTCATATTATATAAGTACCCCAAGCCAAAATTATCCTCGTGGAATCCCAATACAAAATCGCCTTTCCCATTAGCTTCTCCCATGGAAGCTTGGAATATCATCCAGTCTTCTGACAAAAGACTGCGAATGCCCAACTCTTTAAGAACCGAATAGTAAAGCATCAGCTCTAGCGCTTAGAGTGATACTTCAATGAACTTGTTCCGAATCATCTATAACCATAAAAATCGTACATTGCGCATGTCCTCCGAATTTGACATCTTCATCACAATTTCAAATCCAAATTAGGTGACTACACCTTACTCCGCATCGACCTAACATCAAGCCAACCTCGTCTTTCCATACCCATCACCACTCAATTCCCTCACAGGGTGAGACACAGGCATTTCAAATTTATGCTCCGGAGCATACATTTCAAAAGCCGTCGGTTCCTGTGGCTGAATCTGCGCATAATCCGCCGATGATGCAACCGCTGTCATTTTTTCGTTCATATTCACATCTGATGGATAAACCGTGTAATCGCTTTTCTTTGCTTGTCGCTTTCGCCGCCAGAAGAAAAGTCCTGCCGCTAATGCCAAGAGCGCTATTATCGTAATGCCGATCCCAATTCCTGCTTTTGCTCCGCCGGAAAGACCGCCCGTTGGTGCATTATCATTATTCGAATTGGCGGCTGAAGTTGGAGATGTAGAAGCTGAACTAGTGTTGGAGCTAGCATCGGAAGAGGCGGTCGGACTTGATGCAGCTGTCGTGGTGGCAGCACTGCTATCTGACGAAGTAGTTGGAGTGGATGTCGCCGAGGTTGAAGTCGTAGTTGACGTCGTCGAATACAATCCCAAGGTTATCGGCGTCGCACGCTGAGTCTGCTCCACGGTGAAATGCGGACTATTGGCACCTGCACCACCCGTGGAGTCTGGTTTCAGATCAAACCAACACGGTGACCCACCTAACCATCTGAAGTTTATGGGTGCAGTACCATTGTAGGCTTTGACTGTAGTTTGAGCTTCTGTAAGACAAAATATGGGTGAGTCTCCATGTTCCCCATACCGTTATTTAGTTGGAGCTTTATGATGAAAACTTACCAGTGATTAATGGAGCTGTAAGATCCGAAGCATTTTGGCAGAAAATCCAAAGTTGGGGTTCAGGGAATAGAGATGTATAGGTTACATTAATCGTATCGAGATAGTTGACTGTAAGATCTTTCGGTGGATAAAGAAACACAACTCCATGGTCATCGGCAACAGCATATCCTATGCTCCACCATAAGGAAAGAAATGTGAAGATGTAATGGCGTGAGCAATGCATCCTGATGATTGCAAAAATTCGACGTCCGAGTTTTAGTTTCACCGAAGGTCAAAATCATTCAAAGATTCCATGCCGGGTACGTGAAAGATTTGAACCTCGTGGGAAATGTTGCACGAGGGTATGAGCCTCATAGATTCGAAGGCTAGGCCTATGCCCAGACCACATAGATGGGATATATGGGATCCTTTCCTTGCTGCCATGCAAATCTCATCTAAAGAGTGGAGATCTGATACTTCATCCTCCTGTCAACTTTCTTCATGAGGGAAAGAACGATAAGGATATGCATTTTGTGTCCCAATCCCTCGAAAATTGGTTCTTGATTGGTTTAGCGAATTTTATTTTGGGGTACATTTTTATATAAAGAGTGGGATAATGCACGGTTAGCTGTTTTTTAATTGGCTGATGTCAATCTAGCCAATAGTTTTCCGAAATTAAGCTTATTCTTCCCACATCCCCCTGTCTCATCACCAACTTTCTCATCTCATCTTCTCCTCATTTCATCACCTCATGTAAGATTTATGTTTCGAAGGGTTACACCGCCTCAAATGTGAAGCTTGTATGCACAACTCGGCTATCACACTCTCTGCTTCAAAAGGAACTGAACACGTGCTCAGCAGCACGGACATGGTGTTTGTTAGGTCGAAGTGGAGATCATCTCTCATCAAACAGGATTGTGAAAGATGGATGATCAGACGGCGTTTAATGATGAAAGCATGGCCATATTTTCACAGAGCCCGCATTTGCCAAGTCATTACCGCCAAGGTTGCAACACTTGTGACATAGGCAGCAACTGCAAATGCTCCTTGGATATCCTTTTCCAACATTGTCCAACAGATCGCAAATCCTATCCCTAAGATTGAGGAAACAATAAACATAACGGTCACAGCCAAGGACGTATTTAGTCCTTCCACAAAGTGTAATCCCCAGCCTAGGTTGTCGTTGAGACTGTTCGCTTTAAAAGTGATCGGTTCAATCTTCCTGCGGGGGATTCGCTGGAGGTAAAAACTTGAATTGACCTGAGATATTGCAGAACAATTTTGGAAAAGATGCAACATGTGCTTTGGACCTATAGGCGGTACCATTTTCGAGGATAGTGGAGGTACGAAGTCATATTCATTGGTTGTCGACGGAAGATCGTTGGGTTTGATATGATCAACATAATCATCCGGGCAGGCTTCGAACTGCGCCAAGTCAGCAAAAGTCATGTAACATGTAAAAATTCTTTTTAGGGGGGTTGGGGGGGTTGAGAAAATTTTTTGCGTTAAACAGCCAGTCTGTAAGAAGCTTTACACGTCGTTGGTCAAGTTCTAGACGTATACTTCGCCAATGCTTTTTGTGTCGACGACTGCGGCTATCACTGTTCAACCTAATCCGAAAAAAGTCGCCCGGAACTTAGAGGGAAACGAAATACCAGGAAAGGGAATATCATACACCTATAAACTCGATTTTCTCAAGTTTGAAAATCAACCAATCTTTCCACGTTTTTTCCTTAGAATAGGCCTGTTTGAGAGCCTTAAAGAACGTTTTGTCGGTCAAGGGATTCTGTTCGTCGTCCTTACAAACGTGAAGTGGCTTCAGGTGAGTTGCATATGGTCTTTTCTTCATGCATAAATGAAGCCAGCGGCATTTATCGACAGGAAGGCATACTGTGCTTTTTTTAGAGCTCGATTGCACAAATACTGGTAGGGACGTCTGGCGAATTCTGGGAATTATTCTGGAAATGAGATTTAGACCGATTTGGGGCTTTCTAGGAGCCCAATTGTTCGTCCTCCCTGGCTGCCTTGTTATCTGTGCTTGGGTTATGTAGCCTGCTTGCATCAATTCTTTTGCGAACTCTACGATCGCACCTTCCTGGCCTGGCCACTCGCTGAAATCGTCATAAGAGGTACATCCGCATTTCTAGTTGGTAGTACAGTGTTAGCATGAAGTTGGAGCTTTAAGTACACATTTAGATGGATTGTCCTTACACATTTCCAAATCATGCGTCGAGTGCCTCTTAGTGAATCAGAGTTACCACCGAAAACTCTTTTCAGGCTAGAAATTATCTTGTCCTTGATAACATAATTTTGTGAGCTCGATTTTGCTAGATCGGAAAATAGTGTTTCGAATGTGATCTGCGGCCCGCTGCTGTGATGTTCGTTATTGATTTTGTGGGTTTTTGGCAAATATTCTCTCTTCTCCTTGATACCAGTCGTTAAAAACTTGTCGATATTTTTAGATCGAACTTCCGAATCATTTAGAAGCGAAGATGAAGATGAAGTTATTGAGCGTCTGAAGGATCTTCCGGATCTTTTCCTGCCTATAGCATCCGCTTCCAGTTTTGGAATTTGTCCGAATCGTTCCTGGGAGAATAGCTCAGGTTCATGCTGGTATACGCGTCTCCACGTTTTCAAAGCATAATTTATGCAGAAACTCGCCTCCGCAGGAGAATATATAACCCAAAAGTATTCTCTATATCCAATACATATTAGGTGATCTATACGATGCCAATCCGGCACTTCCCATGGATTTCTTTTTATCACACGAAGAGATGGAGGCTGTTGAAAAATTTGCAACAGCAAAATGAATCTGGGTATCCTATCCAAAGGCAGTTTTGAGGTACGCTCAACGTCAAAATTGGGTGTATCAACGAAACTATTGGATGTGTCATGGTAGTCGATATCGAAAAAAGCTGGATGCTGGAAGAATTGGATTTTACCGTATTTTCTGTCGAGTGGGGAAGATCTTTTAGCCTCTGCATATATTTTGACTTGTCCAAAGTGGGTATTCATACCTATGGCGCCACAACAACTCGTGCACATAAATTCCGCAAAAGTCCAAAAGATACTCAATTGGAAAGGCTTGGCCTATTTGGGCATTGTAGAAGAGCAAAAGAGGATAAAGAGAACCTGAAATATGGATTGGAAGTGGTGGATTAGTAACGCGGCGTAGAGCATTGTTCATCCGCAGAATCTGATCTGAAATCGGCAGAGGTCTTGGAATAAGTGCCTCTTCATGTACTAGCTGTATGAAGCTGATCACTGGTCCCCAATACCCAATGTCCATGCTATGTTTGGAGAATTTTTTGAGAGGCACACAAAACCTATGAGCAAGATAACCATCCGATAGAATCAAGGAAATTGTATCGAAGACCCAATTGACGGCTTCGTGTTCAGTCTCGAGAAAAGCGTCCGCCGTCTCGTCAGTGGTGACGTATAAAACCTTCAAGTTGTGCGGAGAATGGTGTCCATGTTGGAATTTCAGCAACGATATGACTTGCATTTTGTCCGCATGATCAGAGAAAATATCACTCAGGCCGTGGCAAGTTGAAAGCGATCGTGAAATATCATTCAACTCCTGGCGTATTTCTTCATTGCAGCCGCCAGATGTAGCATCTAGAGGTCCTACGTTCCCAGCCCATGGTCCAAGCAGGAAACTGGATCTAGAGGACAACGGTGTCCGTGGCTCTGAGTGAGGAGGTGTCCACCATCCCTCTTCTGCTGGAAAAGTTGCGGACAAACTAAGCCTTTTCAATGAATTGGTAACATCGTCCAAAAGAACTGAAAATGATTGTCCTCCGGCGTCAGGAGTAGCAGGTCGCGGACCCAGTTCTAATTGGTTTCCTTTCTCTCTATTTCCTCCGATCGAAGAACTGCTGTTGTGATAATTTCGTGATCTAGATTGCGATGCCAAAGTCTCTTCGTAGTAATCGACCATGAAACCCACATTTAAATCATCAAAATCATATAAGGATCCATCAGGGGAATTCAACCATCTCAAAAAACTATGAGAATTCGATAACTCTTCTCTATCAGGAAGGATCCGCGGCACCTCTTTCGAGTCATCTGGACCTCCATCCCACGATCCATCCTTAAATTTCCGGATAATTCTCTGCACCGATCGATACATCCTGAACAGTGAAAAATTAGATCTCGACAATTCTTCGACTTCGAATGCACTTCATCGACCCTCAATAATCTCACCCCAAAAATCCAAACAGTGATCCACAGAATTCCGCAAAAGATATAACCACAACACACTCAGCATCAGCAGATCAGAAGCCTAAATAAAACCATAAGCCACCGAGGCTTTAAGGTTATGGTTAGGCTCGACACAGCCTTATTCGGTATGAAACTGAGTATGACATTGTCATGCCGTGTAACTATCTACACAGCCCTCGAAATGCCACCACAATTTCAGCTTTATCTCCTTATCGGCTTACAACAATCTCAACCACGGAAATACATATGATGAAAACAAGAAATATTTTTGAATACAAAATGCACAGCATCAAAAAGCTCACCAAAGCTCCGAACTTCGGAATCTTCCAAACTTCCAGATCTTCAGACCTCGGAATCCTTCCAAACTCAGATTTTCAAACCTTTCAACTCTTCAAATCTGAAAGTCTTAAAGTCTTCAAGCCTTTTTCAAGTTCTAAAGTTAGAATTTGAATTACTAGTAACTTTAAGGATATTAATTATAAGATAGAAAAGATTACAGACAAGGGTTTGTATTTGAGATATAAATATTTATATTAATAATAAAACACTATAACTTGAGTCTAATACTCTACTTTTGGACCACCCCCCTTTTGGGCCACTTTTCCCCACCAAAAATGATGAAAATCAACATTTATAAATTTCTTATAAAAACCTTATTTTTTATAAGATTTTAATTATATGTTTATTGGAAATCTTACAACTCTTAAACAAAATAATAGAATTTTAAATAATATATACCTAAGAGTAGATCTATACCTTTAGGTTTTGTAGAATAATCATTTTGTCTTATTTATTTTTATAAGATAAAGTAAATACCCTATAGGGATCAAATACCCCAAGTAGGGTACAGGTGACCATGCTTGGATGGTAGGTAACCACGTTATATTTCCAGATCCAGGCTTCCAAATTAATGTTTCTAAGATCTGAAGTTTTCATATGCCCTTTGGAAGAAATCTTGCTGTGACTGGTATTTTTCTACTAGAGTTCTTATAAGTGCATCCCTTTTCTCCTTTGCCATTTCATAGAATGACAATTTTTAGGGCTTTGATGGCATCGATTACACGACTCGGGATTGCCATTAGTCTGACGACTGGAAGTATCGTAACTCCTACTTTGATAAGAATCTCATGTTAGAGATATTCCTTCACATTCACATTTTTTACATTCACAATCACCTAATCCACCACATTTAATTGGAGTCAGATAAAGCAGTCTTGCTCTAGTAGCATGTTATCCCCGACTCTAAAGCCGCTGTTCACTTCACAAGGAATCGCTTCAGTAGACGCTGGCCTACGAAGTGTCATTTCTCTGCAGTCTCTTCAGTCTAGAAGCGGTGGCTCAAACCGCTCCAGCAAATCCAAAGATTCAAGAAACCCAATTAAAAAGGGTGCAAACGCAAATAAGAATATTGACGCATCATCTAATACCATCTAATATGGAACTACGAGAAAGAATATCTGAAAGTTAAGCCTTTTCATTATCCTAAACCTCAGAGAAAAATACTGTTGGACCATTGTCTGTTAAACCGGGCGACCACATCGCGATTATAGAAATAGATAGCGGTTACACATTCAAATGCTGATGACATACAAAAAGATCTGGAGCCAGGAAATATTAGGGTCAGGGGGAGGTGAGAGTCTCCGATGAATTTCCTTATGAATAAGTCGAACAGTTATTTATCTCAATCCTCAAGCGTATTATAGATACTTTCTATTGTACTTTGGCACAGGTGCACAGGTGTACAATAAGATATGCTCTTTGTCCCGTGAGGAATACGAGAGCAGTTAGGATGAATCTCTATACTATTGCGCTATCATGACCTCCATATAAATCCCAACATACTGTCTACCCAAAGGAAGGAAAACGGAGACGATTAGACTGAAATACAGTGAAAGTAGGTGTATCCAGAGAGCTAGAGATAATATATCTAACCTCCCAGAAAGGAAAAAGAACCTCCAGCTTCTATTTACATCTCGTTCTTTTCAACCTAGCTATTAATATCTCTACCAACTTATATTTCACTCCTCATCATCTTCTTAACCTGTTATAAGATCTTACAATAATTGCAACGCGTTAGATACGTTTTCTCAAAAATTCGCATCTCGAGCTTTTATCTGAACCATCTGTAATAAAGGTATCCTATGATTCACATAGCTCAGGCACCCTTTCTCAAACTTAATATTTCATCTCTATGGCTTTAATCTCACATCATCAGTCTGCTGATTTGCTCTATCTGTTCACTCTCTATTCCTTTTTGTCTTATTTACATTTCTTTTACAAGGTTTGGTCACTGCTACACACACATTCTCTGCTTACTTTCGAAGATAGTATCAATGTAATCTTAAATTGATTTCAAAAGTCCAAACAACGCCCTCAAAAGAGTAGGACGAAAAGTCCTGTACATCTTATATAAACACCTCAACCTCAAACTCCAGTTAAGAAAATAGAAAATAGAGGAGAGAAATATAAAATCTTGTGGCTAGTGCTGTAGTTAATCTACTAAATCTAAAGATATAAAATCTTCAACTCGAATAATATTTATATGGAGCAAAATATCATATCAAACCATGATAAAATAAAATAAAAAAAGCTTGATTCATTCCTCGATACTAATTGAATGAATTGTTAATCGAGCATTCACAATTCCTCATATCATCCATCCCAGGTGATTATAAGCTCTTTGCATTTAACCAGTCCCTCAATTTCCGTTCAGACTTCGGCCCTCCGCAACACTCTACAGCTCACTGACTTTCCTATGTATCAATCCATCATTCATCGGAGTCCACCCCATCTCAACCTCCACCTCACAAACTCCATCTCAAGCATCAATGCTTAAAAAGTTGCTTATGATACTCTGCTTTTGCCTGTATTGAATTTATGGATTAGTTTCTTTCTTCTTCCCCCCCCCCCCCTTTAACACTCCCGTCAATCCTTACACATCCCCAAAAATCAATAAAGAAAAGAAGAAGATAAAAGAGAGAAAAAACCATACATCATGACCCTTTTTCTCAATCTTATCACCAACCACCTCAAAAGCCGCACATGTCCTCTTGCTAACTGGAGCTGCGGAATCTTTTACCGTATCTTGGGTTTGAAATAATATTTAGCTCATTCTCCTTCTTTTTCTCCTTGCTCCGAGCTTCTATATTAAAGCAAGAAAGAGAAAGAAAGCAAGGGGAAGAGTTATAGAAATTTGAATAAAAGAGTAGGAGGAGATGGAGAGAGTTATAAAAACTTAAATCGAAGGGCAAGAAGAGATATCGAAGAGAAGGAAAGAAAAGAAATTCCAAAGAAGTCAACACACTCTTATGAACCCTCTCCTCCACCCCCTTTTCCACAGCCCGAGTCTTCTCTAAAATGTATTTTCCCGCATGTCTATAATATCAAACGTTATTATTAGTAACAAAAAAAAAAAAAAAACTCATCATCTATTCCATTAAGTTCGAATTCATGATTATACAACGGATATGAATCTCCGCGAAAAAAAAAAATTCTCCAGAACTTCATTTACAAGCTTCTGAAGTGCGAGTAAAAGAAGGGAAAATTAATTGCTTGAAAGAGAGTATAGGGTATAGAGATGGGAATAATAATGAAGAGAGAGAGTGGGGGGAGGGAGAATATCAAGCACAAAAACAAAACATATAAACTATACACCCTCTACATCCACTCTCCACAACAAACAAATTGAAATGAGAAATAAGAAACAAAAGAAGGAAAATATAATCATACGAACTTAATCGTATCCATATTTGTAATCTTATATTTGCGTGCTGTTGTTTTTCCTATTTTTATTTTTATCCTTTTCGAGTAATTATTTATTTCGATTTCCTTATTCTTTGGGGTATAGCTTCAATCTAAGCTTTACTTTACTTCTGACTTCAAACCCATATACTTCGTTCGTTCGTACGTTCGTTCGTTTGTTCGTGATTATCGGATTAATTATCCGTAATCTAATGATCGAATGGAGATGGAGATGGATATGATTGTGATTTAGGCTGATGTTCGTTGAGTAAGTATGTAGGGAGGTATATATGTATTTTTTTTTTCCTTTTCCGTATTGTCTTTTATGTATTTAGGATTGCTGGATATTAATTAACTACTAGGTATGTATGTATGTAATAAAAGAAGTTCTGAGAGCTGAAGAATGAAGAATGAAGAGGGTAATGTATTTATATTTAATGTGTGTTTTATATTGTGAATCTATGTTATACACAAGTAAAGTATTTAAAAGTCTAAAAATATTAATAAATATCTCTCTTCTCTTTCCTCTTTCCACTTTCCTCACTCTACTTCCCCCTTCCCCCTTCCTCCTTCCCTTCACAAAATACACTGCCCCCCTTCTTCCCCATCCATCCATTCTCACTCTATCACTCTATTATTCTATCTCCTCCCTATCCCCTCCCTATCCCCTTCCATCCTTCTTCCTCCCTTCTCCCTTCTCCTTTCTCCCTTCCCTCCCCCTTCCCACCACCAAATCCCAAACCCAACAAACTTTCACAAATCATACACACACATATCCCCCCTCCCCACCCCCAAAAAATAAGAAATATAAAAAAAGCCCATCAAAACCAACCCTAAAAGTTCCCCTATCTTTCAAAACAATCTTTATCTAAGTTCAAGATACCTACCATACCTTACCTTATCTTACCCGTATCCGTCCCAGTCCTCTAATTACTTCCTATTACAGAATTGAG
>NW_001820827.1:794226-820995 GCF_000146945.2 Sclerotinia sclerotiorum 1980 UF-70
TTCATCTTTATGCAGGGATAGATAAAGTATTAAATATTAAACAGATATATAGATATATAAACATACACATAAACATAAACATACACATAAACACACACATAAACATACACACAAACATACACATAAACATACACATAAACATACACATAAACATACACAATAAACAATAAAAAGCATATGAGACCAATACCACGTATCAATTACTCTCCACTCACTCACTCACTCACTCCCCTCCTCACTCCCACAAAGAAATAATATCCTAATCTAGACATAATCAACAACAAGTACGAGTCCGCATGAATCTGCATGAATCTGTAAGAATCCCGAATCTTTAAGAATCCCGAATCTTTAAGAATCCCGAATCTTTAGGAATCCCGAATCTTTAAGAATCCCCAATCTCGAGGATAATCACTCAAGAAGAATCAAACAATATAATAAAATTGTTCCTCCAGCCCTACCTCCTACCCTCAAATTCTCAAAACACCTAACCTCCTCCCACCCCATCCCAAGTTACACCCCATTAGAAACGCGAAAGAATCCCTCCAAATCCATCATCAACGTCCATCCCAAGCGCCAAGAAATGCGTATATACAAATAATAAACCTTTACTATCCCCACTTCCCTCGCTTAAGAAAATGATATCCATGTACCGTAAAGGCAATCATAATGCATTCAGTCCATTCCAAAACAGATTGGTGTACGAAAACTGATTCGTAATGAAATGGGTATGTTCGTCCATAATTAAACCTTGCCCACTCCTAAACTCCATTTTCCCAATGATCGGATATGTCAATGCTCGCTCGCTGACCTCTATTCGAATTGATTGTATGCCTCTTATCCTTAGAAGAATAGTTAATGAGGTGCTTTAGACATCGGCCTACGTGAAACACAATATGAGTACTATGGAAATACTGGGAACTGCTGATCATCTAAAACTTCGTCGTCATCAGCGTCGTTTTCCTCATTATTTAGTCCAGTAGCGTTCATCATGCCAGTCATCGTTCGGTCGTCATCAGCGTCTGGAATGGTTGATGCATGGATACCCTGATCAATAACAATGTCATCTTCGTCCTCGTTGCTAATTGGTCGCTCATCTCGAACCAGAAAATTACGTAGACCATTCACACCAGGTCCGGAGAAGACACAAAATACATTGCGTTGATGTTCATTGAATTCTAAAATTGTCAATAAATAAAAGATAAGCATGAGAAGGAAAGAATTTACCTGCTGGGGCATCTCTACAAAACTGTTCGAGATCCTGCCGAAGAAAAGCGTGAACGCCAGTCAAACTCAAATGAGTCAATTTCGGGCAATTCTTAAGTAGTAAAATTATGCTCTATCTTGTCATTAGCAACAAGCCATCAATCATGTTAATCTTCCACTTACCGAAAGTGTTAAATTAGTACAATAGCTAAGATGTACTCTTTCTAGACAACTTCCAGTATAGGATGCATCGTCGATGTGATGTCCTCGGTGGTGATTTATTTGTCGTTGTTTTTGCGCGATAGCTAATGCTATAACGCTATCATCTGTGATAGCCGAACACTTGACTAGACCAATACGCCTTAATTTTGGGAGTGTGGCTAACTTTGTGACGGATGCATCTGTGAGGTGAACACAACAACCTAAATCGATATAACGAATACGATTGCATGCTTGAACAAGCTTGATAACAGCAGTATCAGTGATTTGTCCACAATGTCCAAGGTGAAGGTAGTGAAGGTTTTTCCCCAGCCTGCTAATGGAATTGACTGCATGGTCTGTCAAGAGTCTACATTTTGCAAACACTAAATTTCTCAATCTTGGAGCAACAGTAATAATCTTCTCGACGGCAGCATCTGTGAGACCATGACAGCTTGTGAGATCCAATATCCGTAAATGATCATATGTCGCTTTATGAGGTAGGTTGAGGAATGCCATATCAGTGATCTTTTCACAACTCGCCAATCGAAGTTCTCGAAGAGCGTTTCCATTCGTGAGGAGGGCAGTGACCGGGTCATTTCCAATATATTTACATTGGTGGAGATCGATTTCGAGGATGTTACGGCAATTTTCAGCAAATGCCATGATAGCTCTGTCGTCTAATTGCTCACATTCATTTAATTTAAGCTAAATTTATGTCAGTATAAATCTTGAATCAACCTGTGATAACTTACACGTTTAAAGGTGGGGGCAACTTTCTGCCACTTTCACCATAGATTCAGAGGTAATCCCAACGCATTGTGAAATATTGAGACCTTGTAATCGACGACAGTGCTCCGCCAAAGTGAACATGGAAGTATCGGTGATTTGTTTAACTCCGGAAATATCAAGAGCAAGTAGGTGACTATTATCAGTAATGAGTCCAGTCAATCCGCTATCTGAGATACCCTCGCAGTTGGTTAATGTTAATCGTTCCACCCTTGTGCATACGGAAAGAGGTTGAACGGTTCCATCACTGACGCGGTCTGCTAAAATGGCCAAATTCAATCTTTTGATGAAATCTCGATATGCGAAGTAAGGGTTCTCCAAAGTAAGCGTGTTGCAGATGTGCCCAAGTTTCGGAAACGTCGAACATGCGGGCCGGTGCCATAATAAATCAACACTGTTCCTAGCCCATTTTTTAGATACTCGCATGCAAGATAAAAGGTCGTTTGGATGGGTGAGTTTCGAGAATATGTTGATGAGAACTTCTGCCGGTAGTCTGTTCGATGCCGCTATACAAGTCTCTGTAACAGCCATATCTTGGAAAGTTGGCACGCCGATTGAAGACTGCGAATCGTTGTTGCCGGTAAAGAAATCGGATTCTTCGTAATCAGCACGCGCAGGTGAATTACTTGTCGATGAATGCGAATCATCACCTATTTCAGGAGTCGCACGAGATGGAAATCCGGAGTTGATGAGAGGCATCCTAGGAGGTCGACTCTTCATGATGAATGAATGAAGGGAGATTATGTGGTGAAGTATTTGTTGTAGGAAGAAGCAATAGAGCGATAGCCGGATGGCTTTACTAGGGTTTGCGATATATTTTTGATGCTCTCGATGAATGGATATTAAGTTGAATGTCGTTCAAGGGGGTGGATGGAATGAGGAGGTTTGCTGACAATTGTGGATTGGCTCAGCCTCGTCGATATCATGGGAGATATTCCCAGAATTTGAGAGGTAAGGAAAGCGAAGGTTAAAGATGTCGCGAATTTTCCTAGATGATGGGAATATATGTACTCGTAATGACAAAGTCGATTCCCATTTGCTGATATATTACTTTCTGGGAGAGGTTTGTTGTTTGTTGAGTTTGGCCAGGAAAATGAGTGATGGAACACAATATTTGATGTGTTGTGTGCTCGTTTTGATGTTTTTGAGTTTTAGACTCTAAAGTGGTTTGGTTGCGGAAAGTATCCAGTTCTGGACGTTGTGTTACAGGGTGTTAGCGGGAGGACTGTGCTAGTAAAGCTTGAGGTGAGGTAAGAAGGGCTGGAAGAAGATTTGCATCATTAGTAAGCAAACTTTTATAATCTCGCAATAGACAGCACTCGGAGATATATACATCGATATCTCTCAACGAAAAGCGATACGATCATTAGATTAAAAAATTAAAAAGATATTAATAACCTTACTCATACTTCCAATATGACAGAAACTTCCCATCACATAATTCCAAATATATCAATCACTAGGTAAGTAAGTACCTAGGTAGGTATCTAGAATACTTTATCACCAAAAACAATCATCAAATCATCTACAATCCTGAACTCCATATAGTGATGAAAACCATCCAAGGTGCATATCAACCTATCAAAAACATTCTCTCAAAATCGTCCACTTTATTTATAGATTAGATGTGAATGTATAATCTAGAACTGAGCAATATGATTCCTTGAAAGTTTTATGAAATTTTAAAAAGGATAAATGATGGTGGAACTAGACCTGCAGTTAGATGTTCAGGCAAAATAAGAGATCTTTGATCCTCCTTTTTGGGTGAATAGTAAGCTCTACTTATGACTACCTAGTAGATAAATACATAGATGGACACTTACTTCATTAGTTAGGAAGATTAACCCTACAAAGTGGATAGAAAGTCCCTTTCCTAGGTCATCCATGACATCAGGAGAAGCGTAACGGATACATATCTAGTAGGTACTAGTACCAGATACATTCACAAAAAATCAGAAACTAAAAATTAAATCACAAGAAATCTATCTAAATCCCCCCAAGAAATAGACAAGAGCTAAAAAAACTAGTTTCACAAACTCCTCACTCTTCAAAATATATCTAGTACAAAAAATCTAACAAAATATAGTATATCCAGATAGAAATAAAACACATTCAACTGTAGTATCTACGAAGTTGTAACGATTGTCACACTCAAGAATACTGGGTAAAGTATCTTGTATTAGAAAATACTAAGCTAAGGAGAAAAGAAGAAGGAAAACAAGAGTAGAGATTGATTGATTGATTGATTGTGTTTATCGTCATAGGCCGTAGGCCGCGCGTGCCTTGGCACGTGACAACCTTAGCCATCTATTCCAGTTTTGGACAAATGACGCTCAGAGGAGAAGCCTCTGAGTAGTTTACTAACTAGCTAGGGAGAGTATTTATATACAATTTAAAGGGGCTAGGGCAGGGCTTACATGATTGCCTTCGCGAGAGATTTGGGCCGATTGGCTTTGTGGTTAATATTGTGGTCTTCCTCGTCCACTGGATCACTAACTCTTGATCCCTCCCCCTTCCCCTCGTACGTTTTTGTTGAATTGTCTTATGAGTTTACTTGTATTTTTGTTTTTTGTTTTTTGTTTTTTTGGAAAGGAAAAGTGAAAAGAAGGAAAAGAGAGAGAGAAAACCCCTTAGTATCCATTTACTCCCTATAGTTTGTTGATAATGAAATAGCTTTTTTTTTTTTTATCTTTTTTTTTATATAGCAGCTGTATGCCGTAGGCAGATTCCTGTGTAGAATTTGGTGGATTCGAGCCATTCTGCAAGTGCGATTGCATCTGTAGAGGTGCTTAGAAACCAGGGGATGGCTTCAGATGGTGGGCTTTTCGTGAATGTTTTGTATGCTTTCTTTTTCTTACAGAAGAAGTATAATGGAATCTTCCTTTTTCTATATTGGTATAGAGTGTTAGCTGTGGTATAATTGAAACGTTTGTGGTATGCTGTGAAGTCTCTGTGCTATGATCTGGCTGCGAGGATGTGATGAAGTGTAGCTCTCTTCAAAAAGAGGGTGCTCGTATTGGGAGTGTGTTTATATTGGAGATCCTTGTAATACTGGGGTTTGACAGTGTTCCAAAGTTGTTCATCCGCTTTAGTAGCCTTTGTTCTGATTAGCCTTTTTAAGGAGGCCAGTGTACAGATCGGATTAGGGGGTGGGGAGAGTTTTGCCCCTTCCTTGGTTGCTTTGTCAACCATTTCGTTGTCCGGGATGTCGAGGTGCCTTGGGACCCAGTGTATACGTATTTTGCTACGGGAGGTGTGTGGAAACCTTGGTCTAACAGCCCAGGCCTGTGTGAGTTTCAGGAAGTCTTCGAAGACTCCCTAAGAGGAGTCGTTGAAGCATCTGTCCCAGACCAGGATCGATATCTTCTACGAGAGGCACTAATACTTCTGTTCGCACTTCGGGGGAGAGCATCGTTGGCTTTAGGAGAGTACCGAGGCGATTGGCCTCCATTCGCTCCTTCTGGCTTTGTATATCACCATCACGACAGATCAGAGCATCAGCTTGTCCATTTGCTTTTCCAGTACAGTATTCCAATTGGAAGTTGAATTGGGAAAGGTATTCTGCCCATCGTGCTTGGTATGCTGTCAGCTTTTTAGTTCGCATAAAGATCTCCAGAGATTAATGATCAGAATAAACTTGGACTGGGTTTTCGACACTTTGGAGTTCCACTCGCCATTGCTGAAATGCTTGCAGAATGGCCAACATTTCCTTATCATGAATTTCATAGTTAAATTCTGCAGAATTCATAGTTTTAGAGAAGAACGCTAACAGATGCCATTCCTTTGTCGCAGGATCCAATTGAGAGAGAATACCTCCTGTTACACTATCAAAAGAATCCGTTTCTACTTTAGTGAGGCGATCCGATTGGAAGTAATACAAGACCGGAGTTTCTGTAACAGCCTTTCATAACGTTTCGAAAGCTTCCTGACAATCCGGATCCCAATCGAAGGTCCGTCCTTTCTATATGAGTTTATCCAAAGGTCGTGCGATCCGTCCGTAGTTTTTGATAAATTTGCAATAGAAACCGCAGAATCCAAGGAAACCTTGTATTCCTCTGATTATCGTAGGCCTTTTCCAGATCAGTATATCTTTGATTTTTTCAGGGTCAACTTCCAAGCCTTCTATCGATATGTAGAATCCCAAATACTTGATTCGTGATACCGAGAAATCGCACTTTTTGATATCAACAGATAGACCGGCCTCTTTCAATTTGGTTAATACTCATCTGACTTGAATAGTATATTCTGATGGATCTGTAGAGTAGATAATGATATCATCCAGGTATACAGTACAGAAGTTTCCCAGGTTCTTCATCAAAAGATTATTGATGAACCGTTGATAAGTCCCGGGTCCTTTTGACAATCCGAAAGGCAAAACCAGCGATTTGAATTGTCCAAAGCAAGTTTGGAACACAGTGAGTTCCTCTGAATCAGAATACATTCGAATAGCATTGAAAGCAGCGCGTAGACCGAGTTTCGTGAAGATTTTGGCTTTGGATATTTGCGAGAGGATCTCGTCAATCCTTGGAAGCGGATAATCATCTTTGGCTGAGATTTCGTTTAATTTCCGGTAGTCCATATATAATCTCAGATCCCCATTAGCCTTTTTGACGAAAAGAATAGGTACAGCAAACGAAGCGTTACTAGAAGCGATCCATCCCCGATTCAAGTTCTCATCGACGAACTTCTTTAAAGCTTGTAATTCCTGGGTCGTTTGTCGATATAATGAAGACAGTGTCAAGTTGTTGGGTTGTGTCAATCTAATTTTATGATCGTTATCCCGATGAGGGGGTAAAGCATTTGCCTTTTTCTTGGAGAAGAGATCAATGAAATCACAATATTCTTTAAGGACAGTTCGTTGCAGCATTTCCAGTTCTGTTTCTTCTGAGCGATCTTCTACAGAGTGCTCCCTTTGGTATAGGATCTGATCAATTTCCCAACTTGTAGTTGTAAAGCATTGATTCTTCTGGTTTCGGGTATTCATTCAATATCCGACAACGTTGATCAATGCTATCCGATGAGGTGTGGTTCTTTGGGGCGTTGATCCTTTCGTCGATCGTGATGATTCTTTATCAGGTGAATTCATGAGTTCTCCGCGCTATAAGATCTTCGATCCGGCTACGTCCAATAATACCTTTTGTTGTGTTAACCACTCTCTTCCAATGATGAAATTACAAGCTAATTCCTCTATAATATATAGGTAAACATCAAGGAACTTGTGATAACCGATGGTGAGAGTTGTTTTCAAACGTTGAATGATAGGATTAATCTTTTGTTAATTGTAACTGTAGATAATACAAGGCTTGATGGGTTCGAGGAAGAGGTTTGTTCTTTCAGCGATATCAAAGGCGAGTTTTCTATTCATGTAAATTTTACCGCTTGCTCTAGTATCAGATAAAAAGAAAGCAGAGATGGTTATCCCGTTTTTTTCTATAGTATATGGGAATTCAAAGTTCCTCTTTTTCTTCTGATACAGATCGATATCGAGTTTCCCGATTTGTAGAGCTTTTAAGGAGGAGTCTTCCCTTAAGGGGTTTCTTTTCCCGATTCATCCGATTTATCGATATCGATCACTTATATCTTGTTAAGACAGTCGCGGGCTAAATGTCCTGGCAGATGGCAGCGGAAGCAGGCACCAGCACGACTGAACGCTTGCCGAGCAGGATCGTCATAGACAGGGCGATTCTTAACAGGGGTTTTGCTGATAGAGAGCACAACCGGGTTTTCGAACTTCATTTGTATCTTAGGGGCGAAAAAGGGGGAAGGGATAGTGGTCCCTCGGTAAGTGCCTTTACGGGTTTCCACATACGATTTGGCGGGCTTTAGCTGCTGCAAAAGATAATCGAATTTTTGGCAATCCTTTACATATTCAGTTAAAGTAGTTGTATAGGAGGTGATCATCTTATCGCTGAGTTCGTTGCTCAACTTGTAGATCAGATCTTCCAGTAATTGGTCCTGGTCAGTGATTTCAGCAATTGACATATACAATTAGAACTCAGCATAGAACTTAAAGAACAGCCGACCTCTCTGATATAAAGCATTATACTTACGTTGGACGTTCTGTTTCTTATTGGGGTCCCTGTAGATACCTTCCAAAGTAACAAAGATCTCTTCGATACTAGTGTAAGAGTTCAAAGCATCAATGCAATAACAAGCTTATATCTGCTCAATAAAAGGTCCCTTCAAACGATTATATATATACATCAATTGTACGATGGGATCGGAGTTTCCAAAAGCACGAATCTTGTTCATCATTTTATCTTTCCATTGTTCCCAAGAGATAGCGATGGAGGAATTCTCAAAGAACTCAGGGTCTGGGATCTTGAAGGCGGGTTGGGGCGACGTTGTTGATTGGGCTTTACGAAGGTCAACGATCTCTGCCTCGAAGCTGGTGATCCGATTTTCGTACTCAGCCTCGTTCTATTCTGCTTCTAAGAGGCTTTGTGATATCTCTATGTTCTGAGCAGCTAAACGATTGTGTTGTCTTTTGATCGAGGCTATCTCCTTTTAATAGTGCTGTTGATCTATGTATATTTCGTCGGATTATCTTGCTATCTCGTTGCTAATAGATAGCAAGTCCGCCAGGAGATATCGTTCAAAGTCTTCAGCAACGCTTCCAAACAAGAAATTATAGGCTTCTGCAACCATGTCTGGCAAGAGGCCCTGATCGACTGCATCAAGTGCATTCAGGAGTCTGTGTTCTCTTCTCTTGCCTTGACTGACGGATTCAGGGAGATCGGGAACAATGTTGTGTTCCTCCTCCTGTTCTTCGTGAGGAGCTGGGGATTTCTGAGTTGCCATTTCGAGATCAATTCTGTGTTTGTTTCTTTCGGTTCAGGATTCGAGTGTGATAATCAATTACGATTTTATCGATACGTAAATTTCAGGGTTCGTAGATTTGTAGGTTCGTGGTCTATACGCAATTATTTTTACTTCCCAGCGTATGGGAAAGAGTGTAAGATGAGCTTAGTATTATGTCACACTCAAGAATACTGGGTAAAGTATCTTGTATTAGAAAATACTAAGCTAAGGGGAAAAGAAGAAGGAAAACAAGAGTAGAGAGTTTTCCTGTGATTAAATGCAAACGGGGTGTGTCACGTGACCCTGAGGTGTGGGGCGTCACAACGATACTGTACTGGAGGCAGCGGCTGCCTAAGGTTTCGTCTGGTTGGTAGTTATGGGTTAAGGCTTTATCACTGGTATTCACTTGGAAGTGAAGTCGTTACTAGATCAAGTAGAATGTAGGTAAACTAATTGATAACTAAGTTGAGCACGAAGCTCCTAAACTATGAAACTATTCTGACTACATAATGAACAATAAAGGGAGCCCCCAGGAGCTTTGAGGGCTCCTAAGGCTCCTTATCACGTGATTTCTTTTTATCCTAGGACACTAATCCTAATGGTGAATCATGACAGAAGTATACCTACCTACCTAGGTAGCTAAAGATCTAAAAGATCATGAACCACAATTTAAACCCCTGCAAGCTAACCTATCAATCAACAACTTATTATTATTATCATCATTATGATTTCGAAATTTTAGCTTTTCCCCAGATTTTCCACTAAAGCTTAGATACTCTATCTACCTGGTACCTTACCTTACCTAGCAGTTAGTATTCCATACGCGAGCTCCATCCTCAGACCATCTTCAAAAACTGCCCATCATTCTTCATCCATTATCTCCATATTCATCCCCAATCTCCCACCTCCAAAACACACACCACAACCACCCACCAAAATGTCCTTCCTCCCTCGAACCCCCCGCATCCTCCATACTCTCCCACGCTCACAATGCCAACGCCTCACCCCAATACGCACGCATCTCCGCACTCTAACCCACAAACCCGCAACGCCAACCCCGCACCTCGACGCCATCACCCTGCACCGCCTCGAGGCCACCCAGCGCGCGCACCAAAAACGGCGCACCATCTATTTAGCCACCGGCTTCCTCACCGGCATGATCTGCATCTGGGTAACCGCAACCTCAATCGACCTCAAACCCGCTAAACTCGACAGTACCCGCGCCCACGACACCCTCCACAGCAGCACAGAAGTAATCATCCAAAAACCACATGAATCCACACCACCGACCCCCTCAGAACCACACGAACTCATTCCCACAGGGACAAGCACCATTCCCACCTTCCCAAAATACATCCAACACTCCTCCTCCCCAGACACCCCTCCAGAAACCTACCAGCTCCTCGGTCTCGGAATCCGCACCGTCTCCTTCCTCAACATTCAAGTCTACGTCATAGGACTCTACATCCAGCAATCCTCCATCCCCCTCCTCCAATCCCGCCTAATAGAAAAAGCCAGTCCACCAAACAGCGGAGCATCCACCCTCGTCGCCGGGGAAAAAGACTTCTTAAAAAAGCAGCTCCTGCACGAAACCGACAGCGAAGAAATCTGGACCAATATCCTGCAAACCGCTGGTCTGAAAACAATAATCCGCATCGTACCTACGCGCAATACAGATTTCCACCATCTAAGAGACGCATGGGTACGCAGTCTAACAGCGCGTGCACAGAGAAATAGAGATGAATTCGGAGATGAGTTGTTTGGGCGGAGTATTGCGGAGTTTAAGGCGTTGTTTAATAGGGGGAGTGTACCGAAGGGGAGGGAGTTATTGCTAAATAGGGATGTGGAGGGTCGTTTGAGTGTGTGGTGTGAGGAGGGGGAGAGGGGGATTAGGAGGCTTGGGGAGGTGCGTGATGAGAGGGTTAGTAGGGGGATTTGGTTGGGGTATTTGGCGGGGAAGAATGTTAGTAGTGAGGAGGCGAGGAGGAATATTATCGAGGGGGTTATGGGGTTTGTAGAGAGACCGGTTGGGACAGTGGAGGGTCAGGTTCATGTTTGAGGATGCGCTTGGAGGCGGGGTTTGCATTGTATTGCAATGTATTGTACTATAGTGTATTACATGATTGTATGATTATGGATATAATGACATGAAACGATAGCATAGCATGGCATGGCATGAGATACCACCTAACAAAAACATCACAAATGAACTTTCATGTATCATATCAAATCAAATCAAATCAAATCAAATTCTCCATTCATTCATTTATTCATTCAATCAATCCTATAAACCCACCAAAGAAATAATTCTATAACCACCAACCAACCATCCCATCCATCAAACAAATTAATCAACTCCCCTAACCCGATATCATATCTTCTCTTCCACAGCTTACACCGGTACCCTTTACGCAACAATAACATTCAACTCCTTCAACTGCGCCTCGAGCTCCTTCTTATTCTTGGCTTGCAAATCCGAGTTACCACCGACGTGTTTCTGGCCGATGAAGATGTTTGGAACGGAACCTTGGTTTGTTTTTTCTTTGAGGTAGGCTTGGATTGCGGATCCATCGTCTATGGATTGTGTTAGGAAATTGTGCGGGGTTGAGTGATGCGAGATAGAGGTAGAGGTAGGGGAAGAGGGAAGGGAGAACGTACCAACTTGGTCCAATTCGATGGAGTAGTATTTAGCGTTTAAATCATTCAAAAGCTGCTTGGTAGCTTTGCAGTATGGGCAGTAAGATTTACTGAATACGGCTATTTATCGAGGTTTGTTAGCTATCTCTTAATATATATTTTTTTCATCCTTAACTAAGTGTATAATTGTATCCCAATCATAGAAGTACAGGATAATAGATCTCACTCGAGAGGCATCATCTGCAATATCTTCAAGTATTTTCATACAACTTTATCATATTCCAAGAGGAGGGTAAATTGATTTGTGTGGAACGTAACAGAATCCCAAATGAAGATAAAGATGAATATGAATATGAATATGAAAAGAGAAAGGAAATACATACCAACAGCATTCTCAGCAATAATGCTATCAGTCTTTGTTTGAGCAGCAGACATTCTCGCGGCGGTAATAGGAGAAGTAGTAAAAAAACGACGAAAGATATTAATGATGGGCAAATTGTAAAAGACCTGTTGTACCTAGGTCTACAGGTGGGAAGTTGATTGTTTTATATGTGAATTTCGAAGTTTGTGTTTTGGGGAGTTCCGGAGTGTGAGGATGTTTTTGGTGGTTGGTGGAGGGTTGAGGGTTGATTTGTGAGGAGGGGTTTGATTAGCAATTTTTTGTTTGGCGGGGAGGTTCTAGATGGTGATGTGATTGTTTGGAGGTAGGACGTATGCAAGAAGAATTATGGATGGATGGATGGATGGATGTGGACACTGGATGTGGGTGGATGTGGATGTGCTGAATGACTACCTATTATTATTATTATTATTATTGGGAAATTGCGTCACTGGCAGGGTAAGAGCTATCACAATTATGAAATTGAGAGGGGAGTCAATATCAGCTGGGATCAGAAGGAGTTATGGAACTACTCGACGGAGTATCGGTATATTCGAGAGAGACGCGCTCTTCTTAAACAATCGGCTCAATATTGGACCGTCTAGTAGGTTCATTGTTTTGATGACTAGTGATATTAGGTAGGTAGGTACCTATGATGGGAGATTTTGGTTTGATCAAGTACCTACCTATATATAGAGTGCACAGCTACAACTTCCTACTTCCATAATGTCAAACAGAATCGGCATGGTAGTGATCCGTACAGAAATGCTGAGAGCATGAATCTGTGGAGATTACATAGAGATTATGGAGCAGTATTTCTATTCGAGTACTGTACTGGTATTCGAGGACTGAGGTGAGAACTTACGATCCAATAGTCTTTGTCAGCAAAGACTACAAATCAATATACAGAGTAGGTATCGAGCGAATGATCTTTCCGTGGCCAAAAGTAAATTGAGCAATCAAGACTTTTGATTGAGTAATACTTTACGGAGCGTACACAACCCGAATTCATGCAAAAGTGAGGCAAAGCATAGCATAGCATACTTGCCATTGATCTACACAGTACTGGAAACATGTGTTGGCACGCATAACTTGTAGAAGGGAAGAAAGGAAGCCCTGGGATTTATTGGGAATGGATGGATAGAATGATTGATTTGGCTGTTTGATAGGTAGGTAGACTGAAGTATGCGGATAATCTTCAGCTACATGTTTCAATTCATTGATTTTGCAGTTCTGGTAGGATTTGATATGGGGTTTAGACGGGACAGGACAGGTACTGGAAGGTAAGATCTTACCTACTTCTTAGTGACAACGAACAAGATCTTCCCGTTGTAGAAATCCGATCCTACTACATCATTTGTATCAAAGATTTAGACCCAAGACATACAAAGTAAACTCTCTGATATTTCCTTTGAGGCTTTGACTTTTTTCAAGGCCTTGAATTAGAACTTGTCAGTCGCTTGGTTAAGGCTACAAGCACCGGCCGGTACTTCACCGCTATCCACTCTCCATTTGGGATTCTTCTCCCTCAATCAACTTAACAAGAAAGTTTGCATGAAAAAGACAACGTTGATCCATTCATCAATTGCACTACCGGTAAACAATTTCTTTGGTCCTTCCATCAGCTTCGAGCTTCGTCATTCAAAGCCTCAGCATACGAGTCAATTCGATTACCCCACCTTAAACCCTACATCGTGGGCCACATATTTCGAAAGTCCGCTCATATCACAATAATCGCAAGTTTCTCAAAGGAAAGAAAAAGAAGAAAAAAGTCCCTTCCACAGGACTAGATAAAAATCAGACAAGGTGGCTTCCCGCGATCTCGTCTCGCAAGGTGGCACCCTATTTTCTGCCATTCCTCATCTTCCCGATTCTCTCCAAAGCTATCTCGATATCACTTCTCACCATCTCCAATCCGTCTATTCGCAACTGCCTGAACCCGCTCAAGCGTACATCGGACAAGCTGCCAAATTTACCCATATCGATCGGGTTCCTCCTACGGCATTAGCGGGTAGTGTTTTTGTTATCCTTGCAGCTACTGTGAGTATGAGTCGCTGGGGAAATAGTTGGTTCAGCGGTGGTACCAGTCGTTTGAGTCCTTTCTCGAGTCGAAGTAATCCGCCGCAAGTAAAGGATGAGGATTTTGAATACATTACCAGTGAGGATTTGGAAGAACCGAGGAGAACCTATGATCCACATTCGAGATCACCTCCTTCTGCACAATTGGAAGATGATGTGCTATTGGTGAAGCACAAGGGAATCACCTACCCAGTCAAATTTCCAGCCTACAGTATTGGGGATGGAAAATTACAAGTGAGCGATGTAAGGAAGCGAGCCGCGGCATTGATGGATGTTTCGAATTGGAGGAAGTTGGAATTGGTTTACAAGGGAGAAAAATTGAAGGATGATCATGCACATTGTCGAAGCTACGGTTTAAGAAATGAATCGGAGATTCTTTGCAATGTCGGGGATGTAGCAATTGGGAGTCAAGATTCAGGAGATGACAGTGATGAAGTTCAAGAAGGAACTGCATCTAAGATCAGAAAACGAATTCGCAAGTCGAAAAATAAGAAGGGAAAGAAGAAGAGCAATCACAACCTCGAAGCACCACAAATGGATTCATCTACGACGTCTAGAACAGCTTCACCAGTTCCACCTTCAACACCCCAAACCCCAATGGAGAAATTAAATGCTATTTCCCACTACCTACATTCCGAAATCGTCCCATTAGCAGAAGCATTTATAGCAAATCCCCCAGAAGAAGAAAAGAAAAGGGATTTCGAACACAAGAAGTTGAGTGAGACGATCATGGGACAGGTACTCTTGAAGTTGGATGCGATAGAGGGAGACCAAACAGCCAGAGAAACTAGGAAAGCTCTGGTGAAGGAAGCGTATGCTGTCTTGGCTGGTATTGATTCCAAGGTTCCTGGTGCAGAATAAGATCTTTGTTCCGGTTATTATACCCTGTTTGAAGGTGGAACGATTCTTTTGGTTTCGAGTCCGGCTTCCTTATGCATCGAAAATGTATCGATCTTGTGCTTGCATTTATGAAGTTTATTCTATCGGGATGCTATGCATATACTGGGTGTGATGGGGCTTCTTTGATTTTAGAGGATCATTTATTGCAGAGTTTGCGAGGTTTTGCATGGCGTCTTTCATAGATAGTATGAGTATTAATAAATTGTTGACGGGGGAAGAGGGGTTTTGAACGAAGTACAGGGGTGAGCGTCATTGTCACAGGGGAAAGATGCGAGAGGGCTGATCATTCCGAGTGCAGCATGAAGCATGATATTACATGCTTTTTGGTCCGTTGGAGATGCATCTGCATGCCATATGGCTGTGTTATATTAGAGAGAGAGTAGGAGAATTGAAGATATATCAAAATTTCGGTGTGTTGCGTTGTTACTCCTTTGCGTTTTGCTACATGTGATTTTCAAGCTCGAGTTTGCTTGCAGCCGAACGGAATTGCTCTATGCCTTTACTGGTAGGTATTTGGTACCGATTTATGTTGTTCTATAATGGCGTGCTACAGTTAGAATCTACCGCAGGCTTGCATTTACCTGCCTAGCATATTCATGAATCGACGGCTTCAAAATAGCTTAAAGACTATTCAACAGTAGACTTGGATTTCCCCACTGTTAAAGTACTAACTACTAACTACTAACTTCAAAATCATGTTAACAAATCCAGGAGATTCATTACATCATGCACAGTTAATGGAATCGCCATTTGCTCAAATGTAAGACTTGCCAAATGAGATCCAAATGCCACCTACTACCTATATTCGATATATTCAACGTATTCATCATAGCAGTAATTTCAGGTTGTAGCTCCAGTAGAACCAAATAAATCTGGGGTTTGCAAGGCGAGGCTTGATTGATATGAAGGGGTTTGTTGAAATCGGTCAACGGTGAAAATGACAAGGCTGTAACCGCAACCTCAAAAATTATCTTCAACTTCATATTGTTCAATGATACAAGAACAAATATAATCCGAGTACATTACATTCAACATTCAACATAAAATCAAATAGACATTGCCATTGAGAAAATTAATTGATTTCTTCACCACCTTTACTTCGCCTCACTCATTAAATAATTCTTTTCAATTTTGCTTCAAATTAGGGTTGTTAGACCTGGGACTCGGCTAATATTTTAGCGCGAAAACCAGTGTCAATTTGGAGAATCTCATCCACCGCGAGGGAATTTGAAGACAACGACCAACCGACAAAACACGACACCGCCCTCACCAAATAACGAAGGTAGAGCATATTGATTTTCTATACGCCTTTCGGATTCATTCTGACATTTTACCCAGGACACAATGTCGACCTTCGAGCCAGTCGTAAGTGCTCAATCCTTTATCTATGGCAACCAACACACAATTCAATATTTCGCGACAAACACGATGGGAAATAGTACTTTTGGGTTCAGCGACAAGATGGAAGACGACTAGGAACGAATTGCTGATGTTGGACTTCTTCTATTAGATCACGATCGATGCCAAGGGTCACCTTCTTGGTCGACTCGCAAGCACTGTTGCAAAGCAGTTGCTTAACGGCCAGAAGATCGTCGTTGTACGATGTGAGGCCTTGAACATCTCCGGAGAGTTCTTCCGTGCGAAGCGTACGTTTTACCTTTATTTGAGTTGCGATGGAGTTGAATATGATGGATTCGATGTTGCGCATGAATGGAATGGATAAAATGATGGAAGGCTGATTCAATTTCGATAATAGTCAAGTACCACGCCTACCTCCGAAAGATGACCAGATACAATCCAACCCGTGGAGGTAAGATTTCAAACCCCGTCAATCGCGATTGCAATTGATCGCATTCGATACATGGGAGATATCCTGACTTTCTTCGAATAGGTCCTTTCCATTTCCGTGCCCCATCCAGAATCTTCTACAAGACCGTCCGTGGTATGATTCCTCACAAGACTGCCCGTGGTGCCGCTGCCATGGAGAGACTTAAGGTTTTCGAGGGTGTTCCACAACCATACGACAAAGTCAAGCGCGTTGTCGTTCCCCAAGCCTTGAGAGTGTTGAGATTGAAGCCTGGACGCAAATACTGCACTGTCGGTAGATTGAGCCACGAGGTTGGATGGAAATACCAAGATGTTGTTGCTAGGTTAGTGAATTTATTGGAGTTGGGTTGACGGATTTCAGAGTTGGATACTAATACGGATCATCACAGACTTGAGGAGAGAAGAAAGGTTAAGAGCGCAGCATACTACGAACGCAAGAAGGCAGCACGCAAGCAGCTCTCAGAAGCCCAGAAGTCCGCTAAGATCGATGATAAGACCAAGTCTGAGTTGGCTGCTCTCGGATACTAAATATCCTAGACCTTATTTGATGTGATTTTGCGCTGCTGGGTGGATGGATTGGGTTGTTTAAACGGTTTCTTCTTTTCAACAATAACAACGTCAATGCTTTGTTCGACCAATTATTGGAAGATCTCAGGGCCTGGTATTCATTTACCATACACGATATTGGGAAATGCTACGTCAACAAGGAGTCTGATGCAGCAAGGAACTTTGATGTGTATTGCTTCGGCTTACATGCAGTTCATAGCAAAATGAGAAGCCCAAGGCATGAATCAAAAATGAACACATTGCGTTTGGTCATTGTGGAAACGGAAGTGGAATTGTGAAAATTAATAATGAAATCCATTAGCTACAGTTTATGAATGAGCATCGGTTTGGTACAAGTTACTTTAATTCTTTGTGAATTCAAAGAGCACATGGCAGTGTTTTGGAGAGAGTTTGATGATAAGATCATCATGATGTAATTTATGGATACCTTTAACAGCTTGACAGATATACCCAGTAGGTAGACCAAAGATTTCTAGGTTTATAAACTTCCAATGATTGAGATTGTCTACCGCTTATGCTCCTCTGTCTGATTGAAGTGAGATTCATTCACCTAATTTCCATTTTCTATTTCTACTTCTATCCATTTGATTCCCCGAAAATCATGCATCTGATTGATTGAAATATCCATGAGTCAAGTATGCTGTGTATGTGTGTATGTGTGTATGTGTGTATGTGTGTATGTGTGTATGTACAATGAAGTAAGGTAAGTAGCAGGTAGTAAACTAGATGAAGTAAGTAGATGAAATAAACCAGATGGAATCTCCGGATACCCGAAGCCGGATGGGCCGAGCGGGGGGCGGGAAGGAGGGAGGGGAAGCGGAATTTATTCCTTTTTTGGTTGGGTTTGTGGGGTAGGTATGACATTATTGATTACCTACTATAGCTAGCTAGCTATTGTTGTGCGGGAACTTTCTTTCTTTCTATCTATTTACTACGTATTTGTTGGAGCTATTTATTAAGCTACAGGGTTTTAGGTACTCGGCGGTGGTTATTTAACTTATTGGGTTTTGGTAAAAGGTAGTTGGAGCTTTTCTTACCTACTTTTTGAATTCCGAAAATACAGTATCGAGTAGAGAGTTGTAGTGCTTGTTTGTTCGTTTGAGTGGTGGTGATTGATTGATTCTTTTGAGGGGATTGCATCATTGCTATTGATTGACTTTGGTTTGATTGGGTTGATTGATTGGGTTGATTGATTGGGTTGATTGATTGGGTTGATTGATTGGGTTGATTGATTGGGTTGATTCATTGGTTGATTGGAAGATCGGGATCGGATTTGAGTTGTTTATGTTATCAGGGCTGGGTGAGTGACTGAGTGAGTGAGGTTGAGGTTGATTTATTGAGGTTATTGAGGTTGTTTATCGATTGATATACGTATTGGACGATTGAGTGGAGAGGGACAGTACGGATTACAGTCTCACGGAACGGCGACGGCGAATTTGGATTCGTTTGAGTGGATTTTGAAGCAGACGGTCAACGATTTATACTCGAGGTAAAGCTTCAGTGCGGACTTATCTACTTTTTCGGAGTTCGAGGGATTGTGAAGCTGTCTAGAGCAGACAGATCGACGAGATTATTCAACCACCAACACCAGTTAAACCATCGAAACTATACGTGGCCAACTAGACTAAAAGCAAATATGTCGGGTCCTACTTCTAGGCTTCAAAGCTTGGTTAATCATTTATTACCTTCTTCTGCATCAACAACATCTCCTGCAACTCCTGCGTCACCGCCGGCCCCAAAACATCACATTCATACCCTCTCACCTACATTTTTCCTTCCTCGCGCAGCAGCCATTGAACCTGATGCCCCAGCTATCCATCACGTTACAGCAAATGGACAAACAATTATACGATCATATCAAGAATTTGCAGATCGTTCTCGTGGTTTAGCATATTATCTCAAAAAACAAAAACTCTCTCGCATAGGGATATTATGTCCGAATACTCCTGCTTTTCTCGAAAGTATATTTGGTGTAGCGGCTGCTGGAGGTATACATGTAGGGGTTAATTATCGGTTAAAAGAGGAGGATGTTATTTACATTTTTGAGTTTGCCGGGGTGGATTGTATTATTGTGGATAGGGAGTTTGTGGGATTATTAGAGGGGTTTAGGGAGAGGAATAAAGGTGTTAGGGTTATTGTTGATGAGGATACCGATAAAGATGAAGGGGAATTTGATGAAGCGGTTTTGGAGGGTTTGAGATATGACGGGGAGACTGGAGGAAAGGGATGGGATGGATTACATGCGCAGGCTGATGATGAGGATGCTACGATTGCAATTCCTTTTACGAGTGGTACGACGGCGAAACCAAAAGGAGTGGTATATACGCATCGAGGTTCTTATCTTGCGTCTTTGGGGAATGTGGTGGAATCGGGATTGAATTTTCACAAAGGAAGATGTGGATATCTTTGGACACTCCCTATGTTCCATGCAGTTGGTTGGACTTTTCCTTGGGCTGTAACAGCCGTCAGAGGTACCCATTTTTGTCTCCGCAAAATCGACTACCCTTTAATATGGAACTTATTAAAATCCCAACCCATTACCCATTTCAATGCCGCACCTACAGTAAACACACTCCTCTGCGCCTCAAAAGAAGCAACCAAACTCCCAAATCCAGTCCGCGTCACAGTCGCCGCTTCACCACCTACAGCTCATCTCTTCGAAACCATGACAAACCTCAATCTCATCCCAGTTCACGTTTATGGTATGACGGAAACCTACGGTCCCATTACAAAAGGCTATCACATGCCCATCTGGGAAGATCTACCCCAGAAAGAAAAATACGCCCGCATGGCTCGTCAAGGCCATGGTTTTCTCACTTCCCTCAACATTCGCATTATTAAACCCGATCAACCCCCCGACAAACTCATAGATGTAGCTCGCGACGGTAAAGAAATCGGTGAAATCATCTTTGTAGGAAATATCTGTGCAAAGGAATATTATAACGATCCAGAAGCAACGGCAAAATTATTCGCCGGTGGTGCATTACATAGTGGTGATCTAGCCGTTTGGCACGAGGATGGAAGTGCCCAGATTCTGGACCGCGCAAAGGATATCATTATTAGTGGCGGTGAGAATATAAGTAGCGTAGCTTTGGAAGCGATGCTAGTGCAACATGAGAAAGTTCTAGAGGCGGGTGTGGTGGCGGTTAAGGACGAGAAGTGGGGAGAGGTTCCGGTAGCTTTTGTTACAGTTAGGGATGGGGATGGGGATGGAGGTGGAGATGGAGAAACAGGGGGAAATAAACTTAAAGGTGAAGATGTCGTTAAATGGGCGAAGGAGGAAAGTAGTATTAGTAGATTTATGGTTCCGAAGGAGGTTTTTGTGGTGAAGGAGTTGCCGAAGACGAGTACGGGGAAGGTGAAGAAAAATGTTTTGAGGGAGTGGGCGGGGGGTAATTGGGATTTTAAGTAGGAGGTGGGGGTTGAGGTGAGGGTTGAGGTGAGGGTGAGGGTGATGTTGGGAGGGAGATGGTTTGGGTTTGGGTTTGGGTGAGGTATGGAGAGGTAGTTTGTAGTGTTCCGGGGTAGTCAAATGGTTCTTGGAGGTTCGACCTGATAGAATTCTCTTACATTACTCGTAGATAGGGATTACCAGATTGTTGATTGGGTTGATTTTTTCACACTCAAGAATACTGGGTAAAGTATCTTGTATTAGAAAATACTAAGCTAAGGAGAAAAGAAGAAGGAAAACAAGAGTAGAGAGTTTTCCTGTGATTAAATACAAACGGGGCATGCCACGTGACCCGAAGGTGTGAGGCGTCACACCAAGAAGAATAAAAATGAATAAATAGATGTAAATAAGGTTTTATTTTTCCTACTCTAGTTAATAGTTATTGAGTATGGATTTTTTATTGAGTTTCTTTTGATCTATATATAAAACTTATCTTTAAGTATTTGTTACGTGACGGTTGTTATCCCACTAGTGGCTCACGTGCACTAGCCCTGTATATAAAGACCTTCTTACTTAGAATCCTCTTAGTTCTTTAGTTTTAGATTCTAAGTAATTGAATTGACTCCGTTCACGACTTTTCCGTCACAGTATTGTTATTATTACTTTTTTAATCATACCTAGGTAATTAGAGGTGAGTTTAATAATCTTACTCAAAGTCGTAAATTTTAATATTTTCACAAACACAAAATCAAGTGAATTGTCCAATTCAATTGAATAGTATATTTATATATACATATAATTATCTGCTAACGAACGGGTATCTAAATACACATAGCATTCTTTTCTCCCCCTCTACCAGGTCACTCATCCCCTACTCTTTTCCCCTCTCCTCGCCTTCTTCCTATCTCTCATCCTCCTTATCCCCCCTTCTCCTCCCATCACCCTCTTTCCCTCATCCACCTATTAAAATTAACCCACCAACCCAAACATCATCCATCCATCCACAAAGCCAAAATTCAATTCAATTCAATTCAGTTCATAAGCTCATCATAAATCATAAATCCATAAACCCAAGCTCTCTCACTTCTCACTTTCTTCCCCCTCCCCAAAACCCAAACCCAAACCCAAATCAGCAAATCCCAGATCCGCATCGCAAATAGCCAACCCGTGACATATCAAGAATAGAAACTTTAAAGACTTCTGTACAAACAAAAATTGGGTTCGCACCCATGGATATATCTTTTTCCGTTCATTATACCTAGACCATGCAACCTCATCTTTCCATCTTCCCATATTCTCCTTGGATGTAAGGAGTAAGCATCAACACCGACAATAAGCTCACTCAAAGACTATTAGTTCTCCTCCTAACCACCACCGGTTTTTGCGCATGAATAACCACCAATTTGAAACTGGTATTCCACTTCTCGCATTCGTCTAGAATTTTTATATCGGCAAAGATGCTATTCGCTTCTTTTCCTTTTTCTTTCCTTCCTTTTCCTATTTTTTTGGACTCTTTTTTGAATGCTGATTCTGATGCCGATGCAGATGAAATTAAAGAAAATTCATAACATCTCATATACCACCACCTTCCCACTTTGGCAACCATGCGTGTGATACTTTCATCAGCGGATTCCGATTCATCTTTCATCATCTCGGCGAGACTGCGAGTGTCTTTTTGTCTTTTTTCCGCCTGCTTTTTCCCTCCTGCTCGTTCTTTTCCTTTCTCATCAGCACTCTTTACCCTTTCCAATACTCCCGCAACTGGAATTCCTACTCGACAACTCTTCACATCCCCAAATCCTCTTGCACCCAGTCCTCTAAGAACAACATCGCCCAAACTCCCCAACACGACTCCTTCATCCCGACACTTTAATCTCGTTTTCAAACCACGCACTACACGGCGAGTCCGCGGTCCCATATTCAACATGTCTAAATCGAGCAGCGTGATTTCAATATATCCGCCGGGTTTGAGTACTCGTCGCGATTCCGACAGGATATGGTTGTAGGTATCGGTTGTGAGGGAGGACGGGAAGCGGAAAATTACAGTGCTGAAGGTAGATGAAGGAAAGGGAAAATTTGAGGTGGTGGTGAAGGGAGCAAAAGGTATTTGACGGTGGTTAGCGGGTGGAAGGAGATAGGCAGGATTTTGGGTGTTGGCGGAAGGAGGAGAGGAGGGAGATAGGTTGTAAAAGGTACAGGTTGGGTAGGTTTCGGCAGCGTAGAAAGACCAGTCGTCTAGATATGTGTTAGCTCCATGATACAATAATTTTGTCGGGTTTACATACCATTGCCAAGACCATCAATTACCAAAATGGAATGGCATTTTGTCGTAGGTCCATCCATCAAATTGCCTACCTCATCTCTAGCCGGACTGAATAGTACATTTCCAAATGTAAGCCATTTACTAACACTCATACTCCCCACCCTCAAATTAACCTGCGAAACTGGAGAATTACTTTCTTCGGATTCGATTCTCAAGAGACTAGCTCCTGAAATCCGAGATGTATCACTGGAGGAACCGGATTTTCGTGATTCGGCTGCCGAGAGTCGTTGAGATGTGGTGGAATGGATGGAATTGTTAAGTCCACCCAAGTCGTTTAGGAAATCAGAGAAGGTCACTTGAGTGGTGGGTGATGTGAAAGCATTTAATGTGTCTTTTTCTTCAACCTTGATAGTGGTATCAATGTCGACGCTATAGCAACTCGACGATATAGACGTAATAGCTGATCTTCGACGTAGAATTTCGGGCAATTCGCGATTTGAAAAAGAAGAAGCTTGAAGACTTGGGTTAAGATAGCGGGTAGATGGGCTCTGATATGATTCATATTGAAATGGAACACCGTGAGATGATGTTGTAGAAACGACGCGTGGCTGTTTTGTATTGTCGTCTGTTTCGATTAAGTCATCGTATTCATCCCAAACTTCATCTTCTGCTAATTCTGCGTCAGGCTCGGGAATAATCGCCGTTATATCAGCATAGTTGATTGTGCCGGAACTACTCGTCGTAGCTGTGGAGTTATTCCTGGGAGAGCTTCTTGGCGAAAAGGCGAGGAATTCTCCTTGGTAGGATGATGGGCTATTGAACAGTGCTGGATAGCTTCCAGGGCTAGAAAAGTTTGTTGGACTTGCTCCCAAAGCAACCGAGTTGATGTCAAATGAAGGTAAATTCGTCGTAGGTTGTATCGTGCTTAACCGTGCAAATGGTCTCGAGAAAGATATCGGAGAGGTAGTTTCAGGTCGTGCAGAAACGACTTTCGGGATTCGGCCAACTTGTTGAAGACGACTTGGTCGAATAGGCACTTCCATTTGAACATGGGGTTCTGTTTGAGTGTGAGGAGGTTCCGTTTGAGTCTGAGGGACTTCAGGTGGTGAGGGCATCATTAGTTCAAGTGGTGAGAAAGCAATAGTTGCTGGTATCATCTGGGGAAGCGAAGGCGCCATGGCTGTCTGAAGTTCCTCGATACGTCGGATATTTTCCTTATAATTGCTAAACTTAAGTTCATTCAATTGCTCGTCGGTTAGTTCTACGACATCTGAATCTCTGAGAATTTCCGCCAAGTCCACACTGTCGGTATCTTCTGGCTCATCGGAAAATTCAAACATAGCGTAATGGGGTATCGGTTTGACAGGCTGTCTGCCGATGGAAACGTGCACCGCATCGTGTTTAATCTCGGTCTCTACTTTTGGTGCTTGTCGATGAAAGATATTCCATTTCCTAGGTGACCTTGCACGCTTCTCCGGTTTCTTCGGCTTAACTGGTTCAGATTGTCTTCCGCGCTCGGTCTCAGTCTTTAGCTCTAATTGTGATTCTCCAGACGTTAAACTAGGGTCTAAACTGCTGATCGAGGATGAAGGTTCCGTTGTTGTGATATTAAGTGATTTTGGGATATTAATGGCACTAGTCGAATTATTAAGACGCTGGGTTGACCTTCGGAATGCAAGGGACGGTGTCTTTGAACGATCTTCATCCTGACTGTCGGAAGGTCTTCTAGATTTTGAGACGCCTGTAGCGGAAGCCCGCTCATTGCTTTCTCTTGGAATAGCTGACGGTTGCAAAACAGCTTTCGCTCTCTTTTGACCCAAACTAGTCTGAGAAATATTCTTAGCTAACGGAGGGAGGCTGGTGTTACTATCTGTACGACTGACGACTTCAGAGATAGAATTACGATTCTCCTTTATTGCACCGCCACCAGCTATGATGACAGGGCTCATTCGATCTCTGAAAAATGGATCCGTGGTATCGGGTTGGTCTCTCGAAACCGGAGCTCCACTTAAGCTTCTTTCTCGAGGCTTTCCTGTAACTACTCTAGTAGTGCTACGGCCACGCAGGGCATATCTTGTATAACCTTCATGGCCGGTGCCTGCAGCTGGTCCTTTCTTCTGGGACTTTTCTACGGGAACAGTCGTGATTTCAGGGGCCGTCTTTGTCCTTCGACCAAAAAGTCCAAAGCGGTGCCTTCCGCTGTCGACACTTGGACTTGGAGTACGAGTGATATGACTTCGAGAAGGCGGCCTGAGATGCGGAACTATTCCAAGGCCAGTTGGTGCGGGAGTAGGATCCCGGTGGAGAGGCTGGAGTGGAGTTGGGGATGGATTCCGCGAAGTCTCTCGTGATGCTGGAGTCATTGAAGTTTGAAGAGGAGATGAAGCTGCTCTCTGGGAAGAAATACTGTTACTTTTGCTATGCGTATAATTTACGCCGGTGAAGTTACTTTGAAGTACTGCAAAATCTCCAATTTGTGATCTTAGATCCGGAGCACCATCTCTACTAGGCCTCCTTGGGGGTGAGGGCCTGTCGTTCGCCTCCGGCAATGGAGCCTGTAATCTTTGAGGGGATGCTTCTGGAGGGAGAGTAGTTCCCGTGTGTAGTGGGTTTGGGCTTGCCCCGGTAGGTGATATTTTTCCTTGAGCCGACTTCTTAAATTGATGAGAAGACTTACGAGGTGGTGGACTAGGTGGAAGAGAAGACAAGGACTTTTTATTTTTATGTACCTTATCCAGAGACTTTCCTTCAGCCTTGACTGTTGAATTAGATGATGAGGAATTGACAGACTCCCGCAACGAGGGAAGTTCACGTGAGTCAGCAACTGCGTTATTAAGCTCGTTTGATGCATCACTCTCGCGTCTTCTGGTAAGAGGTAGCTGGTTCCTGGCGGGACTACTGCCTCTGCGGTTCGGAATACTAGATTTAAACGGCACGAAGATGCTAGGTGATACGGATGACATAGAAGTCGGAGTGGTATCTCTGCTGTAAGCGCTTGGACCTGGGGATCCAGAAAACCGCGTAGAAGGGCTTGCACTGTATCCACTGCCACTGTATCCGCTATACCTTTTGTGACTGGATCCTGAACTTAGAAAACCTGCAGACATCGAAGGAGTAGGAGGGGATATATCGGGAGTTGTTAATTTGTAAGGAATATTGGAGAGAAATTTAGCATTCAAGTCCTCGCGATTTTGTTCTGATTTTGTTCGATATCTATCCAGTTCTGGTATGATCCGTGGTGAAACTTCCTTGATAGAAGAAGACGAATCCTTTCGAACTTGCTGTGAGGTTTCAACACGCGGCTGCAGTGGTTTAATTGAACTTTGAGGAGCAGCTTTAGCTCCCGGTATAGTCCCCCAGCTGGCAGGGGAGCTAGTCGCTGTCCTAGCTGTTGTAGGTCGACTAGTCTCAGCATGTTGAGCTATCAATGATGGCTTTCTTCTCAAAACGTTTCGAGATAGCTTTCCTTTGACGGCTGGAACGGTGAGGGGGCTAGAAACACCTCTATCAAAACGGCTTTCGGATCCTAAGCGGGAGGTCATTGTTGGTCTAGACCCAGTCTCGGACTTTGTTCTTGGTACTGGAGAAGGTTGTCGTATGCTCGGCCGAGGCAAATTCGTCTGCTGATAAACCTCCGCATTCGCCCTTCTTTGCTCCTTTCTCGATTGAATAAACGCATTATCCTCTCTCATTTGACTTGAATTACTGGCCTCTTGCGACTGAGTATGGCGTAGA
>NW_001820827.1:821401-923341 GCF_000146945.2 Sclerotinia sclerotiorum 1980 UF-70
AAAGGATGAGGGAAGTTGCAAAGTATCATCATACCTTCTTACAACTTTTTTAGGCTAATCATCCGTAGGATCTCATCTAATTGAGGTCTTTAATGCATAAGAATATTGAAATCCCGAGATGGTGTGGTGGTATGGCACGAAATTAAGTGGTGGCCCAATATACTTGCGTTCAAGCACGTGAAGGCAAGAAATTGATAATGGAAAATTTTTGGATCACCACCAGGGTAGGGTATCTCAGGGAATATCGAAAGACAAAACGTTGTAGGAAATGCAACAAAAAATTAACCTGACGGGTATGTGTAATGAAATTCGGAAGCAAGAGAAAAAGAGAAAAGGTAAAGGAAAAAAAAATTGCCAGCGATTTTCTTAAGAATCTTCGAGGATTACTTGTGGTTGATAATAAGGGTCGCACCTAGCAGGAAAGGATAGGGCCTAGAGTGTGGGGACTGTCACCCTATAGCTTCCGCTAAATAATGGAGACGGTACTTTAGTCGAAAATGATGAGCCACTGATGATTGAAGTTTTGTGCCTGCAGCTTAACGAAGGTGATATTCATTTATTTTTGGTGGTACTAAAAATGCGGGACGTAATGTCAGTCTGCGAGTCGATTTGGATATATGCAAAGTATATGTATGGAGAAAGCAGCATAGATTAAAATCCAAGAATTCCGGGTATGCGGTGGAGAAATACATGAGAGCAATCATGGCTTCTTGGAATCCCAGAGACTGTAGGCTGTATAATAGGCTGTTGCGGTCATGTCCGGTACTTGCTTCGTGGCGCTATCATTACTGAAGCCCCATATGGTCATGATTGTATAAAGAATTGGGCCGTTTTGTCGGTCATGAAATAGGCATATGACTGTGCCTCTGGAGTAGCCGATGAGACGAAGATCCTAATATGAAAAAAGCTTAGTGACCCTCGACTGAGGCCCAAGATATAGATCCATAAAGCTTCGTCATTTTCCACTTGCGTCGTGGATAAGAAGAATTCTCGGGTCCTGTAAGATTACCTGCATCATGAAAAGCAGGGCAAAAAGTAAAAACCTCAAGCCCATAAAATATGCATGTGGAGCTGCAGAGCCCTGTAAAATTCATTAATTGATATTATGCTGCGCCAACGGTCATGTACAGTATGTACTTGAAGCCTATAAGCATCTTCTTGGGCCTCATAATAAATCCATTGGTAGACGGTCAAGCTTGGTGAGGCATAATATCATATACCTACCTAGTTAGCACTTCGTAGGTATTTTTTCTGTCGTTGCGATGAACGAGTCGATTTTGGTTAAGATCCGATTGAGGGGTTTCCTGTTAAACGCCAAGTCATCATTCGTCCGGTGTAACAAGGTCACATCGGTTAAAACCCCAAAGTGATAGATCGAGAAAGAATCACTGGAATATATGATTCGAGAACTTCAATTGGTTCATGGTTATCGAATATTTCGTAGTTCAAGGCGCGCTTGTTCCACAGATTGGTTTGGTACTTTTCTTCGTCGTGAGCTGCGGGTCTTGCGCTTCTGCAATCGTATGTTGGTACCTGATAAGTTGGTAATGTTGTACTTGGTTACTTCCTCACCGTTGTTATCGAACATCTTGTGTGTTATGATGGGCGTTGTGAAGCGCCCTACCTAGATAATTAGACGACATCAGCTTTCAGCGACAATCCCGTAAATTGGCCTCTCACATTGTGACCGGCTTAACCCTAACAATGCGGGGTTTAGATGAAATGACACGGTATCTAAAGCCTATAAGACCTAACATGAGTACCTGAACCTTGTACCGCACACGGACCGGGTCAAATTAACCTTTATCCTTCAATCCGCTTTCGGGGTAATATCAGATGCTTCTTCTCGTGGGATGAGTGAGAAACACCTTTATCCATATCTTCAACCATACAAAGTTCTCACCATCGTGATGATCCTGAAGGATCTAGATGTAAACATTCGGAGATGCGATTTGATCGTTAGATGACATAGCTCGGCATCACCCCCGATATTTTGAATGGCCCTAGACATCTCAAAGTCCTAATTGGCCTTGGGTAAATCGTTACTATCCAATTGTTCGTGAAAACTTTCGTAAGTCTTACGAATGGACGGGTCGAAAATTTTTCCCCTGAGTAAGCCGCCCACAGAAATTGCCCAAAGAGGAGAATAGGGATTTTCTCTAATGGATTAAATGTGCCTATCACCAACTAGGAATCTTAATAATTTTGGCAATCGTGGGAAAGCCTAGACGGGGAATATCATTATGATTGGCACGAGAGATACAGGGATAAAAATTGCGGCAAATCCTGCCCTTGGTATGTATATTGTTGTTCCCGAGGTCTGTAAACATAATTAGTTGCTTGATGTTGCGAGCCTACCTACGAGGAACCAATATACGAAGCTATAATTTTGGGTCAACAAGTTCTGGTCTGACACCCGCAAGTTGGCAGTTGAGGCTGAGAGATATCGTGTAGTATCTCTCACGTTCCATTTGGTGGCCTGAGAACGCCCTGGAAGTTATTCACGATCTCCGTTCCTGAGCAAGCTGAGTTTTGCCAGCAGTGGAGGCGACTGTGCGTTGGCGGCGTAAATCACTGGAGACCTGTGGCGAAGTACATAACATACGACGATGAGAACGCCACAAGTGGGAATAATAACATCTGTACAAGTTTGCTTGAACAAATTGTTGGAATATTCTATGCGTTGGCAGGCAAAATCTTTTTTTAAAATCATCAATTTGTGATATTCATGAGACGCTCAGAGATAACCCGAAGAGAACCGTTTCTGGCAATGGGACCGATATCTTTCAAAGCCACAAAAGATGGGATTCAATTGGGCAGGGTTCTATGGCTCCTAATTGGATAGCTGATGGTGGTCTGGTTTCCTTAACTTCGGGTCCAAATCAGTAACGTGACGGTGATGTGTGTGGTTGTAAACCTGGTTTCCTCCATCTTTTTCTATTTTCTGGAACAGCAATGTCGTACAGAAACGGGGAAACTGCACGTCTGTGAGGTTATTGGTGAATGTTGATTCAAGATAGCCTTTACTGGCGCCGGAGAGGGTTTCTTTTTGTGTTTTTATATTCCGTCAGCATTTTACCTGGTAGACCTATCACACCTGCAAAAGTCACTCAGTGAACCCCATTCGCGGTACTTTGGTACCACCAGAAGAATGTCGCCGATCCTACGGGAAGCTCGAAGGATAATCGTTGGATATGAAGAATTGAGTTGCGCTTCCCCTGGCACTATCAAAACCTTATTGTATCGTTTACTTGTAGCACAAGTGGTTATTGGCTTCCTTCCAGTGCTCTCACAACTGACGAGTTGAGCTATTGCTTTCTCAAAATGAAATTTGACCGAGATCTGAGCCATGCACGTAAACGTTGACAACCATTGAATAGAAAAGACATGACTGCAAAGTCCTCGTAGAAGGGGCAGTTGTTTATTATGCATGGACAGAGCTTGTTTTGACGTATACAGGAGAAATCGGAGTGTGCACAGGTTCCAGAACAAGGAAGAAGAATGATTGGTTTCAATGGTATTCCGAAAATGCTTAAGGCCGCTGACTTCCGTGGAAAGTAAAAAAATGACTAGTATACAGTAACGCTAGCTAATCGTGTTGCGATAGATAGCTGTATGACACCTTGGTATGTAACTCCTTATTCAGCAGTCGCAAATCTCTTTGCTCTTGCTTCCGCCTTTGCCTTCTCTGCCGGATTATCGGTGACACGGCCTCCTGCAGACTGTTTAGGACCAGACTTCTGTGTATGCTTTGGGCCAGATTGTGGTTTCCTGGAGTCTGGTGTTTGTCTTTTTGCGTTTCTTCCTCCTTGCCTACTCTCTTCCCGAGCTCTCTTTGGTCTCCTCTCTGGTAGCGCGCTATCCAATCCCTCAACAATCTTGCTGTTATCCACTCCAAACTTCTTCGCTCGTTCTGCCAATTTTGCGGCCTCCTCGCTCTCCGGAATATTGAACCTTTTGGCTCTTGCTGCACGTTTCTCTGCCTCCTTCTGTGCATCGGACTTTTCAATCCCGGCACTGAAGTCCTGTTTCGGTGCTTCCGGTGCAGCTGCGACTTCGGTCTCTGTAGGACCTGATGCTGCGACTGCACCATCTTCAGCTGTTGGAACACCTTCACCTCCCTTAACTTTCAAATCTGTTGTTTTGGCAGGATCAATCGCAGGTTCCTGATTAGGAACTTTCGTAGGGTTTGGGATATCTTCTTTGGCTCCAGCAGCTACCAGCGCGGCAGTAGTTGTAGCTTTCTTTTCATCCTTTTTCTCATCATCTTCGTCCCAGTCGATTTCGTCTTCTCCGGTGGTTGCTAAGAATTCTCAGTTTTGAGTCTAGGTCGTATTTGTTGATTGACATACCTGTAGCTTCAGCAGCTGGCTTCTTTTCGGATTCTTGTAATCTCGCAATAAGATCTGCTTTGTTGCCAGAGATTGGTAAGGACTTCTCCTGAAGAAGCTTCTTGAGTTCAGGAACCTTGAGTTGTGAGTAGTCCGTCATGTTGGCTGTGCTGTCGTGGTGTATTCCTGAGAATTGATAAAGTAATGAGAATCACAGTGCCAAAGCTGTATATTGATTGAGTTTGATAAATGTCGAGGTCGAAGTCGTAATTGAAGTTGAGGTTCAGGTGGTTGTTTGATGGAAATTCCCTTGGAGCCAGAAACGCGTTGAACGTAAATGCGACCAAGTATTTCGCGACAATGTGGCTGTGGCTGTGCTGTACCTCAAATGTTTAGTGCAGTGTTGTGGCTGAAGTTGAGCTCGGACCATGCTGCCGTGTTGTATTGTCCGCGCGCATATATCAAATTCTTGACAAACACACCATTATTACTTCTCTACGTGGATATACTATAAATTCTGTAATACGGACAAACTCCTTGGGTATTGTAATCTGAATCATGATCAAGCCTCAAGTTGAGGCTCAGGCCTGGAACACAATGTACCAGTCTAGATGTTTCGCAAGAGTGCCTCGAGTTTCTCGAAATATTGCACGTCATGGGTGGATCTTTACATACATTACTACCTTACTAGAAGACAGTTAAGGCTCCTGTGCTAGAGCAATGAAGTTTTAGATTATTGGAAAAAAGGCTCTGGGTGTTCTATTGAGCCCCCTCTCATTCAGTACCAGCGCATCTATCTCATTCCATCACATTAGATCTCAGTACTTCAACCTTCTACAGCTTTTGGCAGTTTGATAAACCAATCAGCAACAAACCCTCATGTGCAGATCTTCAAAATTCTTCAACGGTGACAAGGTCCCGGAGACTGGCTGAAGACATGTTTAATCGTGGTGCTGTTCGTGGTTTCTTATTTCAAATTACTTCTCGAACCTCCGGATAATGAGTAGTATGATCACGGAGGTCTGAGAAACTTTCGGCAAGCTGGAAATGTCTTGTTCAAGACATCTTGAGGTGCTATAAATATTAATGCAAGCCAGCACGATGCTCCTCTTAACTATGCTCCCTTTAACGCCCAAGCTCTGATCGTCCTATTGCCATTCACACACCATGCTACCATCCACTATAATACATCTGATGAGACATGCTCAGGTATGGACATCCTCATTGACACCCATAGATCTGTTTTTGACGTGTTGCTCACAGCACAATAGCTCAACTGGACGCTTATCTGATAATGGAATGAGCCAGGCATTTGCCTTTGCCAAGTCATTCAAAGACGCACATCACATCACCCATATATTTTGCTCTCCCGAGATTCGATGCAAGCAAACTGCGGAAGTAGCCCTTCGTGAGGTGATTGCTCGTGGAATTCCATTTATGGTTGTACAAGAGCTTTCTGACAATCGAGGGATAGGTATCTCCTTTATTTGGCGATACCTTGATCCTCGTGAAAGGAACGAGGTTGTGATGATAAGTCATGGAAGTGTTCTGCCAACACTTCTTCGACAACACCACGCCGGCTAGTTTCTCCCTCCGATCCACTCACATTATCCCGTTAAGTCATGGCTGATATGGATGTTCCTTAGATTATCGAGAACAAGACTTCCCTAATGTCGGAAGAAGAAGCTATGTTCTGATACAACGCCTTGAGCATGTTGTTCCTGAAAGGTTGCCTAGGGAAAGGGGAGAACCGTATCCACCGCCTACCCCTTGGGCTGTCTTCAAGCGCAAATCTGCAGCATTTTCCAGGGCTCTGGTTAGATGTGTTTCTATCTGTTGATTTGTTGTTTGTATGGTAGCTCTTTAGTTCTATTTGATGAATCTATCATGTTTTCGTGGGAAAGTTTCGATCCTTCACGATAAAGCCCCGACGGCTGGCTTGCCGGCTAAGATCTCTACTTAGCCGGCGAATTAAGGATTTGGAACATGGTAGTCATCCTTGCCTTATTACTGTTTCTCTCGCCACCCAAGTTGTATGCGTAAGTTATATACCGGTGTCTGGCTGCTCCCAACAATGGCTCATCCATAACTTTCAAAAGCTTAGATACCATAGTTCTTCTCACTTGAATATTGCCAAAGCATCTTAATTTTAAAACCATGAAGCCCTTATCAATTAATCATCTAGCTACAGTAATAGCAACAAACACAGAGAACATTGGCAAGCACTTGCTTAATAATGATTTACCACTTCCTTAGTAGAACCTCCATATCTCATGATGCTCCAGTAATTGAAGCCGCTCGAATTGCAGTTATTGACGCGACGCTTATGCTTCGTGACCTCATTCTTAGACCTGAAGAGTACCTTATGGATTTTAATGTTAGTGTATCAAAATATCCCCGCCACCTCCTTAGCTAAGTAGCTGGAAGTATGATTCTTTGCTAAGCATGTAAGCGATCGATAGTTCTAACATCGCAACAAGTTTTCCTATTCATGAAGAGGCTTTATATACAGATATTACCAAATCATATAATATAATAAGCTTAATGTGGAACGCATTATTCGCTACGCTATGAAAAAAAACGTATATTTAGGAACCTCGAAGGAGATTGTGACACATACAGCTGCGGATATGATGTTAGCGGAGGACTCCCAGATGGCTGATGAGGTTGGAGCAAAAACTGATGAGCTTTGGCAAGTTGTATCACAAACTCTAATGCCATGGTGAGATATCCTAGATTTCAAGAACCAAAGGAGACGGTATGACGATTCTCAAAGATAACTGACAATTTAATCCATGGCGTTTGGCCTGGTTTCGTGCTCGCAAATGGAATCGATAAATCCGTGTTTGATGTTTTGTCCTAAAACACATCACGGGCATGAAGGTTTTGGAAACGTAGTGAAGCTTTCACGGAATGAACAGATTTTGATATGCAATACGTTTGTTGTTGACAACTGCCCATGGAAAGATATCTGTCAAGACACCCTTGTTGGTATATTTTCCCTCTAATTCTGTATTATTTATTCCGCTGATTAAATTCATAGCTTTGTAGCTCTCATGGCTCCACATATTTCCCTCTTGCCAACCCAGGTCTCAATTTCATTGTCTAGAATATTTCGCTAGTAGTTGAGCTGCTGCCAAAAATATTCCTTCGGAGCTTGTAGGAAGATTACAATTCGTGGCCCATGATTCCTTCAAAGCACAACCGGTCAAGAATTGTTGACCTCCTGGGATCTTGGCAGCATATGCATATATACTGCATGATGCATATAAGGAGCAAACAAAACTCAACTTTTAATTCATTCTTTCCTTTTTGGTATACTGTTTGTTTGCTTTCAATATTTTGATTTCAAAGCACTTTAATTCCGAAGGCTGAATACCTAACCTTATTCCTTCATTTTTTGAATATATACTCGCAGCTTAACTGCTTAGCTAGAGAATCAATCAATTCAATCTGATGCTCTTTCTGGTCTCAAGAAACCCAATAAGAATGCAGGCTTATATTTACTTCGATGGATTTTTCGCAATTGGTCTCATAAATACTGTATTCATATTCTTCGTAACCGAGTTCTAACACTAAAAAAAATGCACATATTGTCATGAAAGCTAATGTGCTTCACGAGCTAGGTTTTTTACCTATTTGGCGCGAAGAAAGGTTGAGATCAATGGATCTTACTACGATGGAGTTGCAGAATGTGAGGGAAGGAATTGGACGACTAGGTTTAGCTTTTTGAAGAAGCGGATAAAGGTGTTAGATTTAAGGGGGAAAAGAAACGTGATGAGGCAAATCTCTTGGATTTTGGAGGCGTCCTGGGAGAGGGATTCTATGACTGGATATTTCGGGCGCCATATGATTTTCTGGAGAAAGAATTTGCCACAAGCTATCTTTAGCACTTGCTTCCAGATATGTTACAAAATAATCAATGGTTGGGACATGCAACAGGGTTCTCCTTCATTCTCCAAATAGATTCTAGTAATTTTTAATATGTAAAACTCCTGGCTCATTCCTATTTGGTAGAGCTTATATCTGCATTTGGAATAGTCAATCAATCAAGGGCATTGTTTTCTTCGACAAAGAACTGAATAACTCTAACTCTATATAGAGGGTCATTACCTCAAAGAACTATTTCCATACAGCCACAGTCCTCACAATGAACAACACACCAACAAAGAAAACCCCCCCAAAACAAACCCCAAACAAATCCTCGCCAACCTCCCCACTAAACGAGAACAATTTCCCACCCCCTAATATAAAAGCCCATTCCCCTCCGAACAACCAGGAATCCCCATCTCCAAAAGCGAACCCAGAAAAATCACGTACTAGACGATGAAACTCTGATAACCAGAGGAACCACCACTTTTGTTAGTAACAACAACTGAACTTTCCTGACCCCAAGAGGAATTGAAAAAAATGACCCAGCACAACTTTCTTTGAAGAGTTAGATGTTGTTGGAGGTAGGTAGATTGCGCTGCGCATTCAGAAGTGAACTTGCTAATCGTTTGATAGGGCCAACCCGAGGATTTCGGGAGATGGGATGTAAACATGAACCTGGAAGGGGGACTGCGAACCTGATTCTCTCTTTTTTTTTAATGGAAACACTCTTGATTGAGGAAACTTTGGGACTTTTTTTTTTTATTGATGGTGATTTTTGTGATGTGATGTGGATGACCTAATGGCTTGAAATACTTTGTGAATGTAAATATTATGCATGGATTTTTATGAGAACTAAGATTTACAATCTATAGGTTACCTCAGAGATCATTGCAAGTTTTTTTTGGTAATTAAGACTTATATTTTGAGTGGAAGGAGGAAACCCACTCGAGGCTGCACTCTTGTGTATACTTCGAGCTGTAAAATGACTGATATATTTGCACTGTCTGATTATATTAATCTGCTTCCTTTCACTAGGTATTAAGCGTCATATCAATATTTCAGACCAAAGTGTTCGGTGCAGAGACTCAGTCGTATCTCCGGATTATAATACACATCACTCACTGATTGTGGTTGTGAAATTATGGAATGGTGCCTAAAAATGTATCTCTGATATATCCTATTCATATAACATCATATTACATACATCGAGTGTCTATCTAGCTCTCTCAGATCAAAAGGTCTCAAATCGGCTGCGATTATATGACTGTCAATCCAAAACTTACAAACACTAGTATGTGCATTAGTAAAAAGTATATCATGAGGTAGAAGACGAAAATCATATTTTATGGCATGTCGCGTGAGTTTCGAGGAACTATCGTGACGTAATCTCAGCTCTCTCCGGGCGGCGAAGAGTCTATCTCTTTTTTTGAGAATCTCACATGGGCTATGTATGTACCATTCCAGTCACTGTAGATAGTAGCGGAAAGAGCCAACATTTCCTTTTTAATGAGAATTTCTCATTCCATTTTTAAGAGCCATTCGTTATAGCAAATGCTGGATACTCAATAATATAGTCTAACACCCAATGTATGAACTAACATCCAATAGCCTGGTCTGACAACGCTATACCTCGTCTGTCCACATTGCAACCTGGCAGGTTGGCCACCCAAGTCTTCGAATTATCATCTTCCTGTGCACAGATGACAGGGCTGGATATGTCGACAATTCGGCGTCCACCACCGTATATTCAATCCAAACGCGCTCTATACAACTTGACATATGCGCAGACCTGAATTCACCTGACCCTGGCTTGAACTCTCAATCTCCATAAGGTAAAAACATATGCTCAACAAGAACTTTCGGCAATAGACAATAAGCTTTATTCCATGCAATGAAGTTCGTTTCCCCCGCGGTTGTCAAATGCAGAAGAGTATCGAACGAAAGAGAACATTTTTGAATGTGCGTCTGTAATGGGACTATACAACTTGCTGATCTGGGGAGTCGCATAGATTCACCTTACGCTGCCATCTCTGTTGAATCCTCGTATCGCTGTCTATTCGACAACAAGACAAGTTCATTTGTGCATAGAGAGCCTTCAGACGTCACACTAGCAGATGTAGTGAAAGCCCTGAACTTATAGTGATATAAATATGACTACCAAAGAACATACATAGTCTCTGTGAAGCTACTATCTAATTAGCATTGCCACGATATGTCCTTGCAATTTCAAATTCTCACGCAAAAACGAGCAAGTACACGACGATCTGACACAAAGTCCTTCATGTATTTCCGCTGTCGGCCACGACATGGACAATGCCAAAACACCTGCAAATATAGGAAACTAAAAGGCAGCATTGTGTTTTTCACTCAACATTGTCAGTACCAAGTCACGTGCTAGAGCAAATCCAGTTCACATGATTTCAACCGGAAACATATCCGTCAAACACCGATATACTACCGAAGTTTTACCATGACTTCATGATCATGAGAGTACATTGAAGATATGCTGTGACAGTGTGCTTGGATGAGCAAAAGGAGTGCGTATTGTATTCCCTCCGATTTCACGCTGACCACTAGGCCTGGTATTGAGAAAATATCTTTCAATGCCGTTGCAAAACAACGATGGAACGTCTCTGTACTATGGTCACCTAGGTATCTACTTGCTGACCTATACTCGAGCTCACTGTAATCTTATATCACCAACAGAACTTAGCAAGCCCAAAAACCAAACTCATGCACATCATCCATCACCTTAGGCCGAAACCAACGACTACTTTGTTGCATATCTGTTTCGCCTGAATCCGCCCCTTCTATATCCATATACTCCGTAGATTATCATATAGCTTACACGGGAGAAATCATCGGATATATCCGACATGACACAAGAACATGCAGTGAGATCTTACATACCATACATACACCTAGCATTTGAAAGAAAAGCAAGCACTTACCAAACTCCCAAACGATCATTCCAACAAACCACCAAATCTCTCGGTATACATTACAGCGATAATGCATAAATATGCAACAACGCAGTGTCATAAAACCCTAGAAAATGATTTGAAAATCGCACAGTAAGTAAGATACAATTCCACCATAGCATACCTACATAGCGAAATCGAATCGCGTCACCCCACTCGTCATACGAGAATCTCATTCCATAACATCATTCATTCATTCATTCATTCCTTAAGCTTATAATTATTCCGTAGGTTAGTTAAAGAGATGAAATTTTTGTTGCATATCGCATTTTACGAGATGGATGGAGTTGCTGTTTTTGGTAATTTTTATTTTCTTTTGTTTCTTGGTACTGGTGAGGTTTGGGGTGATGAGGATGAGAAATTGGTATTACTTGAGTTTTTAGACGGTAGGTGAGGATGACGGGTTGAGAGATGTGAAGGATATCGTATCCCTGATATGATCTCGGATACTTGCTGAATTGCGAGGTGAGTGTGATTCTTTTGGGTATTGTGTATTGTAAGATTAAATATAAATCGGGGTAAGGTTATTATTATTGTATAACATATGTGTTTATGCGATGCATATTCCTCGATTGACATTCCATCCGTCCTCTACTCTAATAATAACCACCATCACCAAAAAAACAGAAGTAAAAATATGCCACATTAAAACCGTTGTATATTCAACTCCCTTCCCTTCCCCCTTAGGGATAAAAATCCTCAACCTCAAACCCCCTCGCTCTTGACTCGAACCCCAAACCGTCGCCCCATATCCTGAGTCAGTTCCTATAAGCACCCCCAAAACGCACGTCAACATCGACCCACCAGCAACGAAAAAACCGGGGCATCAATCCAAATTCCTCACAACAACTGACTCGACCGAGGATTTACGATATGCAACAAAGAAATTTACACACCCTGGAAAGTCAGTGATAAGTGGACTCTTCAAGACTCTTTGAGAAGAAGCAGGACAGGGAAGGGAAGGCAAGATGAGCTGAATATGTACTCCGTAGTGAATGAACTGTAGGGAGATGGGAAGGGAAGGTGGGGTTCGGAAGCGCTGGATGACTGCAGCGGCATTGGCGGGAGGACACAGGTAGGTGCAACGGTTTGAGAAGCATAGCATAATCTTGCGTGTTTATTAATATTCTTGCTTTTCGTGGTGTACGAAGATGATATGTATGTATGTATGTATTGATTGGATTGGATTTGATTGTGAAATTATGACATCGACTGTTACACGAGGAAACCAAGAGTCGAAAACGAGGGAGCCCCAGTGCGAGGAATTGTGCGGAAAAATGAAGAAAAGGTATACGCCATCGCAAACCAAACGCCCCCATTCGCAAACATGGGAAAGAGAAAACCCTATTACCACAGTCAAACGCTTGAAGAACGAGAGTTTCTTCTAAATTATCCTTCCTTTACAGCTTCAATTATACTTCCAGCCCAACAAGTTCCCATCCTCTCGCACTCTTCCACAATTCCAGCATCATCCCACCACCACTTACCACCTTCGACATAACTTCCCCACAATTCTTTCCACAACATTCTTCCCATGACACTCTTTAGCTGCCATTCTACCTGTTCTTCTCCATTTACGATGCCAACACAAGCTAGGAATTTCAGAGACGATGTGCAGCTTCCCTCAGCCCATAGTCCGGCATCTGCCAACCATAATGGAAATAGACGGGTAGGGTTTAGACAGCGAAATTGTTTCTCAAGATTTACTGTTAGGTGAGTATCGAGCCAAGCTCGCAGGCGCGGGCCAAGTGAGGAGGGAACTGGACAAGGATCGAGGATGGTTAAATAAAGAATGCCAGGTTGAGTGGCTGCAACGGCACTAATTGAGGCAGGCGAGACTGGGATTTCTGTTGTTGGATTTCGAGCGGATATGAGGGTTCGATGACACTCTTTGAGTATATTGGGGATAGAAGATGAAGGGAGTAAAGATGGTAGACCCAAAGAGTGAATTGCTACAAAAATATTTGAGGCATAAGATAATTGTGAAGTAGGGCCTGGAATGGCGAGAGGATGAATATTCGGATAAGATCTTGGCGACAGAGGGTTTGTCGAAATATGGTGTATTTGTCTTTCTGGATTTAAAGCTGATAGGAAAGATGCAGAAGCTGTCTATGTGAGTATGCGACTAGGGACAATGGAGAGAGAACTCACCGTGATTTTCATACAATGAAAGCATCTTTCCAACTTGCGGTGCTCCAGTGAGCGCCCGGGAAGCATCGCGGGTTTTAGCAACGCGGTTGATCGCCCTCAAGGCAGTGAGCATCCAAAGCTGTTTTTCCAGCTCAAGTTCTCGATATACGGAAGCGTCGGCTACTTGCATCCATTCTTCCTTCAATCTTTCAAGAATAATCTTATTGCTTGCGGCTTCCATTTTACGAATATTCATTTGCAAATGTGTCTGCTCCGAGTTAGAAGGTGAGCGATTACGACCACGAGCTTTTCTCCTTCGTCGCGACCCCGAAGACTTCAATGAGGCTACTGATGATGCCGTTTCTTCTGCCGGACATGCCCATGTTTCGGGAGGTCTCCACGAATCTGAGCGTCTGTTCCGCGCTGTAATTGACCACTCGGTGGTTCTAGCACCGATGTCACTTCTAGAGCTTAACATTTTGGGAGAGCTTGGTATCTTTGGAGTTTCGGGATTGTGTGTAGGTGGAAGTGGGAAGTCATATGTTGAGGAAGTTGATGATAAAGCAGTTCTAATGTGTCAGCGAAAAGTTGACAGGGGGTAGGATAATATTTCTTACTCTCTTATGGTGGAATCTTGGATCTGGATTGGAACTGTTCCTGAAGTGATATGAACGACTGTAGCAAGTTGTTCCGAGGCACTGAAATCCTCACTTGGGGCGACAGTGATCTCAGTACTTTGAGTGACAAAAGAATTTGGGCTCAGAGGCTGAATGAAACGATTCTTGCTTTGTCCATCGGCCATAGAGCCCCATGACGACTTGGTTCCGGCTGATCTTCCAGTATAACCGGAGAAAATAGACTCTAGTCAAGATCAGTTTGAGATCAATGTCAATGGAGTAGAGCTTACCGTCCGAAGGACTTCTCTCGGATTCTTGGTACGGTTGAACTGCTGAAAAGAATCCATTTACTGGAATACGTGTGATAGTTGTCGTAGTCGTTTCACGTACCTCTTGTGTTGATGTCTCCGAAGTGCTGGTATAGCTTGACATTCGACGAGAAACTTTTGAAGACTGTTCGGTTCTGAATGCGGGCGATTTGGGAGAGGTCACTGCTGCTGGAGCTGATATCTTCTTGTTTCCACTGCCAAAGAATCCAAAGATAGAGTGCTTAATTGACTTGGCTGAGTCGCTGGAATTTGAGCTCCGTATTGACGGCGATGATCCTCTGGTAGACGCTTGGTCCTTGCGATGTTTCCTCTGGCCAACGGTTTCCCGTGTAGGATCAGTCCACGAAACGTCGAACATGTTTGGAAAAAATGCGGTTTGTAGCAGGTTGATTCTGCAATTGGAAGGAGGGGAAGTACCCTTGAAATTCAGCAATATGGTTAAGAGAAAAGAAACATTAGTATACGTGGAGATGATTCACAAGAACGCAATATGATATATGTCCTCCGGTAGTCCTACCATGATGTTTGTTTCAGGAGGTCAAATATGTTATCGCTCATGCGAGGAGTTTTTCACTTGCATGGTGGAAGTGGCGGGATGTGGACTAGTCTCTCTCTCTTAAATATGGTCTCACATACTTTTTTTTGCAGAATATCTCATCATTGAACTGCATCATCCCGTGCGGCGAGTAAGATCACGTCGTCAATCCGGCTAGTAGCTTTGAAAGGTGGATGATGGAAGAGTTTTCTGAAGAACACAGCATTGGGTAAGCAATAGAAATTGAGAAAATATTAAATACCTGCTGTACATGGTCGGACGACTCAATGAACAATGAATGTAATTTGGATGAGAATAGAAGAAAGGGGGAATAAGAGCATGAAGGGAGGAAGGAAAAGGCATCTTACTTTCCACCTAAAAAAGTTCAAATTCGGGAAGGGCCACGATCATATTTTGCAAATGTGATCAGTAACAAACATTTATCAAGCACCAAAAAAACAAAAAAACAATCAAAACTTTCTTTTTACTTATCACAACACAAAAACCGGTATGGTCAATCAAACACTTAATTAATATTTATTCTCTCAACGTTGAACGCTCTTCTTCTTTTCTTCCTTTCCATCCGAATTAATCAATAAAACCCGATATAGATTTTCGTCCGATCCATTCTGTAACTCAATATCTACCAGGTTTTCTGTGGTCACGATTTTCAGGTGATTATTGTATAACATGCATGTTCCCGTCTTCATCCATTGTTAATTCCCCTGTAGTGTTCACCACATTCTGCAAATCTCATGCTGCTGCGGTCGGGACCAGGCCCAAAAGCTGTGTCCTGCAAGCCATAAAAAGGCATCACAGGCTGATCAGTGGGGTTTATGTTTCACAGCAAAAGCCACAGGTTCACGAGAGCCCATGATGAGATATGGAAAAAGCGGTGGTACCTGCATTCATTTATTCAATATTTCCAATGGGATCATCCAATTCTTATGAACCTCATTGAGCTGCTGAGAGTTATGCCAAGAACCATGACCGGAAAGAATAGCATCACGCCCGGAAACGTTGATTCATAGGATATTCCGATCTATCACAAAGAGGCGTTCTCCCAACCATCATTACTCAAATGTCATTATCCGTTCATTAGTATGCGAACCATACTCAGCCTATCATTGTGTTCCCATTGTATCCCTTGCCGAATTATGCAGTCCGACGCGGTAGTCCGCAGTGTTGCCCGCTTAATCCCCAGTTTCAAAGAGCCACAACAAGGACTACTTTATACATGGAAAATCTACTCACAAAGTCATTGTTGTTTTTGATCATGAGGGGCTGGCAAAATTGATTGAGCTGCAAGGTGAAGTTTACTTTCCGATCATTATCTTCAACTGTCAAAGAGTTCCTCTTTCAGTCCAGATGCTTCCGCTGTCATATCAGAAGTTTGTTCCGAAAACCACTCAAGCTTTTTACCGTTACTGTATAACTTCTACCATTTTTCCACGTTCTTCTCGTGTGCTTTAAGCTTGGCAAAAAACTACGTATCGCTGTCTACAAATCATGCTTTCTATTAAAGAGTATATCGACAATCTCAACACGAGAGCCTCCAAATCAACTTTTGGTAGAGTTTTTCGCCTTGATGGATGTGGTCATGTATGTATTCAAGTACTTGATATGATCTTTATGAGATACTTACCAGTACTAGGAACAACAAAAGAAGAGTGCCAAATTCGTCACGGAAATCAGAGCTGGGGTGACAACCTTTTTCACAATGGCATATATCATTGCCGTCAATGTATGCAAAGTTCTTTGAATACATAGAACATCCCTCTAATATTGCTTCAAGTCAACGGTTATATCACAGAGCGGTGGCCCCTGTATCTGTTCCGATACAGAAGATCCGTCATGTGCAACAGATTCTGACTACGCCGCCTGTGTTCTTGGTTAGTAAAGACCTGGTTCTCGAATTTTTTGTTTCCGATACTGATTTTATCTAGACATCAATCGTGATATGATTACTGCCACTGCAGCAGTAGCAGGCATAGGATCCTTAGCATTTGGCTTCTTCACTAATCTCCCGGTCGCTTTGGCGTGAGTATATACTCCGAAATAGTACTCTACAGAAAGAAACTAATATCCTTAGACCTGGCATGGGCCTGAATGCATACTTTACTTACCAAGTTGTTGGATTTCATGGAACTGGGACTGTTCCTTATCGTTTGGCACTCACAGCAGTATTCATAGAAGGATTTATTTTCGTTTTCTTATCTTTAATCGGCATGCGACAATGGCTTGTAAAGGTCATACCTGCTTCCATCAAGGTCGCTAGCGGTGTCGGGATTGGCCTGTTTTTAACAGAAACCGGAATGTCATACTCTGCAGGAATTGGTGCTATGACTGGCTCCGCCGTAACTCCCACAGCCCTGGGAGGGTGCCCTCCCCGCTATCTCGACGTCACAGGGGCTTGTACCAGTCATCAAATGACGAACCCTACTGTTAGATTCCTCCTCACTATTATCCTCACCATGAAAATTTTACTAATTTTCTACAGATGTGGATCGGAATTATCTTCGGAGGTTTCTTAACCGCATACCTAATGGCATTTAGATTCAAATCAGCGATAATTATTGGCATTGCAATTGTATCTATCTTCTCATGGCCGTAAGGAAATCCAAGAGATTTTGCTTCATTAGCTTACATATATGTCAGGCGCGGCACGACTTTTACGTATTTCCCGTACACTCCTGATGGTGAATCACGTTTCCAATTCTTCAAACAAGTTGTCGCATTTCATCCCATCCGCAACACACTCGCGGCACAGGATTGGGATATCACTGCTGCAGGCTCTCACTTTGCTTTGGCACTTTTCACTTTCTTATATGTCGACATCATCGATTGTACCGCGACTTTGTATTCCATGGCACGCTTTTCAGGAGCAGTCGATACGAAAACTGGAGATTTTCCCCGCTCTACCATTGCATATTGTACGGACGCCATGACAATTTCCATCGGCTCTTTATTTGGATGTTCACCTGTAACTGCATTCATTGAGTCTGGTGCAGGTATAACTGAGGGTGGCCGGACAGGCCTCACAGCTATTACAACTGGTGTCTGCTTTCTAATATCCATTTTCTTCGCGCCCATCTTCGCGTCAATTCCTCCATGGGCTACGGGATGTACTCTTATCCTAGTAGGATGCATGATGATGCGTCAAGTTGTTTCAGTCAACTGGTCCTATATTGGCGATGCCCTCCCGGCTTTCGTCACTATCGTCTCAATCCCTTATACATACTCCGTTGCATATGGGTTAATTGCCGGTTTAATGACATATACCGCTCTCAATGGATCCGTATACTTAACACAAAAGATTTCAATGGGTAGATTAACTCCACCAGATGCTGATAATGCTGAATACTGGACATATAAACCGAGCGGTGGTACGGCACCATGGTTTATTAGAGTGGCTCATCGAAAGTTTTGGCATAGAGGTGATATGGAAAGTATTGATGGAAATTCGGCTACCATGGAACATGAATTAGCTGAGAAGAGACACTCCGAGATCAGATCTTCTGATCTTTGATCGAATCGATTTATACACACTGTACTCTTCCGCTGGAGGGTCACAGTTCATGGATATTGCACGGTGAGTATTGGTATAATAGGACTCGAAATATGGTGGTGACATAGAAATATTCATCGAATGATAAGACTTATATTGAATGGTATATTATTTTGGGTTTTAATGGAGAGATGAATTATGGGCACGATAGCTTGCGTGAGGGTATGAACTATGATGGAAAAGGTTCGATGGATGGATGGATGGATGAATTATGGATGAAAGAATAGATATATTGTAAGATTAAGATTTAGTTAGTTTCTTTTGTTTATTTTCTTGAAAAAAAAAAAAAGAAATCGGTGTAGGAATTAAGATAGGCATCAAAATTTGTTTTCTAAGTTCTGACCACTTTCCTCTTGGATTTCTATAAGGATGTGTTTGTAGTAAGATTATATACAAGTATCTCGCAATTTCTGGGAATACTTCTAATTCTGCTCATACTTACTTACTTACTCTTTTACCTAAGGGCTTGAAGTCTTAAGCAGAGGGCTTAAAGCAATTTGTAGGATTAGAAGTTGCGGGTTTAGTGAAGGTAGATAGATAGATGTAAGATCAGTTTTCCATCGATTTCGACAAATAAATGAATGGGTGATTAGATCGAAGGCCAAAAAAAAAAAAAAAAAAAAAAAAAAAAAAAGCTAAAAAGAAAAAAGTAATCTTGGTTTCTAAAACCCACGAGGATCTTCTCTATGAAAGTATTAATAATACTAGGTAGTTTTTATGGTATTTGTAGGAGTTGGGTGTTAGGATCCGTACCTGAGAACAAAATCTCCCAGTCTTAGTCAAAATTTCATACATACCTAACTTTTTTCATCGTTCTGCTAGCACAGTACCTTTATCTAAAGTCTATCAGAATTATTGACTATTCTTTAGGCGGACCACTGAATTGAACTTGTATATTTTAATTTATTTTGGTTTTTGAAGGAAGGAGATGGTTGGTTTATTTATATGTGAGAGTATATGTTTGATGCTTTAATATACTGTCTTCCCACATCATCAGATTCACATGTAACCGATTTAATAAGATCACATTGCACTTAACATAATGACGAATTTCCGCTTTAAGTATCACGAAAGGGAAGGACTAGAAAAGATAGGATTTTACTTGCTCGAAGTCTATGGTAAATTTAACATCATCCGAGTGCTCACTTGTGCGATGATGTTAGGACAATAATTTTGCTTTAAACCATATTAGCGCTAGCATAACTCATGAACCAGCAATGATGCCACTAATACCAACTGCAGTTCGCAAAATATTTCAAATCTACCCAAGAGCCAAGAATCAAGCATCTTAACACCCCTACTCACCTCTCAGACTACACAGCAACAACAGCAGCCCTCCCTCCCAGGCGTTTGAATCCGAACAATAAACGAAAGCAAAAAGCCAGAAACTAAAGAGAAAACTCAAATCATCAATTAATGAGAATATTAAAAGCTCCAGAATATATCTATTGACACCCGTCGCAAAATCAAAGATAAAACATGATTATGGTCGAGCCGAATGATATGCAGTCTAGAAATTTTGGTCCCCGTATTTGTAAACCTGAAGATGCGATCCTTATTTTTAAGCATCCAAGACGATTTATTCTTTGATTGTTCGGATATGTTAAAGTCCTCATCCTTGAATGCGAGTGTAGCTTAGCGAAGATACTTGGGGACAACCTCTAGGAATCGGTGTTGAAAATTAAGCCCGAATTTCTATATTCATCAATGACGATAATTTCTGGCAGCAACTTATTACTCACCGAAAAGGGCTTTGTGGTAGCTGAAATTCTCAGAGAAGCAAATTCTCCTGTAAGATTAATCTCTTGCTCTCTTCAGGTTCATGCTCAGCCATCTTTCTCATTTCGCTTCCTAATTCATCCGGAAGTTGCTTCCAGAAAGTTTGCCCCGGAAGAATTGACAGACTATCGGCTGGATATCATTAAGGGTCCCTGACTGTCCCCAAATTCAAACAGCATGATTGAGGGTCGAAACGCAACATTCGGTATTCTACATAAGTCAGCAACAGAAGTTTTCGGGGATGTGTTGTTTGGACAAGTAGAGGGAAGAAATTACTGTTCCTCATATGATCATAAACAATCGTACTCTACCTGAGACTCCTTTGGCCTGAAAGTTGTAAGCCTGGCATCTCGCGCACCAACACCGCGGATGACTCTGGTCTTAGGATTTATGCCGTTGGCATTGAAGGTCACCCGCAAGCCAATGAGATCCTCCTGGTCAGCATTCGGTGGAATCTCAGTCCGCCAACGCCTAATGACCCAATCATCTAGTATGCTAGGAGGGAAAAATGTGGAGGTTGAAGTGTTGACATTTAAAAGCACCGACCCGACAGCAGGCCGCATCGATGTGAAAAAACTAGTTCTAACTAGAAATGCTGGTTCACTTATTACTGGAACTTTCGGGAGGTTGTAAAACCCCCATCAGCAGGATAGAATCTTTTTCCTACAAGGAATCCGTCAAAAAATGACACATTCTGCGCATTTTAACCATTGATATTGAACCGTGATGTAGTATTCATCATCCTCAATTCCGCGTCCAGTCCATTACGAATGACGAAGTGTTCGAAGCGACATGAGCCTGCAAGGCTTTTCTTTAAAAAGAGCCTTCGTAGATGATGGAGCTTTGCATCGCGAACCAGGTTTCATTCTGACCAGGACGATAATGCAGCACATTAGTGACTGTGCCCACTGAATCGGAAGAAACGGGATAAAAGTTTCCGACAAAAACAATGTATTCAAAGTAGTCGGAAACTCGGATTGCTGAAAGGGAATGCTGTTCTAGTAGCGCTTTGATAAGAGAACGACGGAGTTCACGTTTGATAATGTCCTTTGAATTGATTTGATCGAGTGGATTGGATATCTTCGAAGATCTAGGCTTGAACCAAAATCGACTTTGAAGTAGTTGGCTTGAACGGCCACACGTTGAACATTGATAGATGATGCCTCACGATGTACCAATTTTTGGAACCCACCGGCCCATTTAGCCGCTTCAACCTCCTTTTTTGTCTTTGCTAGGGCAACGAATTTTGCGCCCGGTTGTATTGAGCAGGGTGGACGAGCTTGAACTTGAGATTATGGGTGCGCTTGTGGCACAGGGCTAATTGTCGAAGGGACGTTTTGTGAACGAATAGTGTGTGAATTCGGTGGGACTGACTACGGCTGATTATTTTCAGGATTAATTTTCATGTCCGCCTCATACCTCTTTTGTGATATTGCTCAGAATCGGGAGCTCTCTGAAAGGACATATTTGCTTTTTATGCAGATGTCCGCAAGTATTACACATACTGTGTATAGCATCATTCTTATTGGGACAGCGGAAACATGAATGGTCGTAGCTGTAACAGATGTCACAAACTTGATCTTTCCAGAATGGCCATTTTTCTTCACAGGAATGGGTAAAGTGGCTAGTATTCTCCGGCATATTTGAGCATTTTGAACATTTACGTGGCGACAACGAAATTCTTAGTAGGCTGAGATGTTTCTAGGAAAAGGATCTCAATGTAATCTTACCGTATGAGCAACACTGTGCCCTTTAGTATGCAGACATTCTTGACTACTTATGCTTCATATCCCAGGAATCTTGCTGGATTGTTGCTGGATTGCCCGATCACGAGAATGGCAGTTGAAAATGATCGACAACGTGAGAAATGACAATATACAGTATTATGGAAAGGTTGTGGAAATAAAACAGTATTGCCTTCAACAAATGTGATGACGTAAACTTCCACTTAGTTTATGTGAACATAACATGTTTGATATTTAACAGCATCATGGACATGAAGAATGACAATGGTAGACTGACAAACAAATTTGCGGCTTTTACTTCATAGGCTTCTGGCCCAGGAACAATCTATATGAAGTCGTTTGCGGGAACTGAAACAAGAACTAATTGAAGAACCACACTATGATCCTTATCTCCCCTAAACATAATGTTTCAATATTGCCATTTCCATGCAGTCATACGTACACATCTCGTGTCTTTTTGAGTCGCAAGGCGGCGCACAACATTCCTTCTATAACATCTGCTCGATGACTAAAGTCTTGAATTTGGTTTCCGTCCCTTACTGGTATTTTAGATTCCTCATAAACAGGGAGGTTCCCGATCCTCAATTTGGCTTCGCCGGCATCATATTATATTCAACTGGTATATTTGCAGTATGTGGCCAATTTCGAATCATACAAGTGTCTCGATGCTGCATGCTTGTTCATAATATCATTCGGAGGTTGCTACTCTGATGGTGGATTGCGGTCGGCGTGAATGAGGACTGAATTGCGAACTACATGCAGTTTACTGAATGCATCTGATTAGATTAAGAGCCGGCTGCCACATTAGTACACCCCATATGTTGCCGACGCAAGTCTGCGAGTAGTTGGTGGTCTACTTTGAATAGTCTTTTTTCGTTTTTGAAGCTCTTTTCTGGAGTCCGATGATTTTGGGAAAAAAGTGGAGCGACGCCACACGTGAGTTCCCCATAAATACTGCCAAAAGCTACCTTTGCGGCACCCAGCGAAGGATACCAACCATCAAGGATGGATAACCTTTGTCGGTTGAAATGAAACTGTGTTTCGAAGTTTACATTTTACATGTATGCAGGATACCCCATCGAGTGTTGGGAGGCTGGAGCCGTGGCGTTATCCGCCGCCACAGTTAGTATCACATGTTAAAGCATTGAAGTCTCCGTTTTACACTTTGCTGGCAGGATACTATAGTCCTTCCTGTCCAGAAGATATGTGTCAATCGAAATGATTGACATAGGGCAAAAGCCCTGATTTAAGAACCTTATTGTCTCCATTGAAATTCGCACTCTTGTGGCGCGTACCTTTCCATGGCTCAGGTCATGATGAACATGCAAGCTACATGTCTTCCAAAACATTCAGAGACGAGTTGTCTCAAACTTCCAAGCTAAGTGGGAAAACAGGATGGAGATCAGGGTATATTGGATTCAATATCAACGTCTTGAGCGTGGTATCTGTTAAAATATTCAAGTCGAAAAGAGTCATTTACCCACGATATCTTACCGCATACGTTATATCACTTTTCGAAGTCTGCAATGAAATATTATACGTCGTAATATTCATTAAATCATAAAACAGCGCAAACTCCTTGCTAGTTCGATTCCTGCCTGATCGCTCATTCAAAGTCTATCCGAAAGGAGATTTACCACCTCTTCCATTTTCTGTCATCCAACTCCGTCAAATAACTAAAGTTACCACCTGTATCCTTTAAATTTCCGAATCTACCTTGATCAACCCCAATACGAAAGCTCAACGGACCGCTCGTTTTCCTTCCCAAATATACCCCGGAACATTCATTTTTCAGGTGAAGGCTGCTCAACTGCCTTCTTGACTGTGCGTTGAGTGGGAACCGATCCGTTTTGCTGTGCCGTACCCGATGAAGTCGTATCTGACTTGGAAGGGATTAGATAAGTCTTAGAGCCTGGTAGGTTCTTAAGGTTTTCCTCTAGTTGAGCTACTAATTTAGGGTCATTACCCAGCTCTGCCTTGCGGATGAGATGGTTTTTCTCGGCGACATCGCGTGCATCTGCGCAGTCCTTCAACTCTTTGTTGTTCGTTGTGTCCTTGTCGTCGTTCAACAGCTCGAGAAGCTTCTCGTCATATTCCTCCTTCCGCTTGAGATATATACTTTTAAGGCGCTCTTCTTCTTCATCTGCAATTGTTTTAGCTGTTTATGCCATAATTTACTTAGCATTCAGGGACGCTTTACCTATGCTATCATTTCTTGTGTGTGCTACCTTGCTGGTTGTTGTTGCCATAAGGTTTGGAATGCCGAGCAAATTGTCCTTTTGTATCGATCGAGCTCCAATTATAAGATCGCATTGTGAATATGGTGAGACGAGAAACCTCATGTCATGGAAGACCCGTGTACTTTTATCGAAATACCAGGTTAAGTAGATGGCTCCTTCTGGTACCTGGATCAGAACCGATTAGTTCAAGTCTCAGCGAACCAGCGAATCGGCATCTATCGTTTCCTTTCTTTGGTACCGCCACAATAAAAAAACTTTAGAATCTTACAAGTTTATGCCCTGTCACTCCGAAGCCACCTTCCTTTTCTGCCGCGGTCAAAGAGACAAAGTTCGCTTCCGAATACTGTAGAACTTTCTCAACGAATTCCCTCGATACAATGTTGCCCTGCATGTTACCGGTATCGATGGTGCACTTCGCGCGCTTGATCACTGGATGCTTGTCTGTATCTCTACGTGTCGATACAACATGTACTGGGAGTACCCACGGAGAGCTCTCCATCTATCATGTTCATTAGTAGAGCTTTGGTGCAGAGGAAATATCCGTTACTTACATCGAACGACACCCGCTTGACGGGCCCCGCAGAGCTCTTTTCCATTTTCTTCGGAACTGGAACACAGAAGATGATTCGGAAAATTGCCCCTAGATGATCTAAAAAAGTATAATTTGACGGTGTGATGGTAGAAGAATCTTCGAACTCTGGATAAGGGGCGATCTGAGCATTCTCCTCAACGTGTGTGATTCTAGACAGGCTGGACCTCGCAGATCGTTCGGAGCCAGGGACAGATCCAGATCGTTCAAGCTTTGTATTTGCAGCTCTGGATTCAATGGGAGGGGAGAGGAAGCTGTTGGCATTAGTGTTTCTCGGATAACCTATGAAGGTTAGCGTCAAGAAATGTCAAATTTCGCTTCGCATGGGTGTTACCTGTCATGTTTTTAATTGCCGCCTCTGCAGTGTTTTTGTTGTTCTCGCAATTAGTTGATGTGGAAAAATATTAAAGCTGGCAGTTTTACGATTGACTGAGCATTGAATGGATGATTTTTTCGGCCTTTTATAAGCTTTTATGCTGAGTCCCAATCACGGAGGAGCCGCACAGTTTTTGCCCAATCCGTTCACAACAGTGGCTTATGAGTATGAGTCCTAAAAATCACCTCTCAAGTTGCCTTCAATTGCCTTTCCAGATGTGGCCAGCAGACATTCTCTGGCTGAGCAATTTACAATGCCGAATTGAGACATGAAGTTGGACCCCAATAGATGATAACGGGGCGGACTCCAGGTTGCCGCCCGCCTACCAATCATTTATGTGGCTTGATTGCATGACTGGGTTTGATTAGCTGGGAAGGATTGATATTCCTTCCTCCAGAAGACAGACGAAAGGCGCAGAAAGTGGAAAGATCCAAAACATACCGCTCCACAGGCTGGAATTGTCGAAAGGATTCGCCGCCACATTCGACTGCCATGAGAACATTGAACAGGATCCCCAAGAATGTTTGTGTAATATTGGCATAACTGAAATATGTAACCAGTAATTAAGCTCTGGCGATGATGGATAGAAAGACCGTGTAAAAGCTTCAGTTCAAACAACATTAATTCTCGAAAATATTGAGAAGATTCGAAAAGAAAATGCCTAGTGGCATGCGCTCTCATATATCTCGAACTTTTGAGATCGCAAATACACAGCTAGAGTCTTATTGCTGATTTCATAGGGAGCCTACATTTCCGATTTTTCTGTCCAATTGCATTACATACCTATGTAATGCAATTTGGGTGTGCTTGATATGCGATAATTCACCTGGGCTCCGTTCATTGGACGCCAACGCCAACGCATCCTGCTTTCATCCGAGAGAATTATCTTCACCGTGTAGCACCCCCAATTAGCTTTTTGGAAATGTTTTTAAAAGAACTCATGTTGGAATGATATTCGATGCCGTGCGACTTTTCAATGCTTGGAAAATTGAAACGACTACACCTGACATTTTCGCTGCTTCCAGAATGTCAACATCAGTCAGTACGTATACACGACCCTGAAGTTTCAACTGTGTGACCAACTCGTAACTTCAGCCTTACTGCGCATGAAACTGTATTGGTAGTCTTTACACAGCCATGATTATCGTCGCTCCAGACACAGCATCAATTCATTTCTGGAATTACACTTTTTAACTCTTTCTCAGTCTGTTTTTCACATTTGTCGCGAGTATTCTCAGTTAGATACTAGATGTTTTTGCTTCTTCGCAGAAAAGCGGAATTATCCAATATACAGTTTGGAGTTAGATTTAATTGCATTTAATTAGAGGTTCCTAGATTGAAAATCACGTATCTTGTGCTATTGATGGCGGGTTCTTGCTCACAATATTAGATGTAAAGTGCCTATTTATCCGGCCACAAATGATATGCAAATCCAGACAACCATCATCTACAGCCCATAATTGACCATGCAATGCTGTAATCAGTCTTTAATGTTGCATCTCTTCAATTTTTAACGAAGAAATATGACAGGGTGCAGTAAATATAAGATGATAGAGCTAGAAGCCCTTGGTTTAGCTATTATTCTCCTTTAGCATTGTATATACACCATAAATTACACAAAGTTCTCTTCAACTATTCAAACAGCATATGTGCAACAAATCTTCATTTATATTCATACTACATAGTCTCAATGGCCAAGAAGCTTCGTAAGATCGCGACAACAGGCGCTTTGCAACCTGTTGAACTTGTGAGCCCGACTGCGACATCGCAATCAGATGAGACCGTAGTTGGTAGTCCGATATCTCAACTCCAATTTACGTCAGGGCCATGGGAAAAGGCCACGGATCCTTCCAAAGATCTAGAGAAGCCGTTGCCAGGATGGCCGCTCGTGTCTAAGCTGATTGCAGATTATCCGGATCTTGAAGCGTTCAAGGCTTTCCGCGCTCTCAACATCAAGAGCCTGCTTTATTATCAAGCAGAGTTGGAGAATTTACGGATGAAACTGCATCAGGCAGAATATAATGAACACCGTCAGGGTGAGGCAGAGGGCATAAAAAGCGCTTCAATGATGTCGGAGAACCTCGGATACTATCTTTTCCATGCTCGAATGGACGACGACAAGTGCAAGTCTCAGCAAGTAAAGATTATGGAGCAGATTAGAGTCGTCCTCAAGGAATATAGTACGATATCTGATATCTCATTTCATGGTTACTATTGCTGATGATATTGATTTTTAGACGCTGCTTTGCTGCAATACTCCCAGATTACGGCATTACCACGAGCAGACCCGTATAACGTGGAAACTTTAAGAGTCTGGATAAAGAGAGATGGTAATCATTGTATTAGCGGCCCGGCTGCAAAAGCGTGGGGAGATTATACAGAAAGTGTACGCAAAGAGAAACCCTTAAAATGGCAATTCATCAGTCTCTTGCGCAGCATGTTTTGGCCTGCGGCTCCTCAACCTGATATTCTCGACCTCGTTGTACCTCGACAGGGTCATAAGGTGGATAGCCTCACGAGATGGGTTGCGAATGAATTTGTCCCGTTTTGGCACAGCCTGAAGCAAACTCTACGACGCAAGAAGGTAAAGACATCCTCAGCAGAAAACGGGCTACCAACTACCGAAACAAAAGCCCATTCGTCATTGGGGAGTGGAAAAAGTCAAAGGAGCCTTTTCTCCTGGCTCAGTCGTAGAAATAACTCGACTGGCACAATTCAAGCAGATTCGAAGTCGAAAAATAGAGCAGGACTTACTGTTTACTCCGAGGCTCGCATGTTACGTTTTACCTCATCTGTAGCGACAGTTATTGCGTGCCTCTTACCCACGGTTGCAATCGCAGTTCTCTCGAGTCTACAGTCTACTGCGGAATTACTTGGCGTAATCGCGGCATTCACAGCTATTTTTGCCATGGGGCTTATGTTCTTGACAGATTCTGGTACATCAAGAGTTGAGATTTTCACCGCTACTGCTGCGTAAGTTCAAAAGCATCTCACTGTTTCACGAAAGTAGACTAATGTGGTTCCAGCTTTTCTGCAGTTATGGTAGTATTTGTGCAGAATCAAAATGTATATGTTGGCTCGTATGGAAACAGCCCCGGAACACGAATCATGAACAGCACAAACACAAGGAAAGGATGAAGACAGCAATGGACAATTGTAATCACCTAATCCTGTCTAGTGTGCTCTAGCGTCCTTTTACTGACACGCTCCAGTTTCAATCCTCTGTATATGTTTCAATTTTGATGTTGGGCACTGGAGGACGAAGTACCTCGTATTATAAATCCTCATTGACGCCACCGGTTTTGTATCATTCCTCGCCAGTTTCATACTTGGATTATCCGCTTGCAGAATCGTTTTCTTAATATACGTTTTGATGTCACAAATCATTTAAATATGTGACCTCACGAATTATGATATCACGAGTTGCGAGATTTCAATTTAATCATTTGCTTCTTGAACAACATTTGCTCAAGATTCTGCCCCGCGATTAGCCTTTAAGCAGTCACTCTGCAAGCACCTAATGTTGCATCTTCCATTCCTGGAAAGAGTTACCTTAATGCTGTATCACCAAAGTACTACCCCTCATATCATTCAACCATTAAAAATGCCCGAATAAGCCTCATCCATCTTCGGAAACTCAGTGCTTATTTGTAATACAGTTTCGCATGATCAAACAAAAGTCGCCGACACACAGGTTGGACCAAATTCCAGCCCTATCTTCTCTCTACTTTCTTTACCGCTGTCTATCAGCTGTGCGAACCATGGGAAACTCCGTAGTGATATTGCGAACCGTCCGTGAAAGTACGATATCCTTCAAATTAGACCCTAAACCATAAGTGACTAATACCGGGTTTCTCCCAATATAGGTGTGGTTACACCAACAAGGAATAAGCAGCTGAAGTGGCATGTGCCAATATTACAGTTGGAGGCTTAAAGAGTCTGTTGAACTTATGGTTGGTCTGAGCGAAGAAAATGAAGATGAGTTGTTTGACCCCGCCTCGTTGATTGTGAAACTGACGATAATGCAACGTTTGTGCATGTGTAATGTCACATTTGGATATTTCCCGAGGGCGGAGGCCTTAATTCCTGGAAATTCTTCATCGTTCGATGATGCAGGTGTTTGTGTTACGCAATGCATGATGTGGTGGCTCGCGCTGATCTGGAGTAGAGATGAAGAAATAAAGGGAAATGTCACGGTAGCTATAGGCTTTAGTTAATACTCAGTTGCTCGCAAGCTTCAGTCTAAGTGTTCGATGACTACTGTTTGACCAACAGGTAGAGATCAGAAATTGCTTGTGACAAGGCATGATATTCTCAATCGTGGGATCGTCAACTAAAAGATTTTGTGCTATGCCTAGTAAATCGAGAAAGCTCCTTGTGAAGCCCAACTCTGCAAGGTTCTTTAACGAATTAGCCCTACGTGGAAAGCATACAATTCCAATGCAGTACAGGTGAATAGAAATACAAACTTCGAACTGATGATTTTCATGCCAAGTGCGTGATGGGTCAATCTCGGCTAATAAAGCGGTGTAGACAGGCAGTTTGACATTACATAAGCAGATCGATCGGTCCTGGTGGTCCCAACTCTCCTATTAGACGCAAATACATCATTCTGTGAGAACGATTGAACGATCTCGATAGTTTAGTTCCTATTGATGAGTCTTCGATGGTAGTGTCACACTCATTATTGATGTTTTTCAATCATCACTAGCTGTGAATCTGATTACTCCGATTTGTTTTCATTTTGATAGTCTGAGGAAATAAAACGTTTCTTGGAACTCGGGCCAGGTTTTGGAGGTGCTATTCGCGACTGTTATTAATGAGAGTATATTTCATTCTTCCATATTTATAATACTTCACTTCTGCTGCTTGAGCCTTTTGTCAAACACTATACCTCTCTAAAGGCTTTTCCCCTTTCTTCACTGCTGGCATCATATTCATATTCGTCTCCATCGACATGACAACGACTTTGACAGGGAGCCTCATTTGCAATTCCTGTCATCAAGCTTTTGTTTCCCGTTGTCATTTTCATGAATCTTGTCGATGTTCTTACTCGGTTTCACATTTTCAATTTTATCTCTCAGGACATTCGGCGACTCTGATTCCTCTTTTGCCTCGTCTGCTAGGTTGTAGCCTAACATACTATCGAACTCAGTCATATACTCGACTGTATCTGTAGCCCATACACGAACTTCCTCGTCTTCATCTTGCGCAAGCTTTTCAAAGCGCGATTTCCAGAACATCCATCGCTTCAAGCTAAACCCGTGGTAGGTAACTCCGCCCTCTTGTGCTAATTTTCCAGGAATCTGGATCCATGCTACGTCGATCACAACCTTCTCATTAATCTCCTGATTTCTCCATTTCTTTTCGAGCATTGAGAATGTGAGTAGCTTAGGACCGGCTGTTCGAATCCAAATGATTGTTACCGGCGCCAAGCGCATGGTCTTTTCGTCGCTTGTCTCAAGAGCCTCGCCCAGGTACCATAGTGCAGTAATACCAACCCAGTCGTGAGTACCGATCGCCAAGGCCGTAGCAGCGAAACTAGCAAGATTGCATTGTTTTGCTAAAGTGTCATGGGTTGCAAATACCAGTTCCTCCCATGAGTTCTGCATAACTCCTAGCAAGTGCTCACATTGCCATTCCGAATCGGTCTTCGTTTCTTGTGGGCGAAGGCTTCTGCGAAGAACATCAAATTCTTTCGTCCAAAGGAGCAAGCAAATCAGCCTATCATGAAATGGGTCGTTCCATTCAACATTTTTGGCGACCTCCGTAAAAGTTTCCCAAACACTGGCAAGCGCTTCTTTCGACTTCTTCTGTGGTTTTCGCAGAGCGTCTTTGATACAGCCACAACAAAAGGCGAAGATGGAATCCAAAAGCACTTCCCTTTTCTGAGGCGTTCGAACTTCTGGGGTCCCCTTCCTGAGGAACTCGACTAGCTCTGTTAAGCCCATTTTTGGATCAAGTTCGTCTGCATCTTTGTTAGGACGTGCCATCTCCATTCTTGCGTTTTAGATCGATATATTGAATGAATAAACCACCAAATTATCACTGCATCTAAGTTACCTAGAGGAATCGTCGACGATATTTTGAGGTGATGAGTTGTGTGTTCCACAGCTCAATTGAAGCTGGCATCATTTTGTTGTTAGTGCATAGCCCCTTCCTTGTTGAAATCTCATGAGTGTGGAATCTATGACTTAGTTGTTCCTACTTAGTTTGAGAAAAGGTATATAGGCTTTGGATATTTGGAATCTGTGTACTGAATCAGTCCAAAACAAAAGTAGGCGATTTATGCTATAAGATATGGAAAGAGCGATTCCCGGCACTTTCACAACTAGACACGATCAATCTTTCCTACTGCAGCCGAGCCATGAGAAATTCGTTAATCCAAAATATTTAGGATATCACAGATCAAAATAACTTCAAATATCCAATTTTTCGGACAAGGCTGCAATATGAAGCATAGGAGTTATTGAGGCTCTGTACATCAAGATATGAACTCTTATTGAAAGTGAATATGGTTCGTGGAAATACGTCGGATTCTAACTGGAAATTTTAGCCATCCCTTCAACTAGAGAGAATGAAAATGACAGATGAAGTGAGCTGCAGGTTGACTCAATGTAGACACTGAGAAGAGGAGCCTTAAAGATAAGTGATATGCATGTAGAAGAACGAACATGGATTAGAAGATAATCCCATTGGCCAGAGACGGGCAAAACTGACAAATGAAGTTCAGTGAATGCTATGGTTAAGGGCCAGGAAAAGATGCAGGCATTTTCGATCCAAATGTAAAGCGTGGTGTCGTGTCTAATGTCTTTATCAGCTTGATTATTTGTAGAAATTGACACCAAATCTTGGAAATAGATGATTGTTGACTATAGGCACGATCAACCAGACCAAAAGAGTCCATTCGGCATTTTTGTCAAGCAACGCGGTTGCGATTCTCATCGGCGTAAACAAATCTTTCATTTTTCTCAGTGTTCGAGCGACGAATACCGTGAATTGGGAAACTTATTGCATAACCAAGGATTGTTGTATCAGATACCTAATTTGCTGTAAATTTTCTGTGATTGAAAAAAGGCCTTCTGGTAAATCTTGACATTCCCGCCATGGATGCAACGTGCCTTCCAAGTTCTGTTACGCGTTCTTGGGGATCTGTTTTTGCCTCAACGCTGCGGGGGATATTTCAGATTGCATAAGCTGAATGAAGTCCTCTGCCGCAAGCTTTGATTGTTGCATTATTCTTTTGCCACATAAAATTGATTTACTGCTTCTCTGCCAATTTTCAGCATTTTCCTTCATCAAATCACCTAGTAATATCCACGCTGTCCACAAGTGCGGATAATTTTTCTCAGGTTGGTACTGATATCATAAATGGAATGATGAATTGGCATGATTGAGTGAATAGCGTCAAGTATAAGACGTGTTGCCAGGTCTATCAGTGCTGGATTCTCAAATTGAGTGCGTTCCTACTCGGTTCTTAAATTATCCTCAGCTCACTTCGCCTGCACTTTCAAGTGTTATATCATGCTCAGACTTTGGATCCTGAAGGATAGTCTCCGGTAACAGGTGGCGGGAAAATCATTTTCACGCCTAGCTGGCCTAGTCGACGGGCAAAGAAATGATAAATGAAGGAGTTTGCTCCAGATAACTTCGTCAAGAATCTCAACCAAAACCAATTGCGCGATCAGTCAGCGGATATGTTAATTGAGACAACTCTCTAGTTCAACTTTATGGCCTGGAACTGAGTTTTCTGAAAGCAGGCCATCAACTGCCAGGCCCTTCCATAAGGAAGACCTACAGTTTGGCCTCGTTTTTCTTGGCTGCTTCAGAACGCTCAAATAAGAAACTTATAGATGGGATCATTCTTTGAAAAATGGAGTCTTTGGCTTGGTTATCATCATATGCTGACTCCACGTCAGTAGATAGGTGGCAATAGGTTCAGTGTGATCTCATTTTCCTCAAGCTACACTCGTCGGTTCGTCAGATGTCCGCGAATGATCCTGAAGCTTTGAAGGGTCTCGAGATGTTAATCTGAGATCCTCACATAGAGTGACTTTAAAGGACCAGTGTAATGGAACTCAGAGATAAGTTACATTGAGAGTAACAGAAGATATCGGTATTGCAATCGATATGGCAGTACATTCGATGGTAGTGATATCAAGCGTGTTCTTGTAGTGTTGCTAAGATTTGAAATTTGGAAAAGAAATCACTTGATGAATGCATGTGGGAGCAGATAATGCTATTTATTGCACCTCTTTGAATTCTGAACGACATTTGTCGAAAAGGGTTGGTACAGATCTTCAACAAAAACCCTTAACTCGTCCATTCTTCTACAGATTCACCAGCTGATGCGATTACAGATCAAAAGATACATTGGATTGTCAACCAGTATAAAAAATGGGCATTAGAACTAAAGAGTATCCACATCGAGAATTAGGGTAATACGAGAACGAACATACAGAATTATTCCGCATGGAAAAACAAGGTAGCATTTCACGGGACTCGCGATATACCAACAGAGCGCTGGATCGCTCTGTGGCCTGCTTTGAATTTCAGCTGAATGCAATAATGCGGGGATCAAATATATAACCTACGTGTATCTTTATGTCTTAGTCCGGACTTTCACGGGAGCTCGTTAAATTTTTGGGCTCGTTGACTATAGTATTATAGAACTAGTCGATATTGATGCAGATGGAGATACTCGACGTCCCGGTTACGACTCCAAAATTTTGCGAGGGAACTGGGGTGCTGTAGTATACCACTCATCTATACTTAAAACAGATTGAGTACTATTGAGTTGATGTCCGAGTCACGATATACCGAATCACATGGCCTGATGAGATCTTCATAGCATCTTTGCATATAATAAACCAATGAAGATCATACTTCGGAAAGCCGGCTCTTCCCCACCCAAATCTCTAGATCCACGATTAGACCCTGTGCCTGAGTTTTCATCGCTCCACAGTATTGAACTAAAAGCTGGCGTTAAATTAAACAACAATTCCCCCCGTCACTATTGGACAGAGGGGGTATTCACATGCACAACATAAGACACAACTTCCAGCCACCTCGTGTTACCTAAAAAAAATTCTCGACGCAAACTTGGCTTGCAGATAATAAATAATCAGCGCCGATTAATACTGAATTATCATTTCAGTACATCTATTTGACCTCGACTTGTCAGAGCGGGCAACCCTATTTGGACGCTTTGAGAGTGAGGAAAAATTTGTGGATACGGGCTTTTTGGGGGTGAGACAAAAGGTGGTGACACTGCATGTCGTGAGATCTTTGACAGGGAAAAAAGGCGGGATCTTTTGTTGACTTCTGACGTTTACACAGATCGTTGCCAGTCCCGAATTTTTGTGCTCATATAATTCCTATATAAACATCGTGATGGCTGCCACTTACGTCGTCCTCTTCACCCGATTTCTCAACTACCCATTCACCACCTTCGTCGGAGACCAAACATAACAGAATTATCATTGGTAGTTTGTTGTTATCATTTCTGAATCATGAAGCTGCAATTTGTTCTTCTTGCTGGTGCCATTGCTTTTAGCAATGCGTCTCCTCATGTCAGTCAACAATGCCCTAACATTTAGACACCGGTGCTGACTTGGCCAAGCCTACATTAATGGAAGTTCGCCAATACGACGATGATACTCCTGATCAAACTTGCAATTGTACCGGAACAACCCCAGGGCCGCTTCCCTCCTCCGCTCAATACATCTGCTATGATTGGAGGCTCGGTCCGAAAGTACTTCCGAAATATCTTCCTCTTTCTAGCGAGCTATCATCTTATGATAGGTTTGGGGGATTGACCCCAGGGGAATTTCTCGCAAAGTGGTGGGATAGCAGTAAAAGTCAATTTATATACCCAGGGGATGAAACCCAAGGGTTTTCAACGGACATAAATGGCAAAACTATCAGCGGAGTGATAAGCGTCCCTCCTAACACTTATCTAGACAGGTTTGGAGGTGAAACTGGTTCGTTCTGCCGTACCCTAAATCATTTCACTCATTATAATCAGCTGACACGTATAGGAATGTTTCTGTCCTCCGCCGATACGCCATATTCACAACGGTCTCTCCCGCCTTCGAACCTCAACACTCGGGTTGAAGATCCCGGGTTTCCCAACGAATACCATGTCTATCGTGTCACGAAGGACTTGCAGCTCAATGCTGGACCCATTGCACCTGTCAGTATCTTCGATTCTTGCATATCACACTTTTCTATCCTACACATCAATCTCATGTTTTTTCCTCCTGTTTTCTCTTGTTCTATCTTTACCTATAATGCAAATTTGAGACTCGCTCTCACGAGGAAACTTCATACCAAGCAAATGCTGACTATAAAATCTTGTAGTGGTTCGGTCAACCAGGACTTGGAACGCAACTTTATTCGGGACCTCGAACTGTTGCAGACTTAATTAGTAACGGAACTCTAGAAAGGGTCGATCCTTCTGTTCTGATCTCCAACAGGCAACAAAAGGGCTGTGGATACTAAGCGGACTTACCTGATTTGTAAACTGGCTAAGATTATTTTGTGATTTCAGGTTCGCTGTCAATAGATCATGGGACTATTTAATTATGATATCTAATGATGGAATTTTGCTCCCAAAATCCTTGTCTCGTTTCCAGTTCATGAGTCTCTCACTGTCGAATGATGATTATTTCCTACTCTGCAAGGCATCCTGTTTTGACAAGTGCAAATTAGCATTGAGCAAACTTGGCAGGTGCCCACTGGTGCCATGTCCTTTTGCTCATCATCCAACTTCGGCCAGCTATAACCTTCATTCAATTGCAAATAACTACATCAAACATATTTCCTTTTATTAACTATCCTCTTATTAAATTCTTTGCCAGGAATTATCAAGGAGAATTTCTCACTTACACCAGCACGGCAGCGTTGTTCTAATAATTAACCAAGTCAACTGCTTCTTTACGAACTTACTCCAGCCTGCTGCGCACCTGAAGTCTTGAAGACAGATCGTTCATCATCAATGTGCTAGACCACGATATGAATAACAACTCGAGCATACCTGATGAGAGAATTCGGATTACGGATGGGATTTTTCTCTCGTCCTATTCGCCAAGTATTAATACACCTCCTGGACCTTATTTGACCTCGCGGCTGAAACTCATTCCACCCGAGTTAAGAAGAGAGATCTGGAAACATCTCTTATTCAATCCTGATTTGGGAAGAGCCTCGTCCATTTTAAGGAAGGACAGTTATGGTGCCAAAGCCAAGTATGGATTCGCACCTGTTATTCTACGCGTTTGCAAGCAATTTCATGAAGAAGGAATGCAGATACTATATGGAGAAAACCAATTCCTGATAGAATGTGTCAAGAGAGTTTGGGGATAGTGATATCCACTTCACTGCCTTGACAAGGTATTGCGAGCGCGTCGGTAGCTTAGGTTTTCTTTCCGATACTTGGTTATCTGGTAATCGCTTGTGGCTTACGCCGCGGTTAAGGTGTGTTAAGCATTGGAAGGTACTAATAGCTCCACCACGTCGTACCATGCGAATCAAACTTATGGAATTTTGTCACTCCATATGTCACTATCACATCAAGTCGATAGAAGTTGTTATCATTTCTTTGGGAGACGCGACTCATCCCCGCTCTGATCATTGGATTGATGTAGAGTCAGATTCTGGATGGTTACGTTATGACTGGAACGAGAAATGCTTCGCTGACTCTCCCACGACTGAGAATATGCAAGAAGTTTTATTTCCCTTGGAGATGCTTCGAAGCATTGGGAGAGTCTGCATTCGTGAAGCAAAATTGAACGAAATGCCTGATTTTTTTTATTCAACACGAATACCGAAGCGAACAACACTAACACCGAGACCTTCAACGGGGATGTTTCCCTTCAGCTCAAGTCTTTGTTGCCACGTGCAACTTATCAACCATATCTTGTCGCATTGATGCAAGGAAGCACCGAAATCGAACGCTATCACGATATATACTTCAAATTTCTTATCTACGCTCAAAGCTTCGAAAGAATTGATGAATTCCGGGACCACATGGCCCTTGTTCACAGTGACTCATACGAAAATCCTTTTCATGGAGAGTGGGCTCTTTTCGGCTTTCCTCTCGGCTCACATCCCGTCGAGTCAGCCTTGCTCGAGGCTGCAAGAATGCTAATTAGGGATTGGAAAGGAGGGCAGGATATAATAGCTCAATTAAAACGCCTTCGGTCAAACACTATTAAGTTTCTCGAACGCCAATATCAAAAAATTCAGAAGGCTGCTGATGAATTGGTCCAATTCATCAAGTACAACAAAAAACATGGTCAACTGTTCGATCCCGCGAATTCGTCATTTAAATTTCTTTACGGAGATCAAGATGAAGCGTTTGTTCTATTGCATGACTATGCAGAACCTTTTAGCAGAGAACTAACAATGGCAAGTAAAATTAAAATCTGCAGACTGAACGGTTCGTATCAAAAGAGGTTTGATATGCTTCCCATAGAGATTGCCCTAAGGAAATGTACAGATGCTTATAAAGCCCACGATGGAGAGGGATTTATTAAATACTTCAAGATTGCAGTCGACGACATGGATGCGCAATATATCGAAATCAGGAACGCTAGGAAGCAGCTCTTTAAATGGGATTTAAAGAGACCAGGAGATGTCGCCGAGATTGATGTCCAGCCACTCAGGTGCGATGAGAGGATTGTCTGGGATAAAGTCGAGCCGGATATGATTTTCGGAGATTGCTATGTGCCGACTGATAATGAATACTGAGCTGGTCAGATTACCCAGTAGTCATGCATTGCAAAATTAAATGGCCACTAGCTTATTCTACACTTTCTCAATCCGATAGCTGCTCATTATCTGAAAATTTGACCCATTTGAATGGAATGATGTATATTGCATATCATGTAATAAAAGTTCTACAACAATAAGATCTTACTATTGCCTCGCCTAGTCTCTAACCAGATTTCCATGTAGAACAGCCAAGGAGTATTAGCGAAAGAGTCCTTAAAGCTCATATAATATTGGCTATACTAGCGCTTGAAACTGAGGAAGTCGTTTCCAATCTATTAATCGTCACATTCCAACATTATAGCTTGCCATGACCTGACAACTTTCTCTTCGCGGTTCTATAACTCAAGACTATATCTAGTTCGTTGTAGAAGAGCTGAGTGGTTATGAGGAAGGCCTTGGGTGTTCCTGCACTAAGAAATGTTGAGTATGCAATTGTTTCACATGCATAAAACGGTGAAATGATGGGTTCTCACTTAAGTATGTACATTTTGGATTCGTAGAAAGCAATGAGGCTAAATTGATGTCAGAAATGGGATTAATCTTAATTTTGTCTCAATCTATCCATCTGTCACGATTTATTCAACACCCAGTAACTTCATCATCGTTATATACGTATATGTCTTCAGGCTAAATAATTTAAGGAAAAAGGCGTTTGAAAAATCGAATTCTAGCATGTGATGTACAAGTTAAGATACTATATTTTCCTGCATTTCATCGGTACCATGAGCCCGTACAGTTTCTAAAAGAGTGTATTTAATTAAAACTAGGCCTTCAAGTAGGCTTTCCCTCCTCATAGCTCAAATAATATGCCTCTAGCCTTCTCGGCGGTACAATGACAAACCGAAGCATTGGCGATGTATTTGGATGCGATTGCTGACGAATTCCGGTACCCATTTTGTGTGAGGGTTGTTGTTTAATCTTGCAAGTCCGCCAGCCACGGGAATGCATGTGAAAGAGAACTCTGGGACTCCTCAAGCCAAACATCGACGTGGAGAATGGAGTCGTCGCTGTTGATGTGCGCTTGGGTACTTTCGGCGATTTCTTCTTCATCATCATCATCATCATCATCATCATCCTCATCATCCTCATACTGTGAAGACAAGCTCTCATCGTCCCTGAATAATGCCTCAAAGTAGTTTGTTTCTGAAGCTTCATCGGTACCAACAGCAGCAGTATGAGTAGATGGTAAATGAAATTGATTGTCGTCCATTTGGTAAATTGACGAAAAGCAATCGTCTTCGTTAAAGAAAGGTAACGATATCCAACCTGCCATTTCAATATTAGGATTTTCCATATCAACTAAATCATCCTCACTAACTCCATCAGCATTATTCTGGATATCCATGCCGTAAATCTCTTCTTCATCTATAAAACTCTCATCCTCAATATCCTCGGGAACATCAATCCCGGCTTCTTCTTCCGCGAGTTGCTGTGCTAGATCTTCGTCATACGCGATTTGATCCCGAGTGTTCTGCTGGATCCGAAGCATTTCTGATTCTGTTGAAGCAGTGATTTGTGACTCCGATAAATCCCAACGAATATGCCAGTCATTTCGTTCGAATAATGGTGTGAATTTGGTATCAGGAATATTTCCTCATAAATCTTAGTCGTAAAGCACAGCCCTAGCTTTAAGTATCTCGAAGTATTGAGACTCCATATCCCAAACAACATACCGAAAATATTCTCGAAAACCAACAGCATCCCCATCTTGTATGCTATCCTGCATTGTTCGAGCCTAACTTCCCTTGGCATTGAATTATACCGGAGCTCAAAGCGACCATGCTGAGCCCGCACATGTCTCTTGGTTGTTGTATCAAGTTCGCGATAAAATGAAGCGACGTACTCTTCGAGTACTACAATAGCCTCAGTATGCACATTTAAGTCAAAGAAGAGGTCGTTGACACGGGTAAGATCAAATATAACCCTTATTCTCTTTTCGCGTTTGACAAACTCCACCACTTCATATGATGCGGTGCTTATTTTGTCAAATCGACGTTCCAAGTACTTCAAATGGTCGACCACTGCCGCTTAAACCAGGTGGTGTCGATGATATCCCTGTCTCCCAAATCGATCTTGTCTCTCGCTAACCCAAGACCGGCTTCAATAGTTTGAAATATCCCCTCAGGGCAAAAGATTGTATCTAAGAATGGATTCTCGCATAATCTCAAGTGCTCTCGACGCGATTTACTGACCATATGATTAAGACCCATGCTCATATCCTTCCTGAATTGAATGTCTCTCTCGAACTGAACTGCGTATCTTTCAACATTTTCGTACTCAATTCAACTTCCGAGTTTCCCTGAAGTAGTTCAATGAGCGAGCGTTGATATTAAGCTTTGGGTAACATTAATATTGTCACAAGTGGCATTTGATTCCAGTCTTCGTTACAAAAAAAATCCGGTATTTCAGATATGTGTGCTGTCCGAATCGACACTTTGGGTATATTTCATGGTAGTTCCAGAGGCTGAAGCATTTCCCGCATATTGCACACATCTATAAAGAGTAATAAAGCGTTAACAGTTGTTAAGACGCAGCAGATTTTGGGAGAGAGAAAGAGTGCTTACCGACAAAATTATCATTGGTTTCCACACCCTTTGGGATAATACAAATGTCTAGTTCTGTCAAAAACGAACCTCCTGTGGGTGTCTGATGCTCGCAGAACGATATACACCATTCAAAAAGTTGCGTTTGACTTCGCCGCGAATGATACTTGGCACTCAACACCAATTTCCACTTCTTTACCTGTCTTGGAACTGGATTTCCTTGCAACAAGCCCTTATTAAACAGCAAATAATGATCTTCTTCATCACGCTGATTGCTCCAACGGGTTAGCGGACTACATAAGGTTAGTGGAGGCTCTAAGCCGAAAAGGGGTAATGATTTGACGTAAAAACGATTGGAGCCATAGGGAATTTCCCTTCTCTCTTGATGGAACAGGCGGCAAACGAGCAAAATCTGCGGGCTGAGTCCGTATCTTATTTTGGCTCCATAGCTTCCAAGCTGGGATATGGAAGATGCTTCTTCCAGCTCAAGATTGACTAGTAGACAATGAAATATACCCCTGCGAATCTCCACCGCCAGTGACTGCAGTGTATTTGTTTGTCCAGTATTCCTAAGAACTGCTGCTTCTTCATTAAGCATCCCTAGAAGGATCTTGATGCAGTTTTCGAGCTCTCCAAGACCAGCAAAGGGCTCGAGTAACTTAAACATCATTGCCTCACCGGCCCCCTTCGCAAAATCATTCCAGATCATCTCTTTCGCTTTCCCAAAGATCACTTCTACGCTCTCTTGATCTTGAATTAGGCTTTCGAACGCTTTCTCGGCAGCTGGATCCATCTTGGGAAGTTATGATATTCCGTTATCGATATTGATGGTTAGAACTTGTAGGCTGTAGATACGACTGTGCAGTTTTTTTCCGTGGTATCTGTGCAATGCTCCTCGTTATCATAATGTAACTTATTAATCAAGAAGCTCATTGTTTCTGTGGTTATGCGATGTCTCTTACCATTTTGAACAGAGGAAATGAAAATTGAGATTGTGTAAAATACGATATGGATATCGATCAGTGCACCATATAACTCTAATATTGTGTGCTGATAGCATCCATTCATAGCAGTCTGGAAATTGTGTGAGAATATAATAAGCTTTGGTCTTTGGCTAATCATAACAACAAACTTCAAAACGCCTATAATACCTCTACTGTGTCCAGTCACCAACTAGTGGTGCGAAAATGAAATGCGAAAATACAATGCGATTGCTAACAAGGTGTGTAAATTTTCAGTTCAGTCAAATCATAAAGGCTTTCAACCATGGGCCAAAGTATTTTGCGCTTTGATTTGCTCAAAATAGATAGAAATGACAATGACTGTCACTCGAAATTGGGAGTAACACTGATCATACTCACACAAGTGAGATTAATAAGTGAATCATTCTTGTCAAATGGCTAGAGTTCTGATACTATATAGCACCCACATTTCCCATTCTTAATAGTCTTTTCTAAAACAATCAAATTTCTTTACAATACCTTCAACATCTAAAGGTTGCATGCAACACTCACAACTTCACAACCTATTTATCCTACTAATTCTCATAAGTTTGAAGATAGAATAGTTTGCATCTTCCAACAGAGCAATTACTGTTGACCTCCTGGGATCTTGGCAGCATATGCATATATACTGCATGATGCATATAAGGAGCAAACAAAACTCAACTTTTAATTCATTCTTTCCTTTTTGGTATACTGTTTGTTTGCTTTCAATATTTTGATTTCAAAGCACTTTAATTCCGAAGGCTGAATACCTAACCTTATTCCTTCATTTATTGAATATATACTCGCAGCTTAACTGCTTAGCTAGAGAATCAATCAATTCAATCTGATGCTCTTTCTGGTCTCAAGAAACCCAATACTAACGTTCCCGCCTAGATCAATACTTAACTCCTTGTATTAGGTAGCAAATGTTTTCTTCTTCCTTTCTGAAGGATATGTAAGGCTAGAGTTTTGCACCATTTCAGCTCGTCAATGTTCACTTTAGAGACATATTAGTGAGACTTACTCGGTTATACAGGAGGATGGTGATGCAATGAAATTGATTGTATTCTCCAATGTTAAAGAGTGGAATGAAGTAGCTGCCGGGAAGATTCAATTGGACTAAAATTCCTACACTAAACCGTTGATTAACCAACCATTCGGTCTGCTAGACTCAGATGGCACGAGGCTGTAGTAACTACGAAGCCGACCAAGGGAATTGGTTACCACTATCGATCAATTCAACATCAGGTTTATTTATGTACTCAAATGCACACGGTTATTAGCCTCTATAATCCATTCTTTAAGGGTAGTATTAGATTTCATGTTGAAGTAGACTAAGGGCCTAGTACGCCTCCATACAGCTCGCTAATTTAAATATTTTCCAGGGGAAATACAGTGTAGCTCATTAGTTGTATAAATCCCCTAGTTAAGTTGTAAGTATAATACAACTCGCTTACCGTGTCTACCTCCCTGATTATAGTATATACGGCCTATATTTAGTGATTCTGTAAATCTTTCCAACTACGATAAGATACGGCTTGTAATTATTTCAGTATCATTGAGTACGGTGCAATACAGCCCTACATCTTCCCTCGTCTATCTGACTTTGGTATTTAAGGACCTCTACTTTCCACATCCAATCAACACCTTCTTCTCACATCTTACATTCATCTTCCACGCAAATACCTAACAACCAAATACCAATCCAAACGGGACAGAAAAGGACATTTACCACGGTGGCAATACAATTCGCTGGTTCATCAGCATCCTTTGCATGAATACTTATTTAAATCTTCTCAGTTCCTCCTCCAATCAACACCTTCTACAACATTGACTTTTTACTATCATAAAAAGAGCGAAAGCGATTCAGAACGCACCGAATAAGAAGTCGAATATCAAATAAGATATCTTCATTATGCAGAATCCAAGACAAATCGCCAAGAAGAAGTCCTCCACTTCAAAGGGTGGTAGGGATAACAAGAAATTTATGAGAGTGCATTCGAACGGTACTCTCGCATATAAACAGAGCACTCTGGTCCAAAGTCAACAAGCCTTTCCGGTACAGAAAAGAGTCAAATCCGGCATTCCCTCCCGCAATTCGAGGGCATACTTACTCAACATGCCACCAGAGATCCATGATGAAATCCTTTCGTACCTGCTTACCAACCCTATGCTGGGTCAAGGTACTTCGGTGACCGTGGAAGCAAGACCATTTAGAAATGGCAAAAGAGAGGTCATTCCACCCAAATACGAGCTCCATCCAGCCGTCCTCCGTGTATGTAAGAAAATGTATCAAGGAGGCTTATACATGTTATATGAGTGCAACACCTTCATCATGGATTGCACAAATTGGATGTATCAGAACGATACACGCATGCCTGTTGATGCAATGTACGAGTATGCTCCACGGTGGGCAGAGGCGTACTACCCCATTACGACAGCTCTAAACGTGACGCCATTGAATCGGTACATTGAACACCTGAATGTCAAGCCAACTACTTCGGACTGGGAGTACAAAGGAAACCAGTATTTTTACGAGCAGCCAACATTCAGTCAACTCGTAGGTCCACAAGCCAGTTATGTCAAAAAGTGGAAATTCGTCGTGCGCGGAGATAGCGGAACTTACAGTCGTCGATTCAGTCGATTTGCTTTACAGCAGTTCTGTCACGCAATATGTCAGCGCCCAGGGCTCTCCCTTACCTTTGTTGTTTGTAGAGATAAGACGTCGAAAGCGACGAAAAAGGCAAATAACCTAGACTCAGACAGGGAATTGGGCTTCGAGGAGATATCTTCTCCCCTGAAAGTACTCAGGAACGTCAAGAATGTTGAGTTTAACGAAGCACATGCCGACGTTGACCAGGAAGTTGGTGGAGAAGAGTTTCCCGAGGCACTCCCGGTGTACTGTGACGAAATTTTCCAAATGGCCGACGCAGCTGCTAGCACTCTCACGTCGGGAAAGATTGTGCAGAAATACACCAAGTTGATGAAAGGATCATCACCATTGATCAACCCAGTGGATCTCATGTGTGATGATCTCGTGACATACGCCAAGACTTTCCAACGTGTTCCGGAACTTGAAAAAAATATGGACCTGGGTAAGGTTTCCGATGAAGTCCTATTCCAAAAAGACGTTACGAATACATATAAGCGGCCATATGATTCGGCGGAATGTCTACTCAGACAGGCACAAGTAGCAGCATTGGTTAATGACATCGAAAAATTCAAGGGTTTTCGGAAGGAGTTGTTACTAGAAATAGAGGGGGAACGGTACAAGATCATCAAGAGTGGTTATGCAAGGTTTTGCAAGTTTATCGAGCAGAACAGGATCATCCGAGGAATTCTATGCTCAGGAGAGTTTCATAATGATGTGTACAGATGTCAGGAACATACACTGGACCTAAGCGAAGACACAGCCTTGAGACGCAATTGGCGAATCAGCATCACCGAAGCCCTCATCGTGCTAGAAGATTATGCTTCCTCCTTCTTTAGAGATACATCGAACAAGAATTTCAAGCTGCACGCTGGACGCCGTCTTTATGACCCCATCCACCTCTACCATGCATTGCCAAGAGAGCGACTGATGCGACGAATCCAAGACGCATATTCTTCCTGGAATTACAGCTCCTTTCTACAATACTACAAAGAGGCTGTTCATGACATGGATACACAGTACATGGAGATACTGGAGGCCAAAAAGAACCTCTTTCGATGGGACACAGGACGTACTTTGAGAGGAATCGAAATCGTTTCTGGGGATGAGAAAGACTTTGTAAGCCGCGAAATTGAGCCTATCGAATGGACCACCCTCGATTTCGATCACAATCATGTGCCGGGGAGGCGGGCGCCGGCGGCCACCAAGCGACAAAAGCGTCGAGGTTAACGGCAGTGGTGAAGGAATGATCATGCGGGGAATCCAAGGTCGATAAATGGCTTTATGTAGAGGACCGGGGCTCTTGCGGTGAAGAACGGATATTGATGATCTCAGTGTGAGGACTTTTTGATGGGAATATGAAACCTGAGTATATCTTATGGTACTCCCATAATGAAACAAATTCGATAGATTCGGCGACTGTTAATGAAGAGTGTGTGAAGTGAAATGAAGTGAATAGTGATATTTCATTTTGAGAGCTCTAAATTTTTGTGAATAGAAAAATCATCAGGCCATGTTCGCTTGTATTACTAAGCTCCCCCGACTCCCACGCAGACAACCGAAGCAAGTCCTCTATGGATAAAGGAAAGAACACTCCACACCCATTAACATCACAACATCTCTCCCACACCATATTACAGACAACGTTTATCATATCCATACAATCATGTCATAAAGCATCCCTACTCCTCACAAAATCCAAATATCTTCCTTTGGTCCATCTTCTACAGCTCTTTCCAAAGCGCATCATTGGCCATGTACACATAACGAATACAAAATCTAAGACTCCAATCGCGATGAATGTCTGTTTAACTCCTGTATCCAACCAATAACTTGCTGCGAATGTAAAGATACATCCGATTGTATTGTTTATGACGCTAACTCCCACCATTCCTTCGAGTACCATTTCGGGATATGCGTCCATGAGGTAAGACATCGACAAATCTCCCGCACAACCCCATCCAAAACCGATAAACCCAAGTCCTACATATGGAGCCGGCCATGACCACTTATACGCCGTCCCGAGACCAAAGATAAACATCCCCAAGGGTGAAAAGATAGCACATGGGTACATCATCCAGAGACGATCCTCGGCTTCGAGAATACCATGGCGGTATCTTTTAGAATACCAAAGTACAAAAACATCGGAAAGGTAACCACCCCAGAAACAACCAATAATGGCGCCGATCAAACAAGGAACGTTCATGAGACCAGAACCAATAGTAGAATAGTTCCAAGGAGCATCAGTCCAGTTATCTTCTTCGAGTGTAAGGTAGAAGGTGAGCCAAGCGTCTTGGGCGCCCCATTGCAAGCCACTGTACCAGACAGCGGGGAAAGTGAAGATGCGGAGGGTGTGGAAGAGACGCGAAAAGTATTGTTTAAATCCCGTTCCTTTGAGATTAGATGCAGGCGTAATTAGCTGGATGCGTTCACGGAAGGATTTTTTGGCGGGGACTGGAGAAGGTGAAATGGGAGGTGTGTCGGAGGGGGTCGTTTCTAGAGCTGTTTCCTTCTCGTTGATGTTGCGAAATGGAGTTTCGTCAACCTTTGCTTGGGATCCAATCCCGTTTATTGGGACTTCGTATGCAGATTCGGGTCGGTCAAACATTGTTTCTTCGAGGGTAAAGTAACACACGACGATGGTGCAGGAGGAAATGATGACGGACCACCATCCAATCCATCGCCAGCCTAGAGGTCCGCCAGCAATATATCCAGCAATAATTGGACCTAAGTAGGTACCGATACTAGTCGACAAAACGTAAATACCTAGGACACTACCTCTTTGATGTTGAAAGAATAAATCCGAAAGGGAAAGCTGCACATTGGCTTCGGCACACGCTTCAGATGCTCCCACAAAAAGCTGATTCCAGATCGAGTCTCTTGTAGATTGCACACGCGCCATCCATATAGCACCAATAACTCCTAGCGTCAAACAAATGATATATGTGACTCTTCTTCCATATAACCACGCAGCAGGCGAGATCAACAAAGTCCAATAACCAATTCCAACAAACAAAACTCCAGCCCCAGTATTCATTGCATCATATGTAATTCCGTATTCTGCATTCATACCATCTTGCGCCGAGCCCGCGTCGTTAGAGGTAGCAGCCGTCAGACCTGTGATAAAACAAACTAGGAAAGCATGCCAATATTTTCGTGTACGGGACCAATTGAGCGGATCGAGAGGTGATGAGGTAGGCTGAGGTTCTAAAACGATGTTTCCGTGTTTGAGGAGGTTGGGGTTTTGGGCTTGTTCAACATCTTCTACCAGCCGTGTGGTGCCCGGAAGGAAATCTTCATCGTGCATTTGAGTGTGGTCCATCGCGGATGGCGATTTCTATATCGTGGTAAAAACCACGACACGAGAACGGCCTGATCTTTGCTGGTAGTCAATAATTGACTTGTGTGTACTCGAAATGAACAAGAGTATAGAGAGAGTAAGAGAAAAAATTGTTCTGGAGATGCGAGGCTCTATGTAAAATGACGGAAGTGCTGCGAAACCTTGAGAAAACTAGGATAAATTCATAAGAATTTCCGCTTGGAATTCTTATCTGTGTGATTCCCACATTTTTATTATGAAATGAAAACTCTCATGGTAGGGATTAAACACTTGTTGTGTGCCCGATAAGAAGATCAATCATTGGGCTCCCCATGGGTTACAGCATGGCATTATTTTCTATGTTCCTGGGACAGGGTGAATAGGAAAATTCAAAGGATGAGATCTGCAATCGGCGAATATGGATGTTTGTTTGTATTCCTCTCACTTATCAGGTTCGACTTTGGATCGGAAGGGATGGTTGTTCATCTGAAAGGTTTGAACAGCATACTAAGTGCAGCAGAATTAGCACGATAGGCTTAGGGCTTGCTAAATTGCCCGGATTGTGAATGCAGTACCTAGGTAAGGCCTTATCAAGAGGTCGGGTCGGCCCTGAAAGGAAAAGCGGGCTACCTAACGGGAAGATGCCTAGCGATTGCTTAAATTGCTTCATCGGGACCATCGAGCCAACCAAATGATATGTGATGCAGGAATTCATCCATGTTCTAGCCATGTTCCACTCAATTAGTGCCACTACCAGCCATTACGGATACCACCTAACAAAATTTGCCGTTTAACATTGAAACTTTGGATCATCGCGGGATTAAACAGTTGCATGCATCATGATTCATTCATTAATCATTACGGTCCTCCACGGGTATATTTCTGGTTAATTAGATAAAAATAAATTTATGGTTGATCTTGGAGACGGGTACGGAGTTATTACTAGGTTCATTGAATGTGTGCATTTCTTTATATCTCGGCTATCTCCCCTTCATTGCTTATTACTCCCCCACCGAGAATCCGAATCGAGCTGATCTCTCCTAATATCAGGTATCACTTCACACAGCTTGTACTTTCTTCCTTTAGCTTAGTAACGATATAGAAGGAAGATCAACTGGACCCTGAACCTTCCTCCGCCTGGATTTACCCAATTAGGTTGGATGAGCTTGGTGATGAGCGATAAGAAAGATAACTCGGTTTGCATGAACGATAAGACATTCTTCGACCACCAAATTCTAATCCATCCAATCCCTTCAATCCCTTCAACTCACCAATGTCTGTAAAATCAACAGAAATCCCCAACCCGGAGGCAACTTAATCTTGGAACCTCAGGGAAACGAATCATGCCTAATTCTATTTCCATTCCATCTCCACTAAGATGTCATCATTATCATCAGGTGGACAAACACTGCATTTGATACTTACACCCACCACTGCAAAATATGAATTTGTCTTGATTTATCTTCAAGTACTGCCGTGGAACGAGGGGAATCAGAGACAGATACCATCCCTTTAACTTTTCGGATTTGCTGGGTTTTGTTGTCAGGAACATCAACCTAATTTATAGTGCAGTGGATCGATCATATGACAAACCAGCGGGTAGTCCAAGTATATTTTACATCTCTCATCCCATCCCTTCTCTTTTCTTTCTCTCTGGGTTTTAATCTACAACAACTCAGTTTTCTACAGAGGTTCTCATCTACAGAATCTTTGATTGCTAAAATCACAACGGCACACTTTTGCAATTGACCAAGTTAACAGCTTCGGAGATCCACTCAACTACAACAACTTTCGAAACCTCTTATCGATTAATCGATTAGCATCTTTGCTATTTTTTTGATTTCATATCGCAGCTCTTCGAGCATACTCTACTACACTCCCAAGTGCCAAATCATACGCAGATGTTGAATCAATATGTCAACCTTATCCATATCTCCTCTTGGCGCTCTAAATCCAAACGAAATAAACCGATCATATCAAGTAATTACCGCGCCATTGCCAATCCAGAACTCAAAACCTTTGATCTGGTCCACAGGACTTGAGAGTCCCGACAATTATGGCAATGGCGTGAAAAAAGCCCACGTACTCATTGTGGGTGCCGGAATTTCCGGTTTACGGGCAGCGTCGGTTCTACAGCGACATGGAGTTGGTGTTACAATCTTGGAAGGCCGGCCGGATCGCATCGGTGGTCGAATCCACACCAGTCGAAAATCTCCAAACGGAAAGCCTCGAGACATTGGTAAATACACCTGACCTAATAGGCAGAACAATATCTTCCGTTGTGGGTGGTTGAGACTTACGGTCTTGACCACACAATGTGGGTTGTTTATCCTTTCCCCCGGCAAAAGTGTGCTTACTATATATACAGGTGCTGCATGGATGCATGAAACTTCGCAGAATAAATTGGTCCAGCTGATCAGAAAACTTGATATCGAGTACTATTATGATGACGGTACGCCTTTATACTTTACCAAGGAAGGAAGGGCAGGATCACAATTCAAGGCGAAGAAAGTAGCTGATGAATTCGCGGACTATTGTGAGCACTACTTTGAAACTCATCCGCATGCTCCTGATCGCTCTGTGAAAGAGTTCATTCATGAATTCGTAGAGAATCACCCTTTGATCACTAACACTGAACGCAAATGGGCTCCACAAGCCATTCGTGAGGTTGAACTTGTAAGATGTCTTAGTGCTCCAACCCCTCATCGAAGCTAACTCGATAATTTTAGTGGATCGGTACATCAATCGAAGATGCTTCTTCTAAATACTTGAGCTACTTCGTAACTGAAAGAAATTTATACATGAAGGGTGGATATGATAAGATTGTCAATTGGCTCGCGAAACCAATTCTCAAGGATCCTGAGACCATCAAAATGGGCGAAGTTGTCGAGAATATTCAATGGGGTGACCAGGACAACTCAGTAGTAGTTGAAACTTTGAAAGGCGACAAAAAATCTATTTTCAAGGCCGACGCCATTGTTGTTACTGCGCCTCTTGGTTGTTTGAGAAACAAGATGATTAACTTCGAGCCTGCTCTTCCTGAAGACATTCAGGAGGGTATTGATAACTTTTCTTATGGAGCTCTTGGAAAGGTTTTCGTGGAGTTTGACGAGGTGTTCTGGCCAAAGGACAATGATCAATTTATCTACTACCCTTCCCCTCTTCCGGAGGGTGCTCCGGTTGATGAGTAAGCATACCCTTCGCTCTTTATCCCAATTACTAATACTGATATCAAATAGATCTTCGATCTTGTCCTATGCTACTGTAACATCTAATTGCTGGATCATGTCCGGCACCAAAGAGCTCTGCGTTCAAATCGCCGAACCTCTTACCCAACGAATCGAATCGATGACGTCAACCAAGGAAATTTACGCTTTCTTCGAGCCTCTCTTCAAGCTCATGCGTACGGAACCATATAAGGATCTTCCAGATTTACTCAACCTCGAGACCACCCACTGGACCCAGGACCCTCTCGCAGGATTCGGATCCTATTCCGTTGAGAAGACGGGTGACGAATCCGATCTCCTTATCGAAGCCCTCGAAAACCACAGTCGAAGTCGCCTTCAATTCGCCGGTGAACACTGCACCATTGTCGGAAACGGCTGTGTGCACGGAGCATTCGAGACCGGAGAGGTTGCCGCAAGAAACCTCCTGGAGACATTAGGCGTGGTATATGATGGAAATGATACCACTGCTCGAAATGTGTCTCTTTGAGCGTGCGCCTTTCTTGTGTCTAAGAGGTGAGATGAGATGAGCTGATGACTTGAACTTGCTACGTATCCTTAAATGGCTCTCGTGAGACTTGTTAGTTTTTGATTTTTGTGTTTGATTTATTCTGCTTTTAGTTATATCATTACCCCTACAGTCACTACAGTTGCTACCGCTGTTCTGCTTTTAGTTATATCATTATTCCTACAATCATTACAATTGCTACCACTGTTATATTTGCTATTCCTTATCTCAATTAAGATATAGATATACCTTGCGATTCGTATTGTTCCACTTTGCCACCGTTATGTGTGAGTTTTGGCACGTTTACTTCAAATCTGGAGACGGGACTGTAAGGAAGCTAGTATTTGCTTCTTTCTATCCAACCATTCGCTGGGTATCTATATCTATCATTTAACACTGATACATAACACACTTAAGTCTTCGATCACCACGGATTTCAACTTCAATCTTAGCTCATTACTAATGGTCATTATCAGATGAGTTTCCTAATTTACAATTTTGCATTAGAAAATGATAAAACCTCGGAAATCAATGTAGCCACTCTTTTTTGTGGCAAATCGGGTACTAATCCTTCGTGAATTAATAGAGAATTTCAGCATTCATTTCAATTTACATCAATGGCATTAATGCGAGTAAATATATCAGTAGGGGCCTGATCTCGTTTATTGCACCGTCATATGGAATTCTCCATATTGTGCATCGACATAGCTTCTGCACATCTGATGGGAACTCCACATCGGCGTTTAATGGCTGCACTCCAAACTTCGCCGATAAATTTTTTTCATATCCTCTATACCATAATCGACCATTTGGCGTGCATATATATCTCAATATCTATGCACATATTAACACGAGAGAGAAATTTTCTGGAATGGCGGTGTGGATGTGTTGTGGCTATGTAAGATCTTAGATGACACATAACAAGTAATTAACATACTAAGAAAATAATGGGAAAGTAAATTGCTACGTAAATGAATGAAGAACGAGTGTATCTAGGGTAGAAAATAGAAATTAGAAATTAGAAATAGAAATAGGGGAATACATCGAGATAGTCATGGTGAGTACTTTTTGAGATGTGGCGGGGTTATACGATATTATGCTGAGTGTTACGTGACGATTGTTATCCCACTAGTGGCTCACGTGCACTAGCCCTGTATATAAAGACCTTCTTACTTAGAATCTTCTTAGTTCTTTAGTTTTAGATTCTAAGTGATTGAATTGACTCCGTTTACGACTTTTCCGTCACACTGAGGGAAGTTGTTAATGTGGTCTTATATGATGCTTTAAGCTTATTTTTTATTATATTATTTATTAGTTTCATAATTTTATTGTAGAATTTTATATGATATATGTTTATAGGAAATTATAAGGAGAAATTTGAAATTTATACTTATAGTATTATTAGTAATTTTTATAAGAGGAAAATAATAGTAGTATTCAAGGGGGTAGATGTCTAACGGGTATAAAAGGTATTTATTTTCTTTTTAATAGTATCTCACTTATCTCTAGAACTAAAAGTTACTAGGAGTATAGGAGGCATGTGCATTGATGTGGTTTTCGACATTCGTTGAGTTGGGAGATATAACAACGGCTTGGTTATTTAGAGAATCAAGATGTATATTTTGCATTTTATTCTTGAATACCTTAAATTCATTCATGCATTCATTCTCATTTCATATCATATACATCATATAACATTATAGTCATCAAACACTCCCACTCCCCAGCAAATATTCTATCCATCAACTAAGGCAAACTCAAAAACAACTTCAACAACTTAGGGTAATTTGGCGTGCCCAATCCAGTTGCTGGATCCCATCCCTTTACCGCTGCGAAACCCTCGGTTCCACAGCCTACATTCGTGCCATTAACAATATCATTAAGAGCTCCAGGGTTCTTGTAAAGTGTCGGATTTACAAATCCGATCGGTCCTTTTCCGACCGCGAATCTCTCTTCATTAATCAATGTGAACACCGATGCGAAGAGAGGAGATGCGAGCGATGAGCCATACCAATGTTCATCGACCCCATTAAGGTATGCGCGAAATTCGGCACCGTTGGCGGAGATATCGGGATAACCTCGTCCGATGCGGTTGTAAAGTCCCTTGGTTGTGTTGACGTTGACTTCGAGTTCGGAGTAATATGGATAGCTGAGTTTGGCAGTCTCGAAATACGTCTCGACGGCGGATTTTTGGTAGGAAGGGATGGGAAAATAGTTGGAGAAACCCCCTGAGCTGGTGAAGTTGGAAGCCGTTCCACCGAGATCGACGTGCATGACTGATTCGGCATCTTTGACAGTTTGGTCGGCGTAAAGCATGGTTCCACCTACTGAGGTAATGTAGGGGCAGTTACCCGGGTATTGAGGGTTAAAGATTTTACCTTCAGGACCGAGACAACCGTTCGCATCGCCATCTCCGGGGAATGAAGCGACTCCGTAATCACCGGATGCGGTAAGGATTGAGTGACCTTGAAGACCAAGTTTCATGAATTCATTGCATTGACGTTTTGTGTAGGCGATAGGGAGATCGGATTCAGCTTGACCATAGGATGCGGAGATGACCTTGGTAGGTTTGTAGACTCCGCATTGGCGTGTTCCATTCCATCCACCGGGTTGTGGGTCGGGATACACGGGATCAATTGATGGGTTATCTCCGGTCTCGCCATATGCTTTAAAGTTGCAGTAAGACTGAAAATGGTTAGCAATGTCTCATTTTAGATGTTGATCAACTTACTCCATCAAGTGCATCAAGGAAAGTGTTGAACAAGTTAGTGGTTGCAATCTCTTCTGGCTCATAAATTTGGTCGTCGACTTGATAAAGAGTGACGGTCTGAGGATAAAGAAGAGCAAACGCCATATCAATATCGATATTAGATTCACCTCCATTGAGAGAACTGTATGGAGGAACGGAGAAATTTGCACCATCGATGAGTGCGGGAATAGGGTAGGTTCCTTGTGGGACCCAAGGAGCGTGATGAGCATAGAAGAGATCAAGATCCGACTTTGCAAAGTAATCTCCTTGCTCGTATAGTCCCAGAGAGTTACCTGATGCATTTAATGTAGCGGTGGGAATCTTGTACATGGCCTTGATACAAGTAGGTGTCATATTTGAACCGCAACCTTGCAGATCGCTGGAAAGGCCGGCGGCTGCAGATGGGGTCCACTCGTAGTTTTTTGAAGGAGCGTTTCCCTTGGTAAGACGGTTCCTTCGCTTGGAAAGGTAAGATGTGGATCGCTTGGTCTTTACACTTCTTTTCTTGACGGGTGCAAGCTTGACACCGGGTGTGATGTAGTCAATATGTGGTACGAGATGCTCTGGAAGATGATATCTTAGAGTTTTGTTAGTAAAAATAAGTAATCAAATCAGGATGGACAATCGTACTCATCACATCCAACCCGTACACTCGAACTATATTTATGCTCATGTTCATGAAACTTGGCTTGGAGTAAACGCTCAGCCTCTTCGACTGAAGCATCAAATGCCAACCACCCTTTGTTTTCGTAATGAGAGATCCGAGAATGATGGATACCAGACGAAGTAAGCCAGTCTTTAACCGACTTAAGGGTTTCTTCGGGAGGAGCGAATTTCTCGTGGACTTCCTTTGACGACCAATATTTACCATACTTTGGAGACTCTGGATCCGAACTGAGTATAATTAGCTTCAATGGGTTCAGACAAATGTATCTGATCAAAGCACATCAGAGCCACTCACAGCTCCATAAGGTATTCGTAACCATTGTCAAGATTGGTTTGAGTCAAACCAATTCTCATTGGCACAACTGCACTTCCTTCAATTCGAGAACCCTTTACCCAATCCGATGGTGCTGCATTTCGCTTTTCATGCACCACATATTTGGTCGATGAAGGGGCAGCATTTGCAATTGCTGCAATGGCAAGACAGACAACAGATACTGGCACCAACATTTTGAAGCAAAGGCACACGGAACAGACGAATAAAGAACATCATCATGAAGGAGCAGGAATTGGACCTTTTAAACAATTTGTTGATTGACCACTTGGTCATATTTCTTAAACTCAACTAATCAATCGTACATGATAACATGCGGTACTTCCTGCAACTTCCCAGTCAGAATGATAGCGATGGATATCGTATATTGCCCGAATATCTAATCAGGAAGGTAGTAATGCGGGGAGAAAATGGGACCACTATCTTTGTACCATGTTTGAGCATATGATTGGTGGAGGTATTGTTTGTACCTGAAATCATTAGAAACGCTAATCTTTTAAAAAGCTTGTTTACCGCTTGATATTGGATGATATTTTGAAGGATGCGGATAGAGACAGACTATTAGAGAGACGGTAAAGTAAGTAGCTAGTTCAATTGAGAATACTGAAAATGGGGTCTGCGTCACCCCATCGACCATACAGAGTAGTTGATTCTTGCAGATAATTGGTAATTTAACAGCTGAACTTCATTCAATTGGTTTCCAATGCAATGGGTCCGTATCTCTAATCATCCTCTATTGGATGATTTATGTACCTTATCCCGTAAAGCATATCGGGTAGCTATCTCAGGCCGATGATACCGGGAAATCCATGGATATATATAAGGGTCATCATACGGACTAATTAATCGTTTACTCGAGTGTCTGAAACTATTTTACTACTACAGAGTTCTGCAGGTTAATTAAGTGTAAAAATATTTCAGAGTAAAGGTTAACGTAATTTATCACCGAATGGGCCATATCACCGAGTGGGCCACTTTCACCTCAATTCACACTCTTCATATTCAACACGCGTTTTATCAACCATTTATTATGCAATCTACAAATAAAGAAGCACGTTTACTCTTAGCTATCGAAGCTTTTCAAAAAGATAAAAAACTAAGCATTCGGAAGGCTGCTCAACTATATAATATACCTCGCACAACGATCAGCCACAGAATGGATGGTTTAACTCCACGTACAGAAACTCGAGCGAATTGCTATAAGATTACACAATTGGAAGAGAAAGTGATTGTTGAATACATACTTGATATGGATCGAAGAGGATTTCCACCTAAAATCAAGGGTGTAGAAGATATGGCGAATTATATTCTTGAATCAAGAAATGCGAAGAAAGTTGGAAAGCTCTGGGCTCATCGATTCGTAAAGCATCATACAGAATTAAAGATATGTTTTAGTCGTGTTTATGATTTTCAAAGAGCTCTCTACGAAGACCCTAAGCTTCTTGAGGAGTGGTTTCAATTGGTATCGAATATACAAGCAAAATATGGTATTCTGGATTGCGATTTCTATAATTTCGACGAAACAGGCTTTATGATGGGGATTATAAGTGCTGCAATGGTTGTAACTGATGCTGAACGACGAGGCAGAGGTAAAGCAGTACAACCAGGCAATCGAGAATGGGCTACAGCAATTATATGTGGTAATAGGGAGGGTGAAACTATACCTCCATTTCTGGTAGTTCAAGGACAAATCCATCTTTCCAATTGGTACACCGAAACCGATTTTCCTGCGGATTGGGCTATCAAACCTACTTCCAATGGATAAACGAATAATGAGACAGGATTAGAATAGTTAAAGCATTTCGATAAATATACGATTCATCGAAGAAAGGGCAAATATCGAATGTTAGTATTAGATGGACACGAAAGTCATGAATCAATATCTTTTCAATTATATTGCAAGGCAAATGATATTATATGTATAAGATTACTATCGCATTCAAGTCATTTAACTCAACCACTTGATGTTGGATGTTTTAGTGTCCTAAAACGTTTGTATGGTTGTCAAATTGATGGATTTATCAAGGCATATATCAATCATATCTTCAAGGTTGAATTCTTTATAGCTTTTAAAGCTGCATATCAAGAATCAATTACAGTTCAGAATATGAAAGCTGGGTTTCGAGGAACTGGATTAATACCATTTAATCCCGAAGCTGTACTCTCAAAATTAGATATTCGAATTCATACACCTACTCCTCCTCCTTTCGATTTGGATCTTTGGATCTCTCAAACCCCTCACAATCCAACTGAAGCTCTTTCTCAATCAACTTTAGTAAAATCTCGAATATCTCGTCATCAATCAAGCTCTCCTACACCTATATTCAAAACTGTACTAGCTTTAACTAAAGGCATAGAAAGATTGGCACATGAAAATACACTTTTAAGTGCAGAAAACCGTACACTTCGGAAGGCAAATAAAGCATTAAGCAAACATCGACATGCAAAAAAAACTCAATTACGGCAAGGAGGAGTACTTACTAGACAAGAAGCTATGGATATATTATCTCAGCAAGAGGTTGATATTCAGATTCAACGCGACGAGCGTCAAAATGGGGGGAATTCTAATGGGGAAGCATCTTCTAGTAGATGCTGTAGTAAGTGTGGAAAGCCAGGTCATAATTCAAGAACTTGTCAAATCAATATAATAGATCCTAGATTATTAGATTCCTAATAGTTTCAATCAATTGATTCAATTGTTGTTGAATAATATATACTTGAAAGTGTAAATTGAGGTGAAAGTGGCCCACTCGGTGATATGGCCCACTCGGTGATAAATTACGTTATTTATTACTTGCATGATTTTTTGTCGTATTACATAATCATTTAGATGATCAGGAAAGAAAATAACAAAGGACTCTAAAACATTGTGGGCATTAGTTCACCCCGAATAACACCTTCTTATTCCCTCTGATATACACACCTATCATACTTGCCCAGTACTGAAATCCTATCACCAATGACAATATTGAGGATATTATTGAGGCTAAGGGCCACATATTGCTGCAATCACAAGATCCAACATGGTTTTCTTTAATAACATTCCAGCTCCATCCTTTGTCGATAATGCAATTTCTTTCACTTATCTTCAAGCTAGTAAGTTGGAACATATATTTATATAGTAGTTTCGAGAAGAAATAAGTAACTCTTCCTAAATCTTCACATCTTCTTCACTTATTCAACACGGAAAATGCCTGTAACTACAAGATCTCGGTCTAAAAAAGTTTCACCACCCATTCCACATGATGCGAAACCTCATCCTGCTGTCAATTCTTCCAGAAACAAGAGCCATCTCAAAAGCAATAATTCAAATGACTCCTCGATGAATCTTAATGTTTCCCCAAAACCACCCCCTCAGCCAAAACAAGAGCCCAAAAGGCGTCGCCCATTGCCGAAAATGAAATCAAAAAAAACATTTCCCAAAAGTCAGGATCTTGGAAAAGACGAACCAAACCAAACAAGCACAACCCTTTCCCCGCTTTCCACCTTCACTCACAACTTCTGCAAACATTGCGGTTGCCCAGATGGGATTTTTACCTCCATCGCTCATAGTTGTCTTCAGTGTGGACACCCGTTTGGAGATCACCATGAAATGGACAATCCTTGGCGTCCATATTCTATTTACAAGTATCTTTGTGAGAGATCTGGTCTTATTGACTCAATTTTGCAGCGAGCAAGGAATTCGCAGGTAGTCGTTATTCGTTCTATTCCTGGAGTAGGCAAAACTATACTCCTTAAACTCCTGGGCTATCATATACTACAAAATTGTCCTGATCTAGAGCCGATATTCATTGAATGGAAGACAAGAAAAGAACGCAACGATCTTGAATATGACAAATATTTGCAACAGGAAACAGAAATATGGAAAGCAAAAAACACTGAATTTCGTCCTCACAACCAAGAAGCTACCAAAATATTTCTAATCGACGAAGGTGAAAATTCATACGAGGACGCTTCTTTCTGGAATGCACAGCTCAAAAATACGAACCTTCTCACACAACCAAAATACATAATTGCCTCCCGTCTTGGTATCTCCAGTCTTCCTGTTTTTCAAGAATCAGACTCTATAGCCCAGATGACTCGTAAAAATTCTTTTTTGTACCTAGAACTGCGTCCGTCGGCTAATGATAAACAACATCTACTTTTTAAACCAGTCGACACACACACTATGATCATAAAGTGGGCTACAGCACATAACATTGAGCTTGAAAGTGGTGTCTCCGAATACCTTCATGCCGTTACTGATGGTCATGTGGGTATACTTGACACTATCTTGGAGATATTCAGGGTCAGTTTTCCTAATCCAAGTTTTCATTTCATACGCACCTCCCTAACATACAGATTTGTGTTTACTTATAACTTATTCTACTATAGTTCATTGGGAAGATGAACCATCAACCTCCAGTTACGCTTGACTTTTGCTATACCGTCATTCACGAGGACAATGAACTCCTCCTAAAGATGTTGAGTGGACCGGACAGGGGATTTTGGACACCTGGTGAAGAGGCTTTAGTAAGACAATATCTGATTGATTCTTCTTCTTACTACGATCTTCTATTCTCGAATGTTGTAGAAGCATTACGCAAAGTGGCAACATTACTCCATGGCTATACCGTACCAGCCCCTTACTTCGACCGGACATTGACTTTCTGTCACAAGGCCGGTTTACTGCATACGGAACAAAGACAACCTGGAAGTGAGGAAATCACATACTTTTTTGCTTCCCCAATACATCGAAAGTATGTATCTCTTATTTAGTTATCTATCTACCTTCCGGTTATATTGACTGTAGATTACAGAATCGCATGTCGTCACCTTTTTGCAGCTTCGGAACCAGATACTATTCTGGATGAAATCCCTCTTCAGCAAACATGCTTCAATGCGATTGAACGGTTTAATTTGTCTAGTTTGAAGGAACATTTCAAGATAACTTTTAAATGGAAGAGGCTTTTAAAGACAGCAATCCAGGACGAGATCTACCGCTGCCTCAATCGAGAGCTTCATAATATAGAAATTATTTCCGAATATCCTTATCTTACAAATGAACGACTCGATTTCTATATCTCTAAAAAGAAATGGGGCATTGAAATACTTCAATGTTCGGATAAAGAAGCAATGAATGAATATATAAGCCAATTTCGTATCGAAGGCAAATATCATGGATGGAGTGTCATGGATGATTTTATTATTCTTATGTTTGGGGGGAGAGATTCATTCCAGCCACAAGATATTAAAGGTAATGCCATTTTTTAACTTTGAGATCATATCTAATTCTGATATCATTCTCTTCATCTTTAGATGTCGACGTACACTCTCACATTATTCAAATCGCTATTGATTTTGAGAAATATACTGCGGGAGTATATACATATGACAACAAACTACTAGTAACCCTGGACTTGGGCCGAGAAAGACAGCGATCCCGTTCCGTGGGGCCTAATACTAATCAGGAGAGTGGGGATGCTTATGTGGTTCGAACTCTTTTCTAAACGAGCCTGGGAAAGCCAAGCACACTCACCTGGAAGCGGCTCATGCAAGGTTGACTCAAAAAATTGAAGGGAAGAAGTCCTGAGTGAGAAATCAAAAGAGGTGGATATTGTTTTTTTATTGTTGGATTGATGACGGCGTCTTTGAGTCAACAATTTTATCACGTTGCCTTATGAATTTTAAGATATATCTCTCTAACTTCAAAATGGCCCAGTGTCTTCTGTGTTCTATTAAATATTTCTCTTAAACATCATGAAGATTCTCGCTTATGACCAAGGCTCGCAGCTTTGATGTAGGTGCAATACAACTCAGATGCCCTAACAGCTGGGATGATGTGTATGTTGTTTACTTTCTGAATAATTCTTTGCGTTTCATAGATTAGTAGGGGAGAACTAAGTTCGGGGTGAAATCTTGGCAGTGCTGAAGGTGGGATTAGTAGAAGGTGCGAAGTGAAAATAATAGTTGCGGGAAGAACCATGGATGTAAGATTACATTAACGCTGTTGTTTACTTTCAACAATATTTGAAGGAATCACCTATCACAGGCTGTAATTTATACTTTACTGCAAGTAAAGATCTTAGCAAGGGCAATCGTACTCTCTAAGATAAACTCTCCATACTTTATCAACAGGCTTATATCTTTATCACTTCCTCGTATGTCATACAAATCATTCTTATGGCTATTCATCCCTATATATACTGGATACGGATTCTCTTCTTACACATTATCTACAAGCACATCTTAACTAAACCTAAGCATACATCATTAGACTCACAAAAATCACAACACAAAAAAGCATGACCGCTGTAACTTCAACCTCATCTACCCAAAAAGCCCTCAATACTTTCTGGAAGAATAAACTCACATCCGATGAAATAATCACCCAGTGTATGTTTTGTTCCAATAACAAGTTGACATGACTGATAACATTTAGCACCCAATGTTCTCCCCAAACATATATACAAACGACTTGCCGGGCAACAAAAATCCAAGGACAATATCTCTGGTTGTAGCGTCAACACCTCCTACGATGCTGCTGTAAAAGAATGCCAAGCTAAAGTTGCGGCCATTGTCGCAGAATGCAGACGCAATAATATTAAATACACCGATAATGATTTTGATCTCGATGACATGGATTATTGTCTAAAGCCTCTCACAGTTACCGTACCAGGCACATTGAATGGAGAAGAGCATACACAGACTGGCCCTCCAAAGAAAACAAACAATGTGAAGACGGTCATTACACGAACCGGAATCGTGAAGCTGACTGCGGCCGAAGTACGAGGGCCTGCTTGTGCAAAAAGAGTTGGTGATATCTTCGAAAATCCCAAGTTTTTCATTGAGCATGAGGCTCATGTACAAGATATACGCCAAGGTTCAGAGGGAGATTGTTGGTTCATTTCTTCTTTGGCATGTCTTACCATAGACGAGGCATTTCCACGACTCATTAATAAACTTTGTCCGGAAAAGGCACGTAATGAGGAAATTGGAGTATACGGATTCGTTTTCTATCGTGATGGAGAATGGGTCTCAGAAATCATTGATGACAAACTATACCTTACCAATCCTGATTATGATGATTGCGACGATGATAGAAGATCTGTCTGGGATCGTTCCCATGGAAGACTAGACCCTGAATTTTCGCGTACAGAATATAAGAAGGCTTTTCAAACAGGTTCGAACGCTTTGTTTTTTGGATCTTGCGCCGATCCCAACGAGACTTGGTTACCGTTGATTGAGAAGGCTTTTGCAAAAGTGCATGGCGACTTCGATTCAATTAATGGTGGTTGGCCTGGGTGAGCTCTCCTTCATTGTTGCACACAATCAATGTAGTGGATCCTAATTCAGCACTAGTGAGGGCGTCGAAGATCTAACTGGAGGTGTTACTACCAAATTGATTTCCTCTGATATTCTAGATAAAGATAATTTCTGGACTCAAGGTCTATTAAAAGTAGGCAATGAATTCATATTCAATGCCGGCACAAGGAATTATACCCATCCTGATCTAGAAGAACTAGGAAGGCAAGGTATTGAGGATGACCACGCTTACTCTGTTCTTCGAGCGGTAGAATACCAAGGAAATCGTCTTTGTCTCCTGAAAAATCCTTGGGGGGAAACGGAATGGAATGGCCCATGGTCTGATGGTTCTAAAGAATGGACTAGGGAAGCACTTGATGCACTCAATCATAAGTTCGGTAACGAAGGTATTTTCTGGATGCCGTATGAGGATTTCCTTAGTAGATATGATGAAATCTGGAGAACGAGACTCTTTCATTGTGATTGGCTTTGCTGGAATGTTGCACAGCACTGGACTACTGTTAATGTACCTTGGTCTGGAGAGTAAGTAGCTATTCATTCCATTTCGTCCCTTTTTTAAGAGTACAGGTATCTTCATACTAACTCTTCAGTTATAACGAAACATTCTTTCACTTTACCATCTTCGAGCCAACCACAACCGTGGTTGTCCTCTCCCAACTTGACAACCGCTACTTTGGTGGCTTTGCTGGGCAATATACTTACTCCCTCTCTTTCTATCTACACTCCTCAGGACAAAAATCTCATATCGTCCGCGGCTACTCAAGTGGTGATCGTTCCGCAACTACTGAAATCTTCCTCGAAGCAGGTACTTATGAAGTGTTTCTTCAAATCACTGGATATCGTGATGATACACTTCCGAAGGTGGAAGATGTCGTCAAGCAAAATTGGCTCAGTAGAAGAGATAAATTGATTCAAATCGGTTTGAAGCATGATATGGCTTATGCTAAGGGTACGATTGATGAAAATTTCTCAAAGAAAAATGAGAGAATGTCTCTCGCTACATCTGCTATTCTTACCCCACCTATAACTCCCCCCGTTACGCCATCCACTCCTTCTTCCGAAAATGCGCCAGAAATGGATAAACATGCATGGAATGCTTCCTGCATTATCGGCCTCAAAGTTTATACGTATCAAACGATAGCAACGATTGGGCTAGGAAAAGCAACTGATACAGATGAGGTTGAAACGATTGAAAATGCAGACGAGAAAGGACAGGCTATTCGTAAGATACTTTCTACACTAGATGACACGTTCTCGAGTAACTTACATAAGATGAAGATTAGGACGAAAAAGAAAAGTTTAAAGGTAAAGTGGAAATTTCATGGTAGAAATTGGAAGGAGGAGACTGGATTGTGTGATGAGAAAAAAGGGGGGAAGAGGGAGAGGAAGGAGAAGAAGAGGGAACGGAAAAGGGAAAGAAAGGAAGAGAAGAGCAGGGAGAAGAGAAAGAGGAAAAGGAAGTTGTAGATTGATAGACTTGGGATGAGGTTTAAGGTTTAATAGTAAACATCAATGTCTCTATACATGGAATGCGGCTGAAGTTTGAAAGCAGCATTGCTTTTTCGATCCAGGCAGGATCACAGAAGATCCGTCTTTTTACTTAATTTTCCGTGATCTAGAATATATACTAAAGTCTGGCAAATACCTAGCTCTGAACATATTTGGATTAATATCTTTTTTTTTCCTACGGATCCGCAGATTTTTGAAGGGGATTTGACATCATGTAATTTCATAAATCATGCCATTTAATAACAACTTAAAGAGAGCTTTTCACCACTAACAATTATCAAATTCCTTTTGGGGCAAGTCCCGATTGGCTGTTCTACCTTGGTCAGGCTTTTTTATTTTCTTAATGATGATTAAGATTTATTATATCGGAACTGGTATCCACGAAATCAGAGTATAAATGGAATATCAAAGGAAGGTAATAATTATCAATATAAATATCTAATCTTATACCCAAGGAAATCATCTACTATAAATACTACAAAATTAGAACTTCAAAATCCCGATCTTTATATTATGAAATAGTAACTTCTAATTTTGATTTTGCAAAGATTAATATGATAGAGTGATTTTTTCCTTTGAGGTTGCAGTTTTGTTAGATATTTCGAAAAAAAAAAAAAAAAAAAAAAAAAAGAGATGAATGAATATAAAATTTTAGTTTTAGTAGTATATGCAGTTGATAAGACTTACTTTTGTCTAGATTTAGATGAATCAATAGAGATTGCTTGAAGAACATCCAGATGTAAATGAACTTTGCTACTTGATCAATTTCAAAAATCCCCTCATACCAATGTAAGTTATCAACTCAACCTCCACAAATCCACATATCTTAACCCTAATAACAGTACAATAACTAGGTATATACCAATCTTTCTTTCAAATCTCTAATTAACAATCTCAAAATATCTCAACAAAACATACCATCTCTAAACTCCCTTACATCTTTTCCGCCGCCGGATCCAAATATCTCAATGCACTGCCCGTCAAATACAGACTACCTGTTACCAAACACTCCATAGCATGATTTTGGTATCCAATTCTTGTAGCTAGATCAATTGCAGCTGTATTATTAGGTTCTAGGAGGATACTAGAGTTAGGTGAGAGATTTTGCCATGTTTGGGCGTAGGAACGCATGGCTGAGGTATCGGAGTCTGTTATTTTTGAGGCTGTGGGTAGGTAATTAGTTTAGTTGGACATGAAATAGGGAGGAATGGTCAAGGATAAGGAAAGATACTTACAATCATCCCAATCGGTCGTAAAGATTACATGTTTAATTTTACATCTATGTCTCTCCAACGCTTTTACCAAACTCTCGACGACCTTTTCCCCATCCCCTCTCGTCCGGTGAGCAAAAACTACTACTTTTGGATTTCCCGGCTCCTGACAACTCAAAATCGTCTCTTTAATTCTACGAAGCGCATATGAGAAAGGAGATAGTGTAGCTTCTTCACATACACTCAGCGCAAACCATTCGGCCGCTTTAGGAACAGTTTGAGGATGATGCGCACCATCTAGAAACCAGGAGTTCTGTCCTAGTTCCAGTTTGTGGAAACGGCCTGGCCAGAAAAATCTATCTAGACCAATGGAAATGTCTTCAGAGGAAAGAGTTGGGTATTTTTCATCGCATGTGGAGATGAGATATGCATCTGTGAGTGCAAGTGCCAATGAGCATCCGTATCTCTTGATGTCTGTTTTGAGCGCATGTGCAGTGATTGGAAGACGATGGTCTTCGGTCACAAAGTTCAAAGAGACTGCTTTCTCGTTCGCACGTTCTTCGAGAACTTTTCTTACGTCAGGGTTTTGGGGGATAGAAAACGCAGGAGCGTTGGTTTTCATGATACCTCCTGCATGCCAAGCGAGATCTGTTGAAGAAGGATCACCTGCATCGATGTAATCTACGTGAATCTGAGCGATTCCCACGGCTGTAGGTTTGACAAAATTCGTGGCATCATTGTCTCCTCCGCTATGAGTTTCCATGATAGCCACATCAACATCTTCGCAAATAAATGCATAAACAGCAACCAGTAGTCTCAATTGCATATAATCCGGCATCATTGTCTCGGAGAACTTGCTAGAAAGAATTTCCCACACCTCGAAGAAATATCTAGCAAATTTATCCTCTGATATTGGTTTGGAATTGATCTTGATTGGTTCTCGGATGTTTGGGGAGTAGGGGTTGGTGTATAACCCAATTTTCCTCAATACACCTGTTCGGGAAGCATAGGACGAGAGAAAGGATTTTACGAACATACATGTGGATTCTTTGCCTTTTGTTCCCGTAACATGGATGACGTGGAACTCTTTGTGCTAGAGACACGATTAGAGTATTTTCTAAAGCGGAGGATATTGCTTACTGTGTACCCAAGAGCATCAAGCCACTCATTCATACTTTCATTTTCAGGTTTTTTTGGGATACCTCCTGATGTGCTCAGCCTGTTTTTTGTTCTCTCACTGGAAGAATCCTCTCCACCACTACTACCACATGTCGTTTTCTTCAGCAACTGAGAAGCTCTACTACGTCTGCTAATCTTGACGCGATATTTTCTACTTTCAAGTAGTGTAACAGCATTCTAATCGATTTTTAGTAGATGGTGTAAGGAAAATGGGAGGAAACTTACTCGATAAGATCGCTCCATTTTGTCCTAATTCGTTACAACAGGTTCAGTTGTAACAATCAAAAATGAAGTAAAAAGCCAAGCTGCGAGCGGGCTGAAAAAGTAATGTTTATCGCAAGCCATGACGTTGATTAAGGTCTTGTTGGGACTGACCATACATTTCATATTTGGAAGCAAAGAAACACTAACGGTTGGTCATTATTACATATATCACGACATTTCAGGCCCTGAGGATTCAACATTGGTCGTATATGGTCTTTCCAACGGTGCGGCGAAGTGACACAAAACCCGTGTATGGTTAACGCCATAGGGAAATTGGCGCCTAGAAGTTATAGGATTGTTGTTGGGAGACGCCCGGAATACAATTGAGGTCCATTTTCAGGTGAACCTGTGTCGGGGCAGATCTGGGCTTGCCTCATTGCCACTTGGTGAAGACCGAATAATGAAAGAAGGCAGTTATTAGTTACTATTAGTCGCAATAGAATATACGTTGATGGACGGATTAAGTATTCATCAAGTTGATTTGAAATGTCTGAGATTTCTGCATCCATATCCCTCTTAGCCCTATAAGCTTTCGCATACGCGCTAGCATGGTAGGCAGTTTTAGTGTGCGATTTGAGATTAGTAAGCAGATCGTGCGTGACTTCACTTCACGCAATTTCTCATGCTCAACATCATAAAATTCAAGAAACATAAGTCTTACATGATGAGGAACAGATCGGCATACCATCAAAAACGTATATTATGAATTACCATCGGTTCGAAATACCATTCCAGATGATTTACTATCATGTTAAGATTCACGGACCATAGTCTAATTGTGGGTAGCCTCACTGTTAATCGATCGCTCTCTCTGCATCTAAAGCGTACGAAATATTACGGAAAAGTTATTGGAAAAGGTCTATATTCCGTCTAATTGATCTCATAGGAGTTAAGATTGACGTAGGTGAAGGAGTACAATTAAAAAAAGAGGAAAGGCTCAGCGAAAAGGAAATGGCACGGCATTATTCAGCAATTCGAAGACGGAGATGATTCTTATTCCACAAGATTTCAATCTGAAGATGAGAATGGGGTTTTAACAGCTTCGGAATACTTCAATATCAGTCCGAGTAGCCACATTCTAGGTCTAGGGTTTTGAGGTGATTGTCAAAACCCGTTCCGGACCATTCTTCCCTGGCTTTCCAACTGTTATTCACGATTACCTTGTATCTATCACTTTCACTCGCAAAGCATCGGACACGGGACAGATGAGCTATTTCAGATCGGATTATGGTTATGAAACATCAACAACATGGCTTTTGTTGTCTAAGATGGAAGGGCTACACAAAGTTCTGGTTCGTGTTGATGTAGTATTCAGCTTGTGTTACTCAAGTATCCAACTTGTACTTGGAATATGGGAAATTAGAATGCCATCAAACCCCACAATACTGCCTTTTGTTACACGCCGATCGAAGTTGTGGGATTAAACCGTTGAAACATGGCATATTGTACACGTATTGGGAGCACCAATGACATTCCATGTCGAAAAATAGAAGGGTTTCACATATCGTACAAAAAACGACAACATTGAGGCATTTTAGACTTGAAACTAAAGAATCATACAAAATTTTATGATCTGTTCTTAATTCCCATTGATAAAATCTAGTTGAGAGATAACTTCCTCTGGTCATTTGTATCTCAAATGTTGAAGTGAAGTGCTACAGAAGTCCTCCACGTCACCTTCGACCAGCAAATTCGCTATAATGAAGACTTTGATAGTCCGAAAGGTCCTCTTTTTGGGAAGCTCCGGCATCAACTACATCCCGAAGACAAAACAAGCCCCTCAGCTTAAAACCGCTTTATACGAAAAACCACCCAGACGTCACCGAAACACGTAAAAAAGCATCACGATGTTCACCAGACCATGTAGTACCCAGTGACTACCCAAATCTAGGCAAACGAGCCATCGAGATTCCGACAAACACGCTCTTTCTTTTATTGTTGCAAGTTGCGGTTCTTTCTCCCCTGCTCAGCCAACTTTCCAGCCAAAATGGAAACCTCACTCTCGGCCAACGAGTGTGCTCTCCTGATAGCTTCCTCTAACACTTCATCCAAGTCCTCTAATCCACGTTTGATTCTTGCCTGGATAATGTTCATTGTACCAGCCTTACGCGCCAAAGAATTATAATACAATTGATCTGGTGTAAGATCTACACCCACGTATTCTAAAGTCGTGGGTGATATAACTGTAGGTAATTCAGCTACCGGAGTCACACACGATTCCTGATTTCCCTTACGGATCGTCCATACAATGCGAGCAGGTCCTTGCGACAGCGGCTGCACGACACGCGTGTCAGGAATAGGTACTACAGTCGGTGTGAAACAACCATCTTTAATCTTCAACGCGATAATTTTTTTCGGTACCCACGGCTTCACCGGAGGCGCATCATCGGGCAATTTTGATCGCTTCGAAGCGGGACCAGAAGCAGTCACCGGCGCAAGTTCAATCTCTCGAGCTTGTCGAATGCGACTCAAAACGCCTTTACATATTTGTGCATCGTTAGTCCGAATGTTCGTGTGGGTTTTTAATTCATTTTTCAATTGCCACTCTAGAAACTCGAAGCTTTGACCAGTAGCATTCAATTCGTCGAATCGCTCTTGTGTCAACCGATGGATTCTCGCGAAACGTGCTGGTGCGCGTGCTAGGTTTTTGGTGTTAGACCCCCTAGTTCTTCCTGGTTTAGAAAGTGCTTTGCCAGACATCGTGTATGGTAACACTACTGTTTGTAGATTATCAGTATAACTAAACTGATGTTTAGGGATATGCAGTTCTTGAGATATTCGATCTGACTTCAACGATCGAACGATGGATATTTTAATATCCTGCCGGTATCTGTATCGATGTGCAAATTCGTGCCCGGCAAGAACCAGATATCTCTAGAATAATAAGCAAGTGCTAAAGAGAGAATGTTGCAAGAAATAAATGTATCTTGTAGTGGTATGCTTGGAAGTTGCGTTATTTCTATTTCTCCTGTCGTTGAGGTTATTCTGTTGCGAAAGATATGGGGAGAACCAAATCTCAGAGGATGTGTTGAAACCTTTTAAACCATCGAGATGCTTTACAAACATCTTTAACCGTATTTTTCAACGGTATTCTCGAAACCGTATCCTCAAAACCATATTATTCAACCATGTCCGCGAAACCGTATCCTGGAAACCGTATCCTTCAACCACATTCTCCAACCATAATATCCCTATTATAACGCACAATCAAAGATTCGCGAATAACTCTAGATAAATAAAGTGAATACCGTATCAGCGATATAGGGAAAATTCACTTTTGCTTTATGGTACGCGAATTTTGAATGGACTATGCTATTTGGAGTAGAAGAGGTATTCTAAATCATCAACTAGCATTTTCTCGTTAGTATATGAAAATACTTTACATGTGAATAATTGAAAGCTCTTCTGCTTTGAACAGAATGTTTTCGATATCTGAGGAGTTTGTAACTATGTTAGGGGCTGATAAGTTAATGAGCGGATGAGCTTCCAATCTGGAAAGAGGTTTCTATTCTCCTGCTTGAAATGTTGAAGGTTTTTACTTGCAGCCATGTTTGATATCTATACAGATGAAAAATTCCAATAGAAGGAGCTCGTGTTTACTCGATACTATACGTCTGAAGATGCAACTCATCATCTTTTGAATACTATGAATATACGAGTATTGTCTGAATAATATTAATAACAATAATCATCACCAATTACAGTCGTATCAGCATCGATTATTGATATAAACCGTGGCTGTGAGATGTTTATACATGTATAGTATAATATTATTGTATAGATTCTATAATCTCATCGAAGACCTCTTGAATCGACGGATATCCTGGATCTAAATTTCTGCCAGAATCGCTCACGAAATTCCCATAAACCGTCCCTGATCAACCCAGTATATACTACCCATTTGCAAACCAATTAGTGATATTATATCCCCATAATCCTTACCAAAAACCGAACTCCGTATTCCAATCCGAATCGCAACCCCAACCCCACAACCCACAACTCACAACACATCCGCCTCACCCCAATACCAAGTATCATCACCCACCCTCTCACCCTCACCTTCCCTCACCGAAAACCCATTCCCTAAATACGCAAACCTATTAACCTCCCCTCTCCCACTTCCACCTTCCCCTCCCCCTCCTTCTCTCCCCCCACTCCTCCACTCAAAATCCTCCCACCTAGGCCCCTCCAACATATGAAAAAAATGCGCCTGACTCCCCGGATGCAGCGCCAAAACCGATCCGTCACTCCTCCCATCCCGATACCAACTTCTCACACCCTTATCCATCCAAACCGTTCTCGGCATAAAACTCTCTATGAACTCCGCATATTCTTTTACTGCTTGCGGCAAGGGTCTAAAGGAAGAAATATTTTCTTTTTGGCATTTTTGTATGAATTTTAGAGCGAAGGCGCTGAGTTGTTCGGTGATGATGGGGATGGCGCCGTGGGCTAGGGGACCGTTGGGGCCGAGGAATGCTGGGGTTTTGTGTTAGGTTTTTGGGGAAGTTGATGATTACGGGGGGTTGCTGGTGCAGGGAGGGAGGGTGCTTACTGATGTAATTCGGCATACCGGAGATCATACACGACATATATGCCTGAGATTGATTATTTGTCCAAAGACCCTGTAAATTTACATGTTCGCCAATAATTGGAAAATGCGGAATAAACGAACAGTTGAAACCTGTAGCGCAAACTATAGCGTCGACTTCGATCAATTTACCATTTGTCAGTTTGATGCCGTTGGGTTGCACTTCTTGAATGCTGGAGGTGATGACGTCGACATTTGGTTGTGTTAAAGCCTTTAGATAGCCGATGCCGGGAGTTACTCGTCGACATCCGACGGGAAAGTAGGGTATTAGTGCTTCAAGGAGGTGTTTGTCGTAGTTGAGGGCTTCGGCCATGTACAGTGAGATGACGCGTTTGGCTTCTAGTGCTTCGAGACTGCCTCGTAGGGTCTTTTACTTATATTAGACAGTAGTTGAGACTTGACATAGAAGTCTACTCACAGTTTTAAATCGCTTATTAGACAAAGCTTCAATAGCTTTTAGAAACTTTGTGTATTTTTTCGGGTCTTCCCGAAATTTCTGGATTTGTTTCTCTGAGAACTTATGCGCAGTGTCGAGTTCGTACTCTTCCATAATATGTGAAACTGCCTAGCTATTTGGAGAAATCCAAGTCTTCGTTCTCACAAAGTGGGAAAGTTTTGCAACCTCTAAACAATGATTAGCCATTGAACCAAAACATTGTATCATCTGTATTAGGAAAGTCTAACCTTGCTGTAAAACTGGAACAATCTGGACACCAGAGGCACCGTTTCCAATGACGGCCACTCTTTTGTCCTTGAGATCTATATCCTTCTGCCACTTAGCAGTATGTACAAGATCCCCTTTGAAAGAATGTAAACCCTTGATATCTGGCCATTTCCAATTACTGTCATCCATTAATCCTGTCTGTAAAATACACAGAATGCAAACTTACTTGAACATACCACCAGAATTGAGCAAAAAATGACATCGGTCCTCGAAAACTACACCAGTGACCTCATTCTTAATACTCAAGACCCATTCTGCACACCCCTCATTCCATTCCGCACGGATAATTCTATGGGACAATCTAATACGATCTTTCAGCCCATACTTGCTACAAACATCGAGTAAATAATTCTGTATCTCCACACCCGGTGCAAACAGCGAGCTCCAAGCTGGATTCGGAGTATGAGAGAATTGATAATTATGAGACGGATCATCCGAAGCACATCCAGGGTAGCAGTTTTCAAACCACGTACCACCGATCTCTGGATTTTTGTCATAGACAACATGTTCGATATTGGTGCCATGTCTTTTTAAGGCTCGAGCCATGTTGATACCACTAACTCCTGCTCCAATGCTGATGACTTTCACCGGCCTCATGGTTCCCAACGGGTGTTCCTCTGTGGTACTGTCACATGTTACATTTTGTGAAACTTCAGGCCGGAAATGAGTTTGGGGAGGCCTTGGTTTGGTAACGGCATGGGTTGTCAGACTACGTCTGGAATGTCCAACAACGTGTTGCTTGTTATGCATGCCGGGAGTGTAGTGCCGAAGCGAGGTTGTTACGCATTGAATCGGCGATCGGAGGATATGATTCTGTCGTACAAGCATCGTAAACTTTGACATATTTGATGGTAATTAGAAAAATAGCATAGTGAGTAGCTAGATGGTGCAATAAAGCATGATTTTGTATACAAATAATTTATAAACTTCCTCAGCTCCCAAGAAGCAAAGGCATGCACTACTGGCAAAACCAGGTAATATGCCTAGTAAGCAATTCCTTCACATTCAAAAGTCTACAAGTGGATGTAAAGTCGGTCCGGAGCCAATACGAGTTATAAATTAAATCTTGTTATTTGGGCTTCTGCCTTGCCCTATCAAGAAGCCGAGCAATTGGATGAAGGATTTGAGACATTGAGGTGATTTATCGAGAAGAAATGTCTATGTAGCGGCCAGTGCTCGGAAACAGCCCCAAAAACATGGGAGCAGGAACCTCTGGGGAATGCGCTTTGTGGGCTTTAGTGGGGAAGATAAGGCTAAATTTAATGATGGTAAAGTGGTGTAAAGTGGGCGATTCCCAAGAAAATCAACCAGGGTTTAAATCGTCTGACAATGGGGGCCATGCATCGACCACAATGCGAACGGTTTTTACTCCACAAAGTGTCTGATGTTGTCTGATGTAATATGATGTAAGTTACCAGCGCCTATTTTGACATGGGAACATGGATCTCGATGAGAGTGTTACAAGGGTTGTTTGATCTCAGCATGCGGGATAATTGACATCAACTAGTAACTATGTCAACTGGTTGGCTGTCCTACTACAACCCTAGCAAAAACCCCGCCTCTAATTTGCTTAAAGTGGTGTAGTACCATCCTAATCATGGTACCACTAGTGGATGCAGAGAGATGTTTGGGAGAATGGAAAAGCTACTAAGAAGCCGCCTGTTAAGTATCAAACATTAAAGCATATATAATCTGGATAGATGCAGTCGGCGTGGTAATTTGACCAATTTATTTCTGATTCAAGTCTGGGAACTATTGTCATCTTGAATTCACTATTCGGAGATAACCAAAATAATTATGGCTTCAGTAGTTAGTTCAAGGTTGGACTTCAACCAGGCTGCACGTAACGATGTTTTACAAAGCATGATGGGTGTCAAAATTTTCGACCTCTTTGCGAGCCTTGTCGCGACAGCTAGTCAACGGATTTCAGATACCGCATACCTAAACTCATACAACTCATGTGGTAACAAACTTCCTGAAAGTTCGGATGTTGTTATTGTTGGTGGAGGAATACACGCCTTGATATATGCCATTCATGCAAAAAGTCTGGAACTCCTGGAACATGGAAGTAAGTCTATCTGCCATCCGCATCTAGGTGTGCAAATTCAGCTAGCACAGAAGTTTTACAAAAGTGGTTTCCTATAAGCAAATTTCTGCCAGCTGGACAGAAAACCGCGAAGATCGAAAATCACTCGTCGATCAAAACTACTTTTCATGCACACACTTGCTGACTTGCATGCAGAAGAGAATACTATGACCATGACTATCCTAGAAAAGTCAGCCAGCCCTACATACAAAATCGGAGAATCAACATTAACCGTATTCGGACTTTGGCTTAAGACGGTTGGCATCGAAAGTCCAATGCTTTCACGACTCTTTGGACCAAAAGATGGCTTAGCCTTTTTCTACTTTTCCTCCGAAGGTGATCCAGAAAATTACACGCAATTTGTCGCCAATGGACCACCTGCAGACTTTGTGCCCACGCTTCAAATCGAAAGAAAGATCAGCGAGTTGATGCTTACTCTCTATGCGCAGCGCCTAGGAATTACGGTTCTTCATGGGAAGGAAGTCGTTCTCGAGAAGCAATCCGCAGTAGTAAAGGAGGATGATGGAATGTCTATTCATGTACGAGACTCAGAGACGATGGCGGAAGAATCGGTGAATTCTCGACTAGTAATTGATGCCACTGGTCGTTTTCATCGATTCATCTCGAAAGAAACACGTATTGAGCGTGTAGAGGGGTTCAACACAAATGCGTACTGGGCGTACTTTGAACAATTAGGTGATGAGTCTGATATTCCTTTGAGACATTACGAAAGTGTCAATACAAATCATATATGTCTTCCTGAAGGGTATGCTTTAATCTTCCTGATAAATAGCACAAGCTAATCAATTATTCAGATGGGCTTGGGTCATTAGACTTCCTTCATGGGAGGGTAGTTCTATCCCTAACCTTACTGCCATGATAAACCATCTGCTAGATCTTAATGCTGCCAAGGCACCAGCAGACTCGTATCCTTCAGTCCCCGAATTGGTTGAAAGATTTCAAGTCAAGTTTCGCTGGGTCGTTAGCATCGGATTTGCTCTTCGCTCCGACGTTGTCTATCCAGAGAACATTTCAAGCTATGGAAACAGCGAAGCAGAACAAAGATTTAACTGGATCGTATCCCGATACCAAAAAGTATCCCAGTTGATGGAGAAACACAAGCTTATTGAAAATCTCTATGGTCCAGGAACGACATGGTTTGTCCGCAAAAATATTGCTTTCCGTGCGCCACGAGTTACTGGAAAAGATTGGTTGGCCATTGGTGATGCGACAGGATTCACCAATCCGCTATACTCTCCCGGAATCAATGCAAATATGAGCACCAGTATCTATGCTGCTGAAATGACGAAAAAGTATCTCTTAGCCAAGAATTCAACTGCCAAGAAAGATCTATTTCAAAAATATGAGGACTTTTGCAGAGACCGTGTCCCAAACAATCAACGAATGAACTTGTTCAACTATGTATGTATGCGATCCCCCGAGCTTGGTCCGCTGGGACCTATCTGGCAGTACTTATGTGGGACTGGAAACGAGAAATTTCGGAACGCGAAGAACTTAAACCTGCAGAACGTACATGAGCTTTTGACAACTTGGGATTGGGGATCGAATCAAGGGGAATATATGAATTTCAGCAAACTGGTCATCAAGATGCTTGATGGACCACCGGACGCTAAGCTGACGCGGAAGACCATTGATGAGGTGAAGATACTTTCCGCGGAGCGCCTGAAATCAGCCATGGCTTCTGGTAAATACAAGGGAAGATGGGCAGGAGTATTGCGCTGGTATGATGATGATCTCAACTTCGTGGCGGATAAAGTTGACAGAGATGTATTGGCGCGAAGATGCCATACATGTGGAGAGTGGAAGATGTTGAGACCAGACTGTAGGAAGTGCGTGTATTGTGGCTGGGAGCATAAGGTTGAGGAAAGTACGAAGGTTCTATATCGAAGTAGAGAATAATCAGAGAAATTAAACGGAAAATTGTAGACTGCGAGAAACATTCAAGAGTGATGAATGGGAGGCTATTCCGGACCTACCAACCTTGGAGGAGCTAGATCAATGCGTACTGCAATGAACTATCCTCAACAAAGCTTTTAGATCTAATAACTTGAGCCGCTATATGGTTCTTGGGGGCGGTTTTTTTTGGACATCTACCTAGTTCTAATGTCTGGGAAGAACTTAGGTGGGGAAAGGCTTGGACATGCTGTTATAAGATCTAAACATGAAATATCAGAATGGAAACATGCAAATAGTCCAGCGGAGTTTCTGATTGGTGCCTATAACTTGGGAAGAAAGCGAAATGCATGACCTTCTCCGGACCCAAGACATTTGCCGCACTTGACATATTCATATGATCACATGCAGTCAAAAGCTCTCAAATATCCAGAGTCTATCAGACATTCAAAGGCTTCCAGATTGTGCAAACGCGCTTCCAAACTATTGGACATCCTTTAACACCACCCAACTAGGCCGCGTCAGCTAGGTAAAGCCCCCAACACGGAGCTTTTTCCCATGATGTTCTAGGACTGGATCCTTCTAAGCCTGAGGCTAGCCGATAGAATTGGAATTAATAAATCTGAAATTTACCCATGTTATTCAAAGCTTGGAATAAATTCTAACATGGTACTTGCACTGATACTCTCCGTGCAAAAAAAAAAGAAATTTAGATTGTACCGTACAAAATCAGCTCACGATTGATGTGATGTGCTTACAAGCGCTAACAAGCTGAAAGCTACTACCAACCTAGCCTAGTGTTCTCTCGCTGACCCCTGAATATTGAGCCCACTTCTCAATTTGGGCTCTCAGCCGGTCTGCAAGGTATCTTCCACTAGGTAAGATATAGGTATGGTACACGAGATCCATGTGGAGTGCAGGTAACGTTCTCCTCTCCTCTTTCCAGTACTTTACCGTTCCAAACAAAAAAATAGATGAATTCCATAATACTACCCATAACTGCTATTCGAGTCCGTGCATTGTGCGGAATGATCCAAAATTGAATTATCCCACACACCTGGTAGAGGAATTGGTGACAGCTGTACACCTAGATCAAATAGCTTCAAGAGACTCAGGAAGATATAAATGGAAGTGCCATATTAAAGAGAACGGCAGCAACAGACCATCTCGAGCTTGAAGTACCCAAGTACCCGGGTGATTTAAGAACGTGAAAACAAACATCAACCGCATTTGACTAACAAGAGAAAAGCAACTTCCATTCTCATGTAAGATCTTACCAATAAGACACTTAGGCTCTAGATCATTGTCATCCACATGCAAAATGCCATAAGCTCGTATTTCAAGATCAAGATCTCGATCAAAAAGAAAGAAAGAAAAGAAAAAACCACTCACCAACACACAGAAATCATCTGCCACACACCCAGCGCCCTTTATTCTATATTCTTTCCGCGCTTAGGAAATAATGATATCAACTCGAGAGAAGTTCTCCCTAAACCACATTCCCAAGCCATAATGCAGGCAGTCTTGAGGTATCACGCAGTACGTTGCAATAATGCTGAATGCTAGATATTAAGGATCGGTTATGCAGAAGTAATGAGGCGCATTCCTCATGTAATCTTACCTAGTATGATTATGATTGGTTATGGAAAGATCTCGTGACCTTTTATATTTTTGTTGCATATCTATACATTTGGAATTATCTAGAATAATTTTCGGATAACTAACTTCTGATGTTTGAAATTGCTCTATAGGGAGGGGAAAAGTTAAGGAAATATAAAATCTACTTTACATCAGATATTTTTATAAGAGCTTTTTAGACATAGAAATACTACATACTTACTAGTTCTTTCATTGGTTTCAATGATCCAGGTGAACCACTCGCGTAGAGCCAATTATCTGCTTTTAATTTCTAATAATTTACAGTATTATACATGATTACTCTCAGCCGAGTCTAAAATCTATCCAGTACTCTATATATACATATGCAACGCCCCTTGTTCTAACCATCTAATAACCATTTTTAGGAGTTTCTTTTTTGTTCTTACAAACGCCATCAAAATCACTATATCGCTCTAAACCTCTATTGACCATCTCTACAAACTGATCGAACTTGCAACTTGCTCCGGGCCCTCCTTGACACTCAGGAATTGGTCTCGGGGCCGTGTTAGCAATAATCCTCACGAATTCTTCCACATCTTCTTCATCGCTAGCATCGCCTTTCAAACCCTTACATGTGAGTTTTTCGATCCCTACGTGGCCTAAAAATGGTATAAGTTCAGACATTCTCCAGGATCTAGACCAATTGATACGGTCTGTTGGAAATTCTTCAGCGAATGCATTAGAAGAATTGAAGAGTCCAAGTGCGGTGGCTATGAAAGGAGGGACTTCGCGATGAGTAAATGACAAGAAGAATCTTTGACCATCATCATCAGGGATTTCATCATTGGCAGAGTCGGAATGTTGAGGTGCGTGGAATTTAGAAAACAATTGTGCTGTGGTATTCAACCATGGAAATCCAAGATATATCGAAAGAGGATTACCATGGCCGACCATACGTGAATACTTCATATCCCACGCATATTCATAAGACATCCATTCGTCATCCGTAAACACATCACAGATCTTGGACACTTTCCCCGTGATGGCAGATTCATACCCGCACATCTGTTGCAAACCCATTATGTCATAACTTTCGAGTTCGACTGGTGAGTACTGCTGAAGTCTCGCGATGACCGGTGGTGCATATTTTGCGAGAAAAGTTTGTTGTTCTTCGTTTCCAGGCTTTTTGGTGAATGCATCACAGGCTTTGTGGGGAACTTGGGAATGGAAAGACGATCGATTTGTTCCAATCTCGACAATTTCGACATCTTGCGGGAATACTTTGCTAAATGCCCTGGCCGTATCTTGTGTCCTTGATTTCTTGTCGGCATAGATTCGTTTCGTTGTGGGAACCAAGTCGGGGTATCTTGATAGTAAATGTTTGGCAACTTTCTTCGAGTCTTTAATTCCTTGAGGAGTAATTTGTTCCATTTGTTTCTCCGGGTCATCAATGGGAGTTTGCCATTTCTCGAAGAATGCAAGTGGACCTGTCCATCCTTTCCTCTTCTTCCCAGAAGTCTTTGTGTATGTGCTGTCTAATTTCTTTAAGAATGGTTCGATGTAAGTTTCGTAATCATCATCGTTTGCATAGATTGCCGCATGTCTTACAAGGTAAGACGCAGCTGTAACTTCGCAGAGACGAGGTGCTCTATGATTCAATCCTACACCAACTGCATCAAAATATGGACTTATACCAGGGAGATGAAGTAGAGGGTCGAATTTGTAGTCCTGGCTATGAGAATTTGCGGAATAATCTTGAGAGACCCGAAGTGGGATTTGAGATGATGAAACGACGGGAATGGCTATTAAGACCAAAGCCCATCCATATTGAAGCATTTCGGAAGTCAATTGATTGGAGGAATGCAAAAATATATTGATAATTTTCAATATCTTTCAATATTCTTTGCGTTCTTTCTTACGATTATCATTTACATTTTTATTTTTATGGATGTGAGAATCTGGAAGCATGACATCATTGATTGGTTGTTCCCCTTGCTCACTTCCAAGGTTCAGAAATGTGGCTGACTTGTGGCTCGGTCTCGGGAAAGCTCATACCGTTAGTTCGGTTATATAATTCTAAACTTATGTCACAACAACAAAATATACAGAATTTTTACATTTAACACAAACATAATAGATGGGTTGACAACGATGGCACTTCAAATATCACTCCGACTCCGAAGAGCTTGCACACTAAAATTACAAAGGCAAAGGATGATTGGACCACGTTTGTTGAGCAGATTTGCTGGCTACTCCGCATTCCTCAACACTCAAAAGGAGAGAAGACTTCCTCTACTTTATTTGGATAGAGAAAGGGGATTTTTTATCAATAAATTTTATGCGTGAAGGAAATCCACTCTGAGTTATCATTGAATACCAGCTTTATCGTGCCCTCTCAATTCTGAGCATCCAGCAATGGCCTCTACGTCGCAGATCACTATACTTGCAACCACTATCTTCGAATCGACTGCAATTTTAAATGAGTATTTCCTATCCAAAAATCTACCCATGCCATCATTCGACATCTCTGGCCCTCCACAAATACTCATTCCATTTCATGAGAAGCGGGTTGCAGCAGCATATGCAGAGGTTCTGAGAGCAACCATGGAGCTCCACCACCTCATATTAGGGCCTACAGCAATGTTGATGAGCACATCGGTGTGTGGAAATTCACAGTCTATCCCAGCTATACTCTGAGCTGAAAGCAACTAGGCAATGGATAGTGTAAGCTTACAATTCATATATGCATATGACATGGCCAACACTTTCCCAATAGATGGGGAAGCCACGTTTGAGCAGATATCTGAAAAATGTGGCTTGAATTTGATTGATACTCGAAGAGTTCTGGGCTATGCAATGACAAACCATATTTTCAAAGAGGTCCGGCCTGGAGTAGTAGCTCATACTGCGGCGTCCAAACTTCTGGCCACCGATCCTATGTTGACGGACTATGTTGGAATTGTCGTTGAGGAACGATTTCAGGCTGCTGCACATGTAATGCTTCATGTCCAATTGATACCCAGAGCTCCCCCGCTGATCATGATATAGACGGTCGAGGCAGTACAGAAATTTGGATGTGCTAAAGAACCGAACCAGACAGTGAGGACATTATAGCTTTTCTACCTTTAGATCCTAGCATATTTCAAAATACTTCTTAAAGATATTTTCCGTGCTGTGAATTATACTCACATTTTTAATACCTTAGGGATACAGCATCGGTCATCGAACCACGAAAGGTTTTTACGAAGATTTGGAGGCTCATCCATCTCGAAGTAAGCGTTTCGCCAACGCAATGAGCGCCTTTACCTCCAGAACCGAGGTTTCCTACTTGTTTGAAAGCTACGACTGGAGGGGTCTTGAGTCCGCGACCATAGTTGATGTTGGCGGTGGATACGGTCCTATCAGCATCAGCCTAGCGACTAACTTTTCCGCTTTAAATTTCATTGTGCAGGATTTAGCTGCTGCAATTGCAGATGGGCCTGCATATGTGCCAGCCGATATTTCAGATCGTATATCTTTCATGACTTATGATATGTTGACTCCACAGACTATCCGGAACATCGATGTGATATTCTTCCGTGCTGTGTTCCATAACTGGACAGATCATTATTGTGTCAAAATCTTGAGGAATCAGATACCGGCATTGAAGAAAGGATCAAGGTTACTCATCGTAGAACCGTTACTGGTGGAATCCGGGGAACTTCCATGGCATGAGGAGAGAAGATTGCGGTGAGTTTATTTACACACTTTGAAGATGAGATACTGATGGAAAATTATTGAAGTACGATGAATTTGAACATGCTTTCATATTTTGGCTCTCATGAGAAATCTATGGAAGATTGGAGAGAGATTTTTCGAGAGGCGGATGAGCGGTTTGAAGTTAAGAATGCTGTCAAGTTGGGGGATTCTTTGACTTCTATCCTGGAGGTCTTGTGGAAGGGGGAATAATTTTTATGGTTTTGCCCATAGGAATCCTGGTGGTAGGCAGTGCTGCAAACTCGTATCATTTGTCCAACGCCATTACTTTTGCGTGCCAATGTTTTTAAAGCCCGCAAAGTCGAGTAATATCAATTTTACTGTCTACCCAAGCCACAAGAAGGGTCATATACATGATAGTGACAAGAATGGAGTGATATTGCAATCTGAGAGAAGTGTGGGCTGAAATCGGAAGATGGGGAGAAAGAATCTAAAGAGGTTGAAACGGTTAAAGAATATTTTGCAAGTGGAAGTTTGTTGTATTGATATTTGAGGGATGTTGAAGTATATATATGGGTTTTTAGATCATAGACGGTGGATTAATTAATGATTGGTGTTGTGGGTATAGATGAGGTTATGTATGTCTCGATCAGGGAAATGTTCATAATGCTTGTGATTCAGTGCGATTTAACTTTAAGTTCAATTTGACTACCCATTGGAGAGATCGAAAATAATAGTCGAAGTAAGGATGGAAGAGCTGGGAAGAAAGAGGTTTGTTTGGGTCACTATGTATATCGAATTTATATGAAGTCTGCAATCTCACTCTGTAAGGTATCGGCCGAAGACATGTGAATACGGTGGCCTACTAATGGCTTTGCGCTATATTTTTTTACCGGTCGACGTAATATCTCATTCCACTCCACATCCTTAGCTTGCTGTGGAATTCGACCGTCATCAAGGGACATCTAAATTATATCATTTCTCCTCTTATGCAACATCCTAAAATCACCAACTCTGTGCTTCTCTAATTGCCATTCTTCCGTTCATATGAAAGTATCAAAACGATGCCTCAACAAATTTCATATCGTCCCATTTCGGACTCTCCTAACGCGACATATCAACTCATATTCTTCATCACAGGCAATCCAGGATTAATAGGCTACTAGTATTTATGATATCCCGGATATATGTTCTTTAGTTAACTCCTTGAAGCTCATCTTTTCTTTCTATCCTCAATGAACTCCTCTCTTCCTCATCCATGAAGGATTCGAATACATTCCATATCTTTGGTCAATCCTTAGCTGGTTTTGAGACTGATGATGTTCCCTCGGATTCTACCAATCAAAGTCCATATTCGTTGGAGCAACAGATAGATCTTGTTCATGGTTGTCTACTAGAGCAAATGAGTGGTTCGTCAGTACCATATAAAAATGTGATCTTGATTGGACATTCAGTGAGTTGTCCAAATCCCATGAAATATATCTCTAATATCGCAGGTCGGGTCATATATTCTTCTAGAAACCCTTACCAAACTTATCGCACCTTCCACCATCCCTTCGATATCTGCAATTTTATCAGGAATCCTTCTCTTCCCAACTGTTACGCATATCTCCCGCTCTCCTTCAGGAACCAAACTCACGCCGTTAATGTCAATTCCAAACTTTCCAGTCTTGGCATCATCCACTGCTAAAATGCTTCTCTATTGTGCTCCGAACGTGGTTCTAGATTTCCTAGTAAAGACAATTACCGGAATGCCAGAGGAGGCAGCAAAAGTCACCATAAGCTTTTTGAGAAGTAAAAATGGTATATGGCAAGCTTTGTATGTTCACATGCTTTCAAATGGTAAAAGTACTGATTAGTTGTTCAGACACCTTGCACGTGATGAAATGAACACTATAACAGAAGACAAATGGGATTCAGAAATATGGGGTGTTGAGCATTCTGAATCGTCACAGTCTAACGTTTCTCCTCCCAAACTAATCTTTTACTTTGGTGAAAATGTAAGTTTTAGCATTTTTTACTTGAAAGAACAACTGTGGATACATACTAAGAGATAACAGGATCACTGGGTAGCATCTCATACTCGCGATGCGCTCATTGCTGCACGAGCTTCACCTATGCCAACGCCAGCCTATTCTACTTCTTCGTTTTCTATCAAGGAAACTAATAAGCCTATCATGATGATTGATAAAGAAGGCATTGATCATGGATTTTGTATCAGTGAGTATTTGATTATTTCCTTTTTGGATTTTACCATATGATGTAAAAAATAACGCAGTGTGCTGATATAAACATAGACCACAGTGAAACTATGGCGGCAAAAGTAAAGGACTGGATCAAGGAAATAGTTAAAGGTACATAATGAAATGTACTATACTCTTTACACGAACAATGGCCGTAGGATTAACACTAATTGAGCTTCTACACAACAGCTGAGTAACTCGAGAAAAGGCATGGTACATTTTCCTTGATACGATGTCATCGTATCTGTTCACTTTAAAATGCTATCGTGATGCGGATGCTCGCATGAACTTCACCCTGAGAATATATATAAGCCTCTTCTCGGTAATACTGTACATATTAATAGTGATTTCCTTTTTTCCTTAAATAGAACAAGAGAAGTCCCAGATCTATTTCACTATTTTGCCCTTTTCCATTTAAGTCACAGTGCTACCGTCAATAGAAATCACAAGATAAATAAATTATCCAGCTCAATTCGCAGTTTTATTGTAGGACCTTCATAATAGATCTATGGTCAATCAGAACATGCATTTATTACTCTCGTTCATGTTATGAAGTCACTATATGGGCAAACTCGTTCGGTCACCAGAAGAAGCAGAAATATCCAGTGACGTGCAGCTTTTCTATCCGGTGACGTACATCCTGTCTTGTTTATTTGCCGGCAGATAACCGCTAAATATCAAATCCCAGGTATTTTCATACCTGATTCAAAAAATTGCGTCGATTCTGTGGTTTCTATTACCTCCGAAACCAAAAATGTTGTAAGACTTACCATCTAACATTTTCGCCTTCCCATGAATAATGCTCTATGAATTGAAGTCTTAAATTTCACTCCATTTCCTGACATCAAAATTAGCGCTAATTAATTAAATCACTCCCTCTCAATCCATGAATAACCTTACTATATATACCATACTATACCATGCAAAATACAACGCAAACAACCACTCAAAACATCTTCCTATCATTAAACACTAAACAGGACTAATCACAGCATGAAAACAAAAAAATTCTGGGTAATCAAAGACAAAAGCGAAGCATAGAGAAGCTGTGCGTGCTGGAGCTTCAGCTAATTCGTCCTCAAAGCAAGAACTTCCAGTTTCTATATTTAAGGACACTGGGATTTATGAAGGAAGAAAGGAAGTAATGGATGGAGTTTGAGTCGGATGTGATATCAGTGTTGTGCGGGATCATCTCTATTTTGAATTGCCTTTTTTGGTTTTTTTTCCCTCGAGACGCATAGTCGACCAATCTTACTATTTCAAATTTGATGATATAGACTCAGGGACGAGCATCAAGTTTTTTATTTCATATAGGTGAAGTAGTCAGGAAAATCCGCGGAAATATTCCCATACTTATAATTGACCAGCTAAAGTTATATATACTCAATAACAGCCAGCCTACCCCCGAAATCGAAAATCTTTCGCTTATTGTAAGTGTGTGAACGAAGTGAATGACTTCAATTCAATTACTACTGTAATAAAGAACTAAGCGAACGCGAAAGAGACTAGCTCTTTTAGTAAGTCTATATAAGACTTACTACTTTCAATATGTAGCTAGCTCTTTAGACAGAATACAATTAGACATACAGGACCTACGTAATCCGTGGGTGCTACGTCTTCCGTATCCTTCTCGTACCAACAGTAAGACTTATATTATAATCCCTCTAATTCGAACCTAATCAACAGAAAGATAATAGATATCATTACTAGTTTTTCACAAAGAATAAGTCATCACAAATCAGATATTTCTGATATATATATATAAAATATATACTCTCTCAGCTGGGGCATATTCGAGAATTGAAGATTAAATCCGTCCCTGATATAGCTCTGTTGATGATGAATGAATGAATGAATAAATAAATACTCGATTGTATTTTCAAATCGTACAAAACTTAAACTTACCGACGAACGGCCCAACGACCTGGGTTTTGAGATAGCCGATTTAAAGAATATGTAATATTGTACCTAGTATGCAGATTCCAACGAAGCCACTTGAACAATACCTAACACCAAGAACAGTGAGAAATAAACCCTCACAAACAATAAACCTTTGCAGTCATTCGAAAAAACTAATTGGACGAGGTTTCCACATAGATCCAGAACTGTCACAAGTATATATATCTCAACATTAATCCTGAGGGTTTTCTACTCAATAAAATATATGATATATACATACACCTACACAAAGATATAAAATCCCAATATGATGAGCTCCAACAAGCATCCCAGTATACCAAACCTATACGGCCACTTTCCCAATTAGGAGTAATGTGATATGTTTGCTAGTGGAATATTTTATCTGGTATATGGTGGTCAGGATACTGATTTAAGAGGATACCCGGTAATGAAACTACTACCTTCCCATGATTGATGCGGTGACGAGTTTATAACAAACACTCCGAAGTTCGATATATTTACATGTAACTCGTGCTTTCTAGTGGCTTTACTCAATACAGCTGGTTAGCAAGCAGAGACGCTTGGAGGAGTGAAAAAGAGGGTCATGATTCAGATAACATTTAAAAGATTCGTAAAGAAATTAAGTACGCTCAAGTACTCCCTTGTTCCGCTGTAATCCGCGAGCTTCCCTAATATCCCATTTTTGTATATTCAATCCGCCTGCACATCCAATCCCATAATATAAATCCGTGCTTCCTACAAACAATTTACTCCAAAACAACCAATCCCATATTTACCAACCCCCTCCCCTAATCCTCCCTCCATTTTCCCACCCCCGCATCAGCCTATGTAATCAAACCCCATTCCTAACACCTCCTTGCGGAAATTCCCCCTCCTCCTTTTTCACCACCACCTTCTTCCCATCCTGAAATTTAAATTCTCCCTTCCCCTGGGTCGCCGGCACAAATCCATATAGCCATCTCGCAACAACCCATGAGCTAATAGCCCATACCCATATAATAATACCCAAACCACAAGTAAAGAAGAGTGTTGGGATGAGAAGGATAGTAGCGATTCCGATCCAGAAGAGAGAGAAGAGGATGGCGGATATGAAGGAGAAGGCGAGGACGGAGAGGGTGAAGGTTGTGAAGAGGAGGAGGGGTGGGAGGGAAATTGTTAGGGTGGTGAGGAGGAAGGTCTGCGGGGTGTGGTTAGTTATTGTGAGTGAGGAGATTAGGTGTTGAGAGTGGGATGGGTGGTATGGATATGAGTAGAGGTAGGAGGGATAAGAGGTAATTGTAATTGTACGTAGTGTACAAACGAATGGAGAGCCCAGAACGAGTGGATTAAACCAGCGGATCCACCGCAATCAACCAAAACAGCACGACTACTTTCCGATAGAACAGATATCCCATTCAAAATAAAGAGGAAGAGAGATACATACAGCAATAAGCGGCTGATCCTGAAAGAACTCCGAAACATTCCCATAGAACCTCGATCTCGTCTCCGGACTCACAACGCGATCAACCATTCTCTGTACGCGTGAAATTGTACCTGCGACTATCATTTTCGTGATATTTACGTACTAATTTATTGTTAAATGTATGTAGAAGATGTCTTTGGACTTTGTTGTTATGTATAGGGATGGGAATATTGGATGTGGTTGCGAGCTGAGTTGTGGTAGAGGTTCGGCTGGTGAGGAATGAGAGATGACGTAATCATGACGTGGGGGAGCTTTATACATACTAATTAGGTATTCATCCACACCACTTCCTATTCAAAGGACCACTAGTGGACTAATAGCTTATTTTATTACCAGTGGTTGATTTACGCAGAGGTAGTACTTCGCGGGAAACTTATAAATTGCTGAATTATTGAGGTAGTTACCTTAACTTTGCAGTCTTAATTTCTTATGTTACTATTTGATATGATGATCACCATATCCGTACTTCATTACAACCTACTTCATTGACATCATATCTGAAAAGGACACTTGAAGATTCATTCTTCTTCTTATCCCCATTCTCCCCCAACCACTCTCCGCAATCAACAATATTAATCACAATTCTCACGATCCGCTTCATCCATTTTATAAAATATCAATATACCTAGTACTTTGTTCTTTCATACAATACAAACTCGGATTTACATCTACATCTGTATCGTCATTCTATTCCTATTTACATTCTCATTTACTCAAAGGCTCTAAACATAACACATCCATCCAATATCTTCTATAAATTGTATTAACCAAAGTATGTTAGTGATTCTTTATCAGTTATCCCCGATTACTACATAAAAATACTTGCTTTATCGATTTCCCCCCTTCCCCGCATCCTCACAGTGACTCTCCGTCTGGCACACCATCATCTCCCTATTCGATACAGCCATAATAAGTAAAATATACAATGGATTAGTATACCGAAAACCTCCAATTCCTAATCCAAAACATATCGACCAGTGCCACTTTCCTCCGAACCAAGCGCTACTAATATTTAAATCTGCCTATGCTACTTTACAATAAATTTTCTCATCCAGAAGTACCATATTATTTGTAAGAATACGTGAATTGGGACTTAGAGCAGGTATTACAATTTTCACAGTGATGATTGCCAAGCGTGCAAAATATTCGCAAGTATCTAGTAGGATCTCGCTTTTATTATTCTGCAGGGTATTGTACAAATATAATTTTAACCAACTCCATTTCGAAACAGCTCTAAATAAGTAGCTAAATTGACGTGAACCATATCTTGTGATTTTCTATACTTTGTATCCAAATGTACAATGATTGTCCAGCAAGCTATTAAACTCCAAGCCCCAAATTCGAGAAAAAAGTAATGTACAAAATAACTAAGAAAATCAAGACGCGCTCAAAAACATCATTTTTATCCGCCCGCCCGCAGGCTCCATGATCATCGTCCTGAAGTAAAACAATCTATCCAAAATAGAACAGAATACACTCAACAAAACACTTTGATGAAAGCCCTAGGAAATCATCTTACAAAAAAGCCCAACTAGTAAAACCATCCATCACAGAAAAAGATTCAGCAAAAATCCATCCAACACACTAATTAAGTTAGTCATCCTAATATCTCCCATACCTCCCATACCCATAACCCGAATATCCATAATTTCAAGAGGCGGTCGACCTGCCAAAATAACCACCATAAGCATATCGACTACTGGACTATTTGGTGACTTTATTACTAGACGATTTCGCCGTAGACGAATGTTTACTTGACTTCTTAACTTCAGTCGGAGGAGCTTTGTAGTTATCACCTGCTTTCTCAGCCTTTTTCCTCGCTAAATCTCTAACATAGCGTTCTTTTTCATATTTAGCTTTAGTGATGATAGATTTCCTTTCCTCGATAGATTTTTTAGACCAAGCTGTTTGCAAAGACGTAGGAGTAGAATAGGCGTTATTGAAGGGATCAACATTCAATCCTATATCAATGATCCAGTATTCGCGTTTCTTGGCATATCCCACGGCGTCATTCTTGAACTCCCTGTCTTTTTCCTGGGTAAAGCTATATGTGTATTCGAAGTCTAACCATGAATCAACAACTGGATTACTGTCTTCTTTGATGATCTTCGCTGTCTCGAGAACTTTATTCCGTTCAATCTCAGTCATTGCACTCCAGGCTATCTCCATACCCTGCATATTACCCTCGGATAATTCCAAGGTTTTGTAGCAGAAAGGGATAATATCGAGACCAAGTTGTCGGAGCCATTAGCGACGTTTATCAAGATATGCTCCGTATGTAGTGAAGGCACTCGCGGGGTAAATCTCATAGGTTTGCTCCAAAGTCTCCCATGATGGGCTTGGTGGATCGAGCATGGCATTAATGCACTTTGCTTTAGCTTCGATCGCTCTTCGCTCTACGCGTGGTTTTTCATCATAGAGATTGTTTAATGCATGTCTTTCCAGTAAAGTCTGCGACAGAGGTAAATATCGGGGATCGTCCAAACCTAATTCTTTGAGCCAACTAAGTCTTTCCGGTATGAGATCATGATAAGCCAATGTTTTTCTTTGAGGAATATTGAAGTATCTTTGCTCTAGTTCGTCGAAGGATAGAGGCACCGGTCCAATAAGTTTGATTGGAACTTGTGTTCGTAGGACGAAGGGAGCTAATCGAGTAGGTACCTCACGCTTTTGAATATGGCTGTTTCAATCGAATTGCTTTCTTCTCAATATCTCGACGAATTTCAGGAGACTTTAAAGCCCAGTGGACTTCAAACTTGTCTCTTTGCAGTGGACCAACATAAACAAAATTGAATGGGCTAATGTCGATACCCAACTTTGCCAACCACTGCCTGCGTGCAAGCTTTTCTTGGTCAGTCTGGGGATCTTGGCCGCTTGTATAATACATCTGCTCCATCTGATAATACGATAGATAGGGAGAATTGGCTGAAGACTTTGAAGGTCGTCCTGTTTTGATGTTTGTAGACGATGATGAGGCTGAAGTGAGTGGTTGAGGTGTCGCTTGGGAAGTGCTGAAATCTGGCAAGGAAGAATCGAAAGGACTATCTAACATTCTCCTTTCCGACTTGATTTGGACTTTAAGATTGCCTGGTGTATGGGTCTTTAAGGATGATGGTGGTAATTTCTAGTTGTTCTGAAGAGTTGTTAATGGCTGACGTTGAATGGGTGTTGCCGATGCATAAGGATCTTGTGTCATCTTAGGATAGCCTTGATAGGAGCTTGAAGACGGTGGCGTTCTGCCACAGTTTTGAGTCGAGGCAGACATATGGTATTGACTACGTACACTAGGATGAGATTGTGCACGTGGTTGAGAATTGGTGAAGGAGGATTGAGACATTGGCAAATCGTAATTGGTATCCAAGTCAATATTGTCATCATCGCTAAAATCATTCTCATTGAATTGAACAGCATCGAGTTTGGTATGTGGAGAAGATTGTGAAGCATTGTATGTTGTCGGCGTGGGTTGTGGATTCTGGCTCTGTGATGAGAGGTAGTTGTTCTCCTGTTTGATCATCATATGGCCAGCGGATGTAGGAGTAAAGCCAGGTATGTTTTTGAGTGTATCCAAAGCATCATACAAATTATGATGCTTTGCGTTACTGATTGTATTTTCTGATTGCAGTGGAGGGCTAAAGAGATGTTAGTATCTAACCACAATCAATAGAATCCAACAAGCGTGGTTTGTGCCCAGGTGCATTCTTCCTGTCGCATGGAACTCCCGAAATCGTCAACAGCAGAAGACAGCGACATGCCTTTTAAAACTCTGGGGCTATTAACAGTACTTACGCGGTAGAATGTATTTCCTGCTTAACTTCTCCATTGATCACCTCCTCAATAGAAACGTGAAGAGCATCCGACTGTGTCAAACGTTTCACTAAAGTAGCTTTCAAGCCATTAGTTGGAAGTTGACGAGCCAGTAGAAGCTTTTTTCAAATTTACCACTCGATATTTTGCGTAGTCAACCATCATGTCGACGCTCCAGTGATGGTAGAAGTGTACCCTTGGTAATATTTCTGAAGGTGTATTGATTGTTCGTACTTCCCGCGGTTGATTGTTTTGAAGTTTGGGATGAATTGGACGTCGTGGCGGAGTAAACAAGTAAGAAACCATATGTGGGTGTTTTTGGCCAATGACAACCTCATTTGAATAATCACTAGCGAAGTCGTTGAATGTAAAGCGGCAGCCACTATACTAATATAATCCCTTGTGAGAGGTTAACAATAATCTATTACCTACCACTAGGTAGTGAATATTAGTCCCTCCAATTGTTTAATCTTTAAACCGATGATGTTGTCCTTACAAGCAAGTTTACCTACCTAAGTAGTAGTATTGCGCAGCACTTCTTGATTGGATCAATAAAACGTATGTTTGATGTTTATAAATTTCCGCCGCCTGCCCCCTCCGTCTTCTATCCACCCAAAAACACCGCTCTATTAAAATAAAAAACCATCTATCTCTTCCCATCCACCTTCACCTCCATCTGCATCCCCCCTCAACCCCCGCGCAACCTTTTCCCAACAAAGCCCCTTTCAAAAAACAAAAAACCACGCCCAACCTACTCCCTACTTCCAATCACCCCTTCTCCCTCCCCCCCCCAATCGACCCAAACAACCATAAACACAAGAAACTAAGTACATCCAGCAATCCAACAAGCAAAAAGTAATTATTACACAGAATCGAATAAAATAGAACAAGTTATCACAATATTGATTTTTTTAGCAGTGAATTAATTGCTCTTGCTCCTAGAGAGAGAAGTTTATTGATGGGTTTGATGAGTTTTGATATAATATTATCATTTCCGGTTTTTGTGGATATTATAGAGATAGATAGGTATCTAATGATTATAATACCTACTAGGTCTTCATATTAAGGGATTTGAATAATTGGGATTTCTGGGCGAGGGACTTATATCTGAAACTATTCTGTAGAGTTTTAAAAAGTCCTTACTATTAATTATACAAAGAATGATCTCTTATCTGAAGTGAGATACATTGTTGATACGATTATGAAAGAATAGTGGTATAGTGTAGCAAAGAAGAAATAGAGTGATGATTTTCTATCGCTATTCGTCCATCATTTATTATCCATCATGAATGATCAACTCATTCATTCATCCATCCATTCATCTACATAGTAATGTATTCCACGCACCAATATACATCTATCATCTCCTCTTCTCCCCCAAATTCAAAGTTTAAACTCAAAATCTATAAACTTATGTCCATATAATATCATGCCATGAAGCACAACATGACATAATAATCCTCCAAACGCCATCGCCATGCTAAAAAGAAAGAGCCAATGATATATATGCTCCCGTGCCACAACGTGAAAATATAAAAACTAAAGACTCCAATGAGGTATATATGCGTAACGCTCATCAGATCTGCAACCATTAAAATGCATTACAAAAATTCAAAATCATCCCCCATATCCGTCTTCATATCAAGCATCTCTTTTCTTCAGATTCCACTACATCTCTCTCCTATTACTTTCTGCCCAAACTCTGCAAGTTGACTAACTCGGAGTATCTACCACCTTTATGTATAAGCTCAGAGTGTGTGCCACTCTCCACGACTCTACCTTGATCGAAAACATAGATACAATCTGCCTTTTGAATAGTACTCAATCTATGAGCGACTGCAATTGTAGTTCTTCCCTTTGCTGCTTTATCCAATGCTGCTTGGACGACATGTTCACTCTCGGAATCCAATGCACTAGTAGCCTCATCCAACAAGAGGATCTTTGGATCACGGAGTAAAGCACGAGCGATAGCGATTCTTTGTTTCTGTCCACCAGACAACATGCTTCCTTTTGAACCGACGATTGTGGAAAATCCTTCAGGAAGCGACATAATGAAATCGTAGATATTAGCCTCGCGACATGCGAACTCGATTTCCGAATCAGGAACATCCTCACGATCAGCTCCGAGAAGCATGTTCTCACGGATGGTACCTTGGTAGAGAGTTGGTTCTTGAGATACGAGCGCGATGTGCGAGCGGTAATCACTGATGTTCAAAGAAGAAATCTCTTTACCATCGACATAGATACCACCAACGAGAGGATCATAGAAACGTTCAAGAAGAGCGATGGTCGTAGATTTACCGCAACCGGATGCACCGACGAGAGCAATGTATTGTCCAGGCTTGACTTGGAGGTCGAGGCCGCGAAGTACGGGCTGTTCTGGACGAGTGGGGTAGCGGAAATGAACGTCACGGAACTCGACATATCCTTCCATAGACTCCATGCGCTCTCCATCTTCGGACCAAGAGTCGATAGCAGGTTTGCGATCAAAGAGAATCTTGAGCTCTTGGGCGGCTTGTTTGGCCTTACCCATATCCGCTATAATATGTTAGTAAGAAGATTTAGATAATTGATCGAAGGACTACTTACGTGCAAAAGAAAAGATAGTTCCAGCGGATTGAGCACCGAAAATGACAGCCGAGAAACAAACGAAGAATTGGAACATGGTGTACTCCTTGGAAGCGATGCGTTGACCACCATACCAGAATCCAAGTGCGACGCAAAGGAACACCAAAGATTGAGACGCGGCATAAAGTAATGACGACTTCAAGATGGATCTCAAACTCTTTTGTTCTTGGTCTTTGAGGGATTGGGTATAATGAGCAAGGACATCTTGCTCTCTGGTCAAGGATGCAACGGTTCGAATAGCACCAGTAGCTTCACAAGCATAACTAGCACTCTTCTCATATGCTTTTTTCGCTCTTTGCTGAAATCTCGCAAGAAGCCAGAATCGAAAGAAACCACAAGCAAGCAAAATCGGAATGGTGGCGATACAGACAAGAGCCAACTTCCAGGCAATGGCGAGAGAAAGAACGCATGCTGCGATGAGCGTAGTAATAACTGTCAAAAGCGTACCCAAGGTAACTCCAGATAATCCTGCAACATGGGTAGTTTCGGTACTCAAGAATGATGTGAGAGCACCCGCAGTATGTTCATCCCTGTCGAAATATTGAATATCCTGACGAAGCATTGTACGGAAAGCACGATCACGGACTCGGTGAATGAGCCTTTCTGAGCAGAAAGCAAAGGCAATACCCTGGGCACAAAATGCAAGGAATTGGACAATCGCCAACATAAGATACATCAAAGACCAGAAATCGACATCATGTCTAATCTTATGGAAGTTGGCAGGAACGACAGGAAGTGAAAGTGAAATGATTTCCTTGGCGAAGAAAACGGCTTGAGTTGGATTACCTCCACCACAAATAACCGAAAAGAACAACCCAACCAACATCAATTTCCATTCAGTTTTGTTGAATGAAGCAATCAACTTGATCAATGTCCATAATGAATCATGTTGTTCTGATGACGATGTCTTGCCTTGAAGTGCGAGAGATGATTGTGACTTTTCCGTTGTTGTGCGATTCAATTTGTTGACAATATTCTTATCATCTGGATCCTCGTTGTATTCAATTCCTCCGACCTTATTGGACATTTTGCGTACAAGTTCATCGTCTTTGGCGTCGATCTCTGACTGTTCTTCAGCGGTCATTTCCTTGGTTTCAGCGATCTTTTGTGCTTCAATCAATCTATAGTAAGCACCTTGTTTAGCAAGCAGGTCGTTGTGAGTTCCTTGTTCAACGATGCGACCCTCAGTCATGACAACGATGTTATCCGCATCCTTGATAGTGGACAGTCGATGAGCAATTGTGATGGTAGTTCGTCCTTCAGCAGCAACCTCAAGAGCGGCTTGTACGACACCCTCGGATTTTGTGTCAAGAGCAGATGTAGCTTCATCGAGTAGGAGAATCTTTGGATCGCTAACCATGGCTCTTGCAATTGCGATACGTTGCTTTTGACCACCGGATAGTAAGCTGGCTCTTTCACCAACGTTCGTTTCGTAGCCTTCAGGTAAAGCAGAAACAAAGTCATGTGCATTGGCCATCTTGGCAGCCTCGATAACTAATTCTCTCTGACGTTCTTCTGTCTCATTTTCGAATTTAGTTCCAATGAGTCCGTGGCGAATATTTTCGAATATAGAAGTTCCAAACAATGTAGGCTCTTGGCTCACCAAGGAAATTTGTTGTCGTAGCCATCGCAAATTCAAGGTACTAACATCATGCCCATCAATCAAAACCTGACCGCCGACTGGATCGTAGAATCTCTCCACCAAGCCAACTATAGTACTCTTCCCGGATCCAGATGCACCCACAAGAGCTGTCATTTTGCCGGCTGGAATAACCAAACTGACATCGTTCATGATTGTGACCTCAGGTCTGGATGGATAGATGTGCTTGATGTTTCTTAATTCGACAGTTCCCTCGACGTGATCGAGCTTGATACCTTCTGTAGAGGTTGGATCCAAGGGTGAAACACGATCGATTGTGTTGAAGATCTTTGCCGCGGCAGAAATAGCAGTTGTGAAAGCCTGAGCGTTGGGAGCAACATTTCCAAAAGCAAAAGCTCCGATCATGATGGACATCAAGATTGTGAGAATGTGAGAAAGCGTCATGGATCCATCAACGAGGAACCTAGAACCCATCCAGAATGCTAGACCATAATTAAGATAGATGACCAAAAACATGCCTCCTACCATGATAGCTAATGTAAATTTGGTCCTGTATCCGTATTTCTCTGCCTCTGCAAGATGTTTGTCATATTGACGAGCGAGCTTATCTTGAGTACCAAAGGCAGTGGCATTCCTGATAGATGAAATGACTTCTTCCGCGATAGATCCTCCAATGGCATAAGATTGAAGGGACTGTTTGCTGTACTTGACAATCCATCTGGAACCTCCTCCCATGATAACAGTGATAGCCGCAACGGTAGATGTGAGAATAAGCGTCAGTTTCCATGACTTGATGAAGCCAATCACAAAAGCGGTAAAGAATGTAGCCAATGCATTAAGTGTCAAGCCGACCTTTTCGGAGATACCATCTTGAACCAAGTTGGTATCAGCTGTGATTCTGGTAGTAATTTCTCCTGATCCTAGCTTATCGTAGAAACCAATATTCATGCGCAAGCAAGCAGCCAAGTATTGTGCTCTAATCTTTCCACTGATATGTTCTCCAACATAAATAAATCCGACTGTAGAGATGTAAATGGTGACGAACTCGGCGATGCCAAGGTAGATAAAGTAGAGAACCATGTGATTGATGGTATGATTAAAATGCTCCTTGCTACTCGATCCTGCAAAGTAATCTGCAAATGTTCCCGCCAATTGACCGAAGATAACCGTCATCAAAGGTAATGCAGCCCCCGCCGCAATACTGCAGATGGCACTGATAACCATAATAATGATATCATTTGTAGTCGAGAAGCGATATAAATTTCCAACTCCGGATGAAATATCTGGCAACACCACTTGTCGTTTTAATATTTCCGCCTCATGAGGAGGTAAATGTGCGTAAATATCTTCATCCTTATTTGCCACCTTCACAACATTCGAGTCTAATTTCGACAAATTCTTTTCCTTAGTTGGCGACACGGTCGTTGTCCCTTCCCCGTTCTTTTGTTCTTGTCTGGAATCGCGTTCAGTTAAAGACGAGCCTCCATTGCTGGATGGACGGCTCTCAGGCTCCGCTGTCTCAACCTTCTCTGATAGTTCGCCAGCCATGATTGGCGGCCTCGATAAGAATTGAGGAGTCGTAAAAGTGGGCAATGTCGGCAAGAAATCGGTAGAAACTGAGTTGGAGATGTAGGTATATTATGGTGTTGTATGTATGTTATGGTGTTGTGCTTCTGGCAGTTCTTCTTTCGTACTGTCAGTAAACAGAGTGCGAATTAATGGCGTACGGTGTTTTGAGCTGTTGTATCGGGAAGACTCGATAGAGTTTGATAATTAAAGTATGGACGTGTTTGTCTGTAGACAATTATTATGAGGATGTTTAGTAAATAATCACGTAAGGTACATTAAAATGAGGATCAGAAAAGAAAGAGATAAATAGATTACTTATTTATTTATTTATTTATCCTAAGAAACGGAGAACTTGACATAATTCCAAACGGGTGTCACAAGTTCCGAGATGCGGATTGTTTGAATTTCCCGATGGACTTTGATGACTAACTAGCTCGACCACAAGGATCATAAGCTACCTGGTAAGTCTACGTAACCGTAAATAGCTAGTACGTAAACTATCCAGTATCTATTGTGTCGCTTCCGTTAGCCATTAGTCTGATCTAGCAGTTCTCCGGTTAATATCAAATCGCATCTATGGAGCATTTGGGTGCTGGAGTACTTGGTATGTATTTCGTAGGTACTACTCCCTCCTAGCTACCAATGCCAGTATTAAGTTATTAGTGGAAGGTTGAAGAAAGGTCATTGAAATCTTTACATCTTTCACCTCACCAATGATAAAATTCTGATTCTCACATCTTATCATATCTGATCATCCATCTCCCCTTCGCCACCATTTTGTTCCATTCACGCCACTTTATTTTTTTTAACTACTAGATATGTATGTTCCTCTTTCCCTGTATTCCTCGTATATCGAGCGTATCTCTTCCCTTGTAAAAAGAAAAACAAGGTTCTTCGGATTGCTCAGATCAAAAGCTTAGCTTGACCTGTGCTCAATAATAATTTTTGCTAAAGGGAGAATCTGAGCCAGCTAAACTTGACAGCGAAAAGATACGGATGCATTCATGATTATGTCCTTCTAATAGGAAAAAGTCTTGACTTGCAATACTATTGGTGGATTGAAATCACCTGGAATATCAAAGAAGAAATTCCCACCACCTCCTGATTTCTCCTCCCTTACAGCTCTATATCCGTTGCTGATCCCTAATCGGATATCCACTTCTATCAACGTACTCCATTCCTCAAATGGCTTTTTATGGAAACACAAATTTTACCCACAACTGCAGATGCTCTGTATAACAACATCTTAACACGATAGGGAGAGACGTGCTTACCTACTTCCTCCCCATGCAGTCGGTATGACTCAAAATGGTTCTAAATGATCCAGATCGTTAAGGACACATTCTTTTGCAGCAAATGCGAGAGAGGGATTAGCTCATTCCTGCTATCACACCGAATATACCCGACTTTGCAAGATGACCACCATATTCATCATTTTCCAAGGCTATCTCACGCGCGAAACCTAATCATCACCGTCTCTATCTCACAGTCGGTCCCAATATCATCAAATCGGCCCTCTCCAATCTATTCCCTTAGTAACCAATCCACTGCGTACTCGTACTGTCCTCCTCGTAGCGAGCTCCCTTTCTAGAATATCAAATCTTAAGACAAACACCCCTGTCTCAATTTCAACAAACCTTACCCCACTAGGTAAATGATTCGTGGAGCCTACGCTAGACTAGATAAGGCATCGGGGGCGGGCAAAGCCCAGCTCCGCTCCTGTGCTTTCGGACATGGACGCGATTGGTGTACCATCAAAACCCCCTTTGTTTGACGAACGGGTGAACGGACTTACGTGCCTCGCTCCCGTGCAAAGTTATGCAAGTCACGGACGGAGTACATAAGGTCATGAGCTGTGTGGAGTGAATAGGAAGTGCACAGATGAATCGTCAAAAGTCTTTCTAGAAGGTATGGTAGAAGTTTCTTTCTTTCCTTCGAGCTATTTACCATCAAGCAACAGCCGACTTTTTAAATAGTGCGCCTGTCAGCTTCTAGCACTGAACTTTTTTGCGTACTTGCGGCTATCATTCTAGATGCTCAATCAATTGAATTCCAAAGTCTTTAGAGCCTTCACCTATTCTTCTTCTCATATACCAGCTCAATGATTCATTACAGGTAGACACGTGACATTCAACATCACCTAGTTGCTAGCTGCAAAAGGACTACTAGACGACCGCTGTCTATTGTCAGAAGAGAGATGGTTGGATGGAGGTTACAATAATCCCTTTTTCGATGTGCAATTCCAGATTCGCATTATAGTGATAGTCTAATCTCGAGATCCAAATGTTTCCACGTACTTCAGATTGAAACGTGTGCATCCAAACCTTTTAACCAACCAAAGTCATCCAAGTCTACTGTATGATAATCTCATTAACGACGAGCGAATTTGGTCAAGTTGTCTAATGTCCTTGCAGTACTATGTTTAAAAGAATGTTAGACTACTTCAAGCTGAGCATATCCATTACTGAAATTCATCTTTTGTTACATTCAGAAGAGTACCAATATACTCACTCATCTTAGTTTCAAGTCAATAGGAAGTGACTAGCCAGAAATCCATGAGGCTAAAGCAAGATATCTCGATCCTATGAATACATAGTACAGATTCGGACTATTTGTTGTCAAATATCTGGAATACATCATATATTCATATCAAATGAATATAAACAATGAAGTACATGTGATCTTATAGCAATCAAATCAATGTACATAGTTTGATAAATCCATTTTTGTTCTCATATTAATCATCCCCCACCCAACCTAGATCTGAGTTTAACTTGTGTCTCGGTTAGCCTTCAATAGGCTAAGCTTGATTCGGTTGACCGCCTAGGCAGTATCAACATGGCTCGAGCACAACCACCAGAAGATAATGGAGATAGGTAACTTCTATACCAAAATCAAATAAATCATTGCTTTCAAAGCTACAATTCCAACCTGCTGCACCCTTTGTATCTTCAGAGCCACTGGATTTTACCAACCAGCCCTTACCAATTTTCATCGCGAAAGAATCCTCGACCTCGAGGAATTCGACTTCGGAGACATCAAAATGGCGGGTGGAAAGAAATCTGGAAGGACGTTGATGCGGGAAGAAGGTTTGGAACGAACAGACAATGGATTGAAGCAAACAAGCTGGCCAGAAGCCGTCCCAATTAATCAGAAGAATTATTATACGTATGTATCTTACCTCTTTGGTCTGGCCATATCGCATACCTTTTTGCAAACGCTTACCTTTTCATAACCTACAACTTTCACCAACTAACAATTCGCAGAGAGTTCGGAAAGCGCGACGATCAATTGCTTGCATCACGTCTACAGAACGAAGCAAATCAAGAAAAACTCATACGCGATGCCAAAAATAAAGACAGAGCTCTTGCGCGCACAGGAACCGCTGACGTACCACTACCTATGGATGAAGACGAATCGGAGGATACAGATGTTACGGATGAATTGGCCGCTTCAAAGACGATCGTTATCCACCCTGGAAGTCAAAATTTGCGCATAGGTTTAGCCAGTGATGCCCTTCCAAAGACAGTCATAATGGCAATCGCCGAAAAATTCCCCATCACAGAATCTCAAGAATACGAACCTCGTCCAAAGCGACAGAATCCTGAGCTTCCTCCAGAGCAGCAATTTGGAGAAGAATGGTCAAAGAAATATAATAAACAGTGTGCCGATCTGAAGGTAGATATGCGTGCAAATAGGCGCAAAGTATTACCCAACTCAAAAGAGTTGGTTGTTAATTACAATCGACGTATTGAACCAGAAAAGATTCCAGAACACAATGATCCACTTCGTATGGAATGGACGGATATTGCAAAAGGATCTATAAAAGCTGTTACAGGCCCCGATGCACAGCGCATAGCAGACAACTCCGAACCACCATATAAACTTTTCTGGCCTATGCAATCTGGTTTGTTCCATGAGGATGATTATTACATCCGCGAAGCGATGTTCAATGATTTCGAGACAATCATTGAGCAGGCCATAAAAAGAGACCTTGGTCTTAAGAGAACCAGTGAATGGACACAATACAGCTGTATAATGGTGGTGCCGGATCTCTATGACAAGAAATACCTGGAGCAAATGTTAGATATGTGTCTTAGGGGCTTTGAGTTCAAACAAGTCGCCTTCATTCAAGAAAGTCATGCCGCTACATTTGGAGCTGGTTATACAAGTGCTTGTGTAGTTGATGTTGGGGCACAAAAAACATCAATTTGCTGTGTTGAGGATGGTATGTGCATAGAGGATTCTCGCGTTAACCTCAAATATGGAGGATATGATGTTACTGAAACATTCATCAAAATGATGCTCTATGATCACTTTCCGTATGCCGACATAAATCTTAAGCGACGATACGACTTTCTTCTCGCAGAGGAACTGAAGATCAAATACTGCACTATGAATCAGGCTGAGATATCCGTTCAACTTTACAATTTTCACCTTCGCGCACCAAATCAACCTACTCACAAATATGGCTTTAAAACATATGATGAGGTTATCCTTGCTCCTATGGGCTTTTACGATCCTTCAGTCTTTGATAATAGTGATAAATTGAAGGGTCGTCGCAAGCTCCTGGATCGATCATACAATGCTTATGATGTCGACACTCCGGATGATCCCACATCTTCAGCTCAGCTTGCAATCCTGGCAGCTATCAAACCCTCTATTGCAACAAATGCAAATGGATACAATCCTAACACATCCAACGGGATGGCTGACATGTCTTTCTCTACACCTCAAAAAGAGAAGCCGAACCCTTTCAACTTACTCCGTATGGACACAGACAATCCTGTACATTCTAGCGTGACTTCCGCTGCCGCGTCACCTGCTCCAGAAGGTGCAAATACTCCTGTCCCTGTTCCGTTTGTCTTTGGAGGTAACGGAACAACCGCCGGCTCTCCCGGTCCCACAAACGGCATGAATGGTAGTCACAGTGGTAATACACCTATACCCCCAGCAGGTATGTTTGTCGATATTCATGCCCGTACTGCTAAGGATCTCGCTATTGAACGCGACTCCGTTTTGCCGGTCGCTCCCTTAGACACTGCTATCATAACGTCTATCACCCACGCAGCCAAGCATGATGATAAAAAAGCTCGTGATTTCTATGGTGGCATCATGTTAATCGGTGGAGGTGCGAAAACTCCTGGATTTGGACCTTTCCTTGAAGATAAACTCAGGAAGAAGAGACCAGATCTCGCAGAAAGGATTTTGGTGGGAACTAGTCCTAGGGAAATGGATGGTCAGGTGGTGGTTTGGAAGGGAGCAAGTGTTTTTGCTAGAATGAAGATGCATGAGAGTTGGATCGGACAAAAAGAATTTGAAATGTTGGGTGCCAGGGTATTAAGCCAAAAGATTCTTTGGCATTACTAAGTTCTAATTTCTTCTTCAAATCACGGAGACTTTCGTGGGATAATTGGCTAGACAGAAAGAATGTAAGGAATGAGATAAAAAGGGAAGGAGTGGAGATTGTGATCATGATGAAATAATGGATGGATGGACGGAATGAATGAGCATGGCGTTTTAAGGCAATCGGGCTATCTAGGCGTTGATGGATTGTAAAATTATCAAAGTCATTTGAATGGATGGGTAGAAGGATGGAGTTTTATTATTAAAAGATATCCTGGAGAGCAAATTTAAACAGCTTCTCATTGACTGGCATTTAAAAAAGGAGACGGATGGATTTGTTATATCTAGCTAGTATAGGTACTAAGCAGATGATGCAATATGAGAATAGATTTGAAATTTTTTGGGGTTCTTTTGGATGGGGTATGAAGATGTGAGGGTAAGTAGGGTAGA
>NW_001820827.1:924666-981595 GCF_000146945.2 Sclerotinia sclerotiorum 1980 UF-70
GTTATTTTCTTTGACTCGGGAGTTCTACTCGAGGGTCACTTTAAGGGGGTTGTAAGTGTAGGGGGTAGCATGAAAGATGTCAGAGGAGAAGAATCGAGAAAAATTGCGCTGGGATCTTTCATGATAGAGATACTAGGGGGTATGGAAGTGATGGAATTTTATGAGTCTGTATTGTTTATTCTTTCATCAAGTCTTATAAGACCGAGCGGTTGAGGATGGATATGTATGGGTTAGATGGGAGGGGTGCTTGTAATGGGAACTACATGGTAGAAGTTTAATATATCTCGTCGGGTTGAAGAAAGAAGCCAGAGTACTTGATTAGGTGTGAGAAGTGATGCTTCTGGCAGGCTATTATGTCGTCCGTTATCAATTTTTCTCGTGTAGATGATAGGAATCGATCATGTAACCATCAGCCTCAGGCATATTAGTGAACTGCAAAGGAAAAACAAAGAAAGATGCAGCATTGCTTTTCAAATTTTTGGATAAGGGGCTGCAGATAGGAGACAACATTTTGATGCGGTTCATTGAATTATTGAGAATTGCCGAATGCTAAGCTCTACGGTGGAGTTTAATAATCCTGCATCACATCATATCACCCCTCAGTATGACTATCATTGTTTACATAATTATAAGATCTTGTCGTCATATTGTCTTTTTGGTGAATTAGTTCAATCGGCTATGTTGTCTATTTAAGCTTTCGACTAGTTCGGTACTTAGGAGGCTAGTGAAGATAACAATCAATCTAGATTGCCCCTTGTCGTGACTAGTTCGAGAGCTAAAATAAGGGTCTTGAACTTTATTTATAATGTGCGTACTATGCTCGGCATATGATTTTGTTTTATTTATCTACTGAGTATCGTTGGTACGAGTGAATTGAATTTCATGGGAACTTGTTTGCTGGTGTAATATGCATATATATGTAATTAGGTCATTCTTTCAACTTTGGAGGTGTTATTTTAGCACAGCATGATATGAGTCCGGAGTATGAAAAGTGTTCTTTTATCCTGAAATTCAGTACGGTTTTTTGAAGTGGGTGAGACTAAGTTTGCAATTATCTTGCACTTATCTACAACTTCATTCTAGACCTGGCCTCGAAGATCAATTCAGTACATGGTGCTTGATCTTGACGATATCAAAATTTTGAAAGGTCAGCTAAGCAATAGTCATAGTACTATAATTCTTCTAGCTCGCCCTATTTTTATAGTTGAGCTAAGTCTTAGCTTCTATGATAGCTTCCATGATAGCTTTGTTGACATCGGCATTTTCATGATGATAGTGAGCATGCATTATCAGAATTCATTTACCAAATGTACGAGTTTGATGTTGAATTTATATATGTGCATGTGAAAAAATGGAATCATAATTCACATGATCAGTTTCTATGTTGAAAGGCTGTATCATAGTTCAACGATTGTGAAGTGTGTGGGAAGAGATGGCTAAGCAGGTAAACCTCTCAATATCGTACCGGCATATCAGAGCTAATTAACAAGATCTTCGATGCCCAAGTAGTTCATGAATCCACCTAGAAGAAATAAGGAAACTTTATCTAAGCTTACCGATGTCGGTTTAGTTGCTAAGAGACCAAAGCAAAGAGAGCCGTTGCTGCCACTATTGTCAAGAAAAACCTTAAATACATAGATGACTTCAGTGTTTATTAGCACCTAACTAAATAATTGAACGAATTTAGCTTTGTTTGCCATTCAGAATTTCCTATAAACCAGTCGCTGCCCTCTCCTTCCTTTTTGTTTCTTCTTTTTTTTTCTTCCTTTCTCTCTACAAGCTTATGCACTTTTGATTACTTTGACTTTCAAACTTATCTTACTGCATACTCTTACTTCTTACTGCTTTTATCTTTGAGCTACCAACTCATCGATACCCAACTTTTTAACTCACTCTCACCTCACTTTTACCTCACTCTTATCTCACTTTTACCTCACTCTTACCTCACTTTTACCTCACTCTTACCTCTTACCTCTTTTATCTTTGAGCTACCAACTCATCGATACCTAACTTCCTACCTCACGCTCACCTCACTCTTTTCTCTCTTCTCTAAGTCGGCGTGCCGATTTTTGTTTTTAACATCAATCACTACAATGTCTTTTATCTCTTTCTTACAAGTCATGGGCACAACCCTTGTGGTTGCTGCCTGTGTCTACCTCATCTCCAACCCTCTCCCTCTCGAGGAAACACCTGTTGCCATCCAGGTTGCTCCTCAACCTATTACTCAGTCGCTACCTGAGCCCCAGGTAACCCAACTCGTTGCTTTCATCTTCTACCAAGAAGATGACTCGAGTTGAACAGCTTGCCGGTTCAACCATGATAGCCTCTGCTTCTCCAGAGATCAAGAGAAGACCTGTCATTAGACCGGTCACTCTTTCTCCCATGGAGAGAAGAAGATTAATGGATCGACTTTCTTACTTTCAACCCATCAAGAAAGTCATTTGTTTTTCTTCTTCTGTTGCTGGCGCGCAACAAAACAACACCATCTCATCCGACATCACCATGACGGATGTTGAAATGACAGAAGATGCGTCGGTATATGCCGAAATTTCTGAAGTTATTTCAACTGAAGTCCAGATGAAGAATGCCCCTGTATCTCAGCTGAAGTCCTGCTTCAAAAGTTCCTCTTCTCGCCCTGCGAAAAGAGTTAGCTTTGCAGGACCAAGCAGTGATAGTATCCATGGACAGGTGATCACTTATGTGGTCCCTGGGAAAATGAGAAACTATCACAAGAAATACTTGGGTCAGAAGCGTTGCCCTCACGAGACCTTTCCTCTTGTTGAGGAAAGAGACCAAGAAGGTAGTGCTACTGGATGGTTTACTAAACGGGATGGAGTTTTTCTCCCCCCAATCGCCCAGGGCACATTCGAATCCTGCGACGAGAATGCATGCTGCACTAAGTGCAGAGAGAGTCTTTCCGAGGGATTTTTAGATCCGGAGGTAGACTTCTCTGATGCTATTCTCGAAGCAGAAGAATATGCTCTGGGCTTTTATGTCCTTCGGGACCAATATAGAAGATACGGTTGCATCAATCATGGTGGACATTAATGCACCGTATCTTCTATTAACTACTAACCTGTGACCTGACCCTTCCTGGAATCCCCGGACACCAGGTTAGTATTCCTTTTCTTTTTTTCATCAAAATAGATGTGCTTTTATCAGCCATCTCCAAAAAAATATTTAAAATAAGGGCCTTGTTGGAATAGATTTTCAGATTGGTACCCTGAATATAAATCCTTCAAGGCATCACAAAACAATCACCAATAGAGCGAAAATCGCATCTTGTATATATTTCTTTCCTTTGTCATTATTTGGGGGAGGCCGGCGAGCCATTATTTCTTTCCTTTTTTCCCTTTTTTTCCTTTGTTTTCTTTTTTTTGCTTTTTTTTGCTTTTTTTTTGGTCATTTTAACCCCCCTTTTGTCTTACATTTGCTCTTTAACGGTTTACAGATTAGAGACATACGAGCTGTGATCGCTTGACTTTAGTTAAAAATTTCTCCAGATGAGGTCAGTTCAACCCCCTCCCCCCTTTTGACTTGAAACATTTGCTAATCACATTACATAATCCCAGACCCAAGTCGCCGAGCGACTCCCACTTCGATTCCACTCCTCCGATTCCACCACCATATTCCAGGAAGGGTTCAGGTCACAGGTTATATTATACTATATCAAAGAGTTCAAATGAGAGCTGTGCAGCGCGTTGTGGAAGTCAACACAGCTCTCTCAAACCTCAACTCTTTTAAAACTCACTTAATCATCATCTCGCTTCACATCTTCAATCCTCCACACCCTACCTTCGTCGAGTCAGGAAAGAATGCGCCGTCTGCTGCTCTCGAGATGACAAGCAGAGATTCTTTTTTGACTCGACATTCGAATCACATCACTTTTCTAACATATTGTTTATACAAAATGTTGATTCGACCTCTCTATCCACTTCGACTTGCAAAAATCGAATCTTTTCAACCCCAATCCTAGCTGCGCTCGATAAGACTAGCAGGATATTCGATGCATTTCGATGGATTTATACTGTTCTCGTCCAGTTACTCGACGAGATTATTTTCACGAACTTGGCTCTCGGGGGAATGCTTGTCGAACTTTTCACTTAGGTGATTTGTTCATGCTATACCCCTTGGCCTTGTCTCGTTTTTTTCTGAAGCTTTTCGCTTATTTTAGGAAGTTTTTTGGCGATATCTCCTTGGCTGAAGCTTCTCACTTTTATTAGAAAGTGTTTTGGCGATATCTCCTTGGCTGGGGTTGGCTTCAGGACAATCTCATTGAAAGCTCAATCAATAAGGCTTCATGAGAGCTAATCATAGGTGGAGGATATGGTATAATTTGTTAAGCATTTCCCCCTCGCTAACTACTAATTCATCTATAGGGTGGCTAGCCTTGATCACACGTCCTCGTTGCGTGCTAGCTGGGAACCCTCAAATGAGGAGCTAAGTGATCTAATCGAACATTCAATCTTTGATATCATGTGTAAAGTCTTTTTGACGATGACGCGAGTCTCGTGCTTGGACGGCTTTGTGGTTGTGAGTTTCTGCTCTGTCTTCCCGCTTGTTTAGATAGACTGCTGATGCTTTGACAGACGAGATTGGGTCCATTCTCGTTGCAAGATGTGGCCTACCATGCATGGAAAAGAATAGCTACTGAAGACGAGGGTTTGGCTTTTGTGGTATTCTAATTGGTGTAATTATCTCATTGTAGCGATAATACAAATTCTGAGGTCTTTCAATTTGTACTCCTTTGATTCTAGCACACGCAACCTTCCATAAACTCCCTACCACATTTCAATTTCGACATAAAATTAGAGTCTTAATGCTCCCTCTTCTATATTCTGATCACAGGCGGGTGATTATGGGAAATGGTGGAAAATGAGACCTACCTCGTAGTAAGACTAGAATAGAACTGAAGTGTGTACGATGACCTTGCTTTGAGGCGACTTGATGACTTCTATTCGAACTTCAGAGGTGGTAATTGTGGATTAGTGAACTAACAGATGATGTAAATGCATAATTGGCAATGAGCTGAAGTTACCTGATGTATAACAAATACATGGAATGAAGAATCACAGATAGTTCCTCGAAACAAGTAGATAATACAGAAAAGCTCCTCGGAGGCTTTAAATTGATAGGCGTACAAAGCTATGAATGTCTTTCTAGTTGTATCTCGTGTTGGGACACGATTGTTTAGATTCCTCATTTCTGATTATTTTTCAGAAAGGCTAAGGAAAGAGAAAAATACTAATAGGAGCATGGAAAGGAAAGAGCAGATAGGATCAACTGATGCTACCTTAGATGCTGAGAGTTCTTGCTCTATTCGTACTCCCCTAGGAAATGCGACGCAAATCACTTCACCAAAGCTTTGGAACATCTAGAGAGCAAAACAATTATTCAAAAATCAAACTTGCAAAACATTATCAATACTACGGTATAATTTAACCAAATATTATCAGAATTGACAAGCATCACTCTTTTTATTCTTTCTCTTTCTCTTTTGACTTCTGTTTTATTTTACCATTCGCATTCCCAGCTGCCATTCTTTTGAACAGTTTGCTCCCCGTCCCTGTTTGCCTAATTACCAGTCTACCAGTATCTGAACAAAATCTATCTATAAAAAGCAATGGAATCTACAATCACTAACGTGACGCTCGTGCTTGGCACTTTGGGGGTGCTTTTGCAGATTGAAATCCTCCTTCTGGCTTTCTGGGTTTTGAGAGTGCAGGGACTTGCGAGCAGTGCCCCCGAGACCACAAAGGTGTTGCTTAAGGTCGTTCATAATAAGGATTGTTGTTAAGGTATTAGTCAATAACCATCTCTCTTCTCCTGTACTAATACTACAAGATTAGGGAGAGTCGTGTTAGGGACAAACAACAAACAACAATCATCCTACCTCAACCTCTCCACTGCCAAAACAATCCAAAGCGCAAAATTCACATTGCTATAATTCGAATAAATAGCAAATCGTGAGTTCGGAGTCTGAATCGATGTTTGCACAGCTAATGGAGCAAATGGACAGTCACATTATTTCATATCAAAGCCAACAATCACAATGGCCACAAAAATCCCCGCATTTCAGACACGGTAGCGAAATTGCAAGCTAGGTTTTTCATGCATAACAAAAGGGCAAAGGATCTTGCGAACTGGGCAAAGCTGCTGAAAATCGCAGAAGAGGACTTGGAGAGTAATGCAAGGACAGAAATGCGCTTGCCAATAAGAGAGCCTTATGGCATTCTTCATGTCTCAATTGAGATTTGGCAAAGAGATGGTTATCTGGGTTTTTTTTCCGAAAGTACTCGCCATAGCATAAGCTTCAGCTTCGAAGCCCTGGTTCCCAATTTTCCTTCAATGTCATTTTATAGGCAATCACTGGCTTCCAGCGTCGCAGGCATAAAAGGCCGGCATCTAGGACAAACAGGAGATGGGATATGATTGAGCGGATTAGTTTAGCAAGGCATGACTGAAAGATCACTGATTGCAGCACTTATTAAAGAGAAAAGTGGATTGTCTTGGTATTAGAACTAGGTCACAATTAGCAACTCAACACAGCGTTATCCATCTACACAAAATAAAATGCTATGATTAGTGAGCGCTGGTGTTGATTACAAAGTAGGATTGTAAGTCAAAAAAACTGATTGGCGAAAAGGTCAGTGCTTCCCATTACAATGCTTGATTATTTTCTCGAAGGAGAGATATAGGGGCCAAAGAAACACGGGCTATAAGATCATATGAAACAGTAAAACATGCAGCTTTTCGATAAAGGTATACGTAGTGAAAGAGAAGCCTGCACTTGCATCATGCTTCTCGATTCGAGCATATTTTTCTCGACGTGCGTGATCGGCCAGGGCTTCCAGTAGTCCCCATCACTGAAACCCTGTGCTTCAAATAGAAAAGTCACTGTAAACTTCTGCAGAGTTATAGATCGAGGAGCTAGACCGCTGTCATTTATTGAGCGCATGTCATATTCACTGTGCTGCCTAGTGAAGAGATATTGAAAATATCCATCATATCCCCAATCATAGTATCTTCTCCAAGATTTGTTCTCGGGTGAAGTTTGTGTTCAAGTATCTCGACACGTAGTCATCACGGTTAACTGTGTTGTATCAGTATCTCAGATCATTTAGTGAACGATATTAGGGATAATTCCAACTTACTGTATCCACCACAAATACGTCTTTTACCCGTGAATTCTGATCTTCCATGAAGAACTCTCCAGTTATCAAAGACTGTTACCCGAGAATCAGCCACTAAAGATTCCAAAAACGAATGCTTAAAAACTCACTTAAAGCTCGTCCCGGTACGAGCTGCGACCAATACTGTAACCTCGGATCATTAACCCTATCATTAAACGTTTTTGCCGCCTCGTACCACTCCTGAGAGTACCCCGGATGAATAGTTCCCCTATCCGCCTCATTCCATCGAATCTGCGTCGCTCTACGATTCGTATTCATCGTGAGAACGGGATATGGCCTATTGGGAGTAATATTAATGCCATCATTACCACTAGCATGCCAAGGGACAGCTATTTTTGACAGAGAATCTTTGTAGCGATTGCGAAGTGAGCGGGCGGCCCAGAAACCGTCGACGAGGAGGGATTCGCCCCCGGTGCCTTCGGTGTGAGAGAGGAGATGAAACATTTGGAGACCGGCGGGGTCGGTGAAATAGGTTGTGTCGGTGTGGGGACCAATGGCTTCGCTGGTATAGGCTGTGTCTTTCATTGTCAGATCAGATGTGAAGTCGTAGAAACCACCTAGAGAGGTCAGCTAATCATGAAAACCAATGGATTTGAAGTGCCTGGATTTTACCGTAGTGTGTGGGGCGAATGAAAGCGATGCGTTCGAGAAGCTCTTGAGTCTTTTCAGGGCAGACTGGAACTCCATCTACGAAACAGAAACCATAGTTATGCTGAGAAAATTACTAATGAGTAATTGGTATTTGGAAAACAGAAAATATCAAGGAACTCACAATCATGCGTGTCCATTTCCCCACACCAGTGTCGCTAGCCATGACTTCATCGTAGTTGACTGTAGGTGGGTGTTTTCCGATAATCGAGTCCCAAAGGACAACTTCATGGCTACTGTAAAATATGTCAAAATACTGCAGAACATGATGAGTGACACAGGCTTACTCTGGATCAGGTATTATACTTCCTTCTTCCGCTGAAGCAACTAATTCCCGCTTGGCAGTTAAAAGCGTAGGTTTAACTCGCTGAAATTTACTTGCGTCGCGGTAAACCTCATATTTGTGGAGCCAATCCCATGGGTAAACAGTAACATGATCTGGCTTAGCATCGTCACCTACGCTATCCAGCCCTGTGCGAGGTCAGCATTGAAGTTGAATGTAGGGTTAAGTGCATACATGTTACTTCAAGACCCTCATGTTTGGCCCGATTTATAGAATTGGGGAGTATCTCGAGCTCAGACTTGTAACTGTCAGAAACTATCTCATACTGATGATTGGGATATTTACCGAGAATATGTTTACTTCTCGCTGCATAGTATCAGGACGTCTGCATTTTGCACAACGACAATTATCTCTAAAATATCATGAATTTAGTGGTTAAAAATCATTTAGCTCCATTAAGTTCTCCTTTTTCTTACCTAAGCCACCGACGTGGACTATTAAACCATTAGCCCTTGAAATTACGAACAAAGATGGGCGGATGCACCTACATCGAATCAGGCCCATCAACAAAATTGATTGGCACGAATGCTCCATTGTCAAGCAAGCGAGAATTCTCCCGATAACCTTTTCCTAATTTTGGATGAATAATCTCTTCTCCAAGGTCGGCCATAGAGTTAATTGACTCCTCATTTGCTTTTTCCTGCGCTGAGAGTCCATGACTGAGAAGAGGCCGTATGAAATTTGGAGGTCGGTTATCCTTCCGTAAAGGCACAGGTGGACCATGAGTGGTATCAAGAATAAATTGTTTATTTGCGCGTTTGTATGAAGGATATACATTGTCTAGCTCTGACGGTGAGCCACGAGTGGTATCTTGAAGAAATTGACCTTTGGTGCGTGTGTATGAAGGATATTCATCATTTGTCAAGTTCAAACGATTGAATGGACCTGGCCCAGATTTATCCTCATGTTTACCCGTAGATTTGTCCCCCTGGTTTCTGACACCAGGCGCCCGGGAAACTGTGTTTTGGCCATTATCTTTTGTTGGTAAAATAGACACGGGATTTATCTCAGGCACATTACTGTAGGTGCGACGAGAAGCAACACGACTAACTCGTTGAAGCTGAAGAATGGAGCGATACATGTTGATGAATTGCTTTAGTTATATCATCATAAATTGATGGAAAATTAATATGGATTTCTTTGGGCTTTTCGTCGTTTGATATTTCTTGAATGTATTTCGGTGCCTCGGCTCGGGCTTCCGTTTGATAGATATTTGATATTTTGGTAATTCTGTATATTGGAAACGACGTGACACTTTTATATCAGGCTCCTGATAGTGACATTACAAATTATCAATACATTTTCCGCTTACCACAATCTATTTGATATGTACATGTTTAAAACTTAGTTTATATATTTTTGAAAACATTGTGGTGATGTTGACGTATGACGAGCCAATCGGCGGAATAAAGTATTTCCGAATATCCCTGGCCCTAAGCTCCCTCACCCCACCAATACCTCATACTATCAATCACCTCACAATTTAACCATGAAACATTATCACCTCCACTAACTTTCATCATGTCCACCGAAGACGCCCGCTATCGCACTTCTACTCAATATCGACACTGGTCCTACACACCCTCCGCACTCCGCTCCTTGCGCGAAAGCACAAATGCCCTAGCCACAATACAAGTTCGAGATGCCGTTCGACGCGCCCGAGAAGCCAGGGCTGCATCCTCAAATGATAACAGTGAAGCGGAGAATAGCAGGTCGAATAGCACTGCTTTGCCAGAGGGCGATGTGGATTGTTTGACCGTGGATGAGGAGTTGAAGTTGATGGACTATTATTGTAGGCAGACGCTACAATTGGGGGATCATTTGGGTGTGCCGATTGAAGTTAAGGTGTGTTGTTCTCACTTGAAAGTCTTTCAATTCTGCTAGAAGGGCTTGCTTGATGCCGGCCTTATCTCATCAGACAGGCTACTTTTCCCAGTAGGGCGCGGTAGATGTCTCGCAAATCGCAGCTTGTCTTTGTTCACATATCTCTAACGTTCTTCTCAATTACAGGCCACCGCAATCCAATACATCCGTCGGTTCTATATAAGCCACAGTCTAATGACATATTCTCCCACCACTATTCTAAAAACCGCCCTCTTCTTCTCTACAAAAACCGAAAATCACTATTTCCGCATCACCAGATTCGCCAGCGACATCGGCAAAACCACCACCGAAGAAATTCTCTCCTCAGAATTCCTCCTCACCCAAGGAATCCGCTTCCAATTCGACATCCGACACCCCTACCGCGGTCTTGAAGGAGCAATCATGGAACTCCTCTCCATCTCCACCCACAAAATCCCCGTCCCGCCCGAACTGGAACCGCAACGACCTGCCAACATGCAAAAACTAGTATTAGAAAGCCACGGAGTCGCACGCCGATATCTCAAAAATAGCGCTCTACTATGCGATGCCTATTTCCACTACACCCCCTCCCAAATAATGCTCGCATCTCTCTACCTCGCTTCAGCCCCCTTAACAACATTCTACCTCGCTCTTAAATCCTACAATCCCTCCAACCCAGATACGAACACCGCGACATCAACATCAACTCACCAAAAACTCCTCACACTAATCAAAGACCTCGCTCAAATTCTATCCTCGATCCCGGAAGAACAAACTCCCGAACAGAGACAAGAGATCCAAGCCTTAGTTAAGAAATTGAGGAAATGTCGAAATCCCGAAAAAGCAGATTTAGTCGGGCTACAGAGGATGAAACGAGAAGGAGCAGATGGAAAAGAAGGAGGCGAAGAAGACGAGAAGGTTATTAAAAAGAGGAAGATGGAACGTGAGCAGAGACTAAAAGAGGAGCGCGATCTATTTGGAGGGAGCTTGAAATGATGATATGGCGGTGCGGAAATACTATAATGGATGGATGGGTTTATACAAAAGTTTGGTATGATGGCGTTATACAGGCTGGACGACGGACTGGATTAGAGCATATGGAGCAGGGGAGTCCATTGATGGTTTAAATTAACATGTATCATCACTGTCCAAAAGGTCATATTTATGATGATTTATGCTAAGAGCAAAGAACAACAGCATATCATCATTATAAAGGAAATTTTCATTAATTGAACCTATTAAACTATCCCCTCTGGATGTTCATTTTTCCCTGATTTCTTCATGTATGCGTATCCCGTCTGCTTTGGTAAAAGCAGCCCATATCTGATATTTGGTTGTTTGTTAAAAAGTAAGTAATATCCCACCCACCTACCATCCATCCATCTCTCATCAAGTAAAGGAAATAAATAAAATGATAATGATACTTCGCAAGATAAATAAGAGAAAAAATATGTGCCGGCGCTTACTTGCGCCGGAATATTCATAGGTGGAAAATACCAACTTGCACAAGTAATTTCCTGTCTTTGAATACCTTCTGCACTGTTGAACAGCTCCGAATTCCCACTACCCCTCGCACTCATTCCGATACTTCGCTCCATTCTCAATTTTGGCTCTAGTCTTCTATAATCTGGCTTTCAGTCCAGGGCAACTCATAATCATCGACCTTGGTGCAAGTGAGATATGCGAGTTCGCCATTAACTCCGCTGTTATCACCCATCAACTCATTTACCATGAAACCCTTTACCTTCTTCGCAGCATATTCCTTCATGATATTCAGCTGCAACTCAACTTCGTCCTTTTCCCAATGTCCCCACTCTCTGGACTCGGATACGGCTTTGAATTGTTCAACCATTGACATAACATCATCGATCTTGAGATAAGCATCGCCTCCTTGAGCCAGCAACTTATACATGTTCTTCTCCACGCTCGCATATTCGTGAATTCGAGCATGAGCGCATCTATGTAACTGTTGAGAGAACCAATCGTGCCAGATTTGTACCATAACCCACAAATCAAAGGTCTTCTTGTCCAAGTTATTGATACTAACTCTCACGCCATCCTTTACGAGACAGCTTCGGAAAAGAGCGCCAGCGACTTTGTGTTTCTTGTCTCGAAGTTCCTGGGTTTTCTTGTTGATACATCTGCTGAGTGCAACATCAATCCGATCTTGTGGTGTGGGCCATGGCCAGGAAGGTAATTGTCCAACTATGTGGACAAGGGCTTCCTTGAAGATGGTGGTGCATTGTAGCTTGTCTGCCAAAATCAGAAAACGAGGAGGGTCTTGACGAATGGCTGAGTATAGATTGCGGCCTTGAGAAAGGAGGGAGGCAATTATATGAGGTCTAACAATCTTCAACGAGCCGTAGAGTGTAGCGAGCTTGATCAATAGGTTGGACTGTCTCGTCGCATTTGACACATCCGTCGTAGAGATCGTTGGAGGGCAATTGTAGTAGCAGAGGAAGAGGGAGTGGTATGCCTCGAGGACATCCGAATGTAGTGTTGTAGCTTGTTGTACTAGTGGGCCCTGGTTTTGCGTATTATTGTTTGGCTTCTCCGTGGTAGGGAGTACGGTCTTAAGAGCAGAATGATTTTTAGAAGACGATTCGTTCATAATCTGATCAAGCTTGGGTTGTTGCTCTCCCTCAGCCATTGATTTGCCATTCACACGAGCCTCAGCCTCTCTTTCCGACAACTCTTGAGCACCGAGAGACATTTGTGGAAAGATTCTTGGTGCCTGCTTCGGTCCTTCGATTGTCAAACTCGGATCGGCAGGAGCTTCAGTTTGTCTGGCAGGGGAAACGTGAGCACCAGGAACTTGTATAGTTTGATTGTTGCCTTGTTGTGGCTCTTCTACCATCAAAGTTTCATCAAGGGAAACCTCAATCTGGTTTTCAGGCGAGGTTCTAATGCTTGGAAGTACTTTTGACATTGGGTCCGTTACTTGCTGGTTTTGCTCAACCTTGATTTCCGCCCCTATTGTGTTTCCCGAAAAGACAGTAGTCTGAAGTTGTTCTTCAGGAAGGACTTGATGACTTGATGGAAGCTGGTTAGGCTGGAGTTTTGGCTGACACTGTTCATCAATCTTGTCATTTGCATTTCCAATCTCTATCTCAAATTGTCTTTCTGTCGAGCTTCGTGCAATTGAAAGGTTTTCTGAGAACATCCCTCTCTCGGGCTCAATCACTGCTTTCATTGGATTCTCAAGTGGCGCGATGGTATCTCCTTCAGGAGAAATCTTAGAGCTTAGATGGACTTGGGGGTTTTCAGAAATCATATGGACCGTTTCAGTTCCAGCTCCTACTTTGGTGGGGCTTGAAGGTGGTGTAACAACCTGCTCCCCCATAACCTTTTGTGTTTGGGGAGTAGGATCGACACCGCCCAACTGAGTGGCTGTACCTTCCCCTAGCTTAATGCTATCTCCTTTCTCTTGATGTGCGTTGGCTTGGTTCTGAAGAGATGGTTGAAAAGATGGCTGAAGAGTACCAAGGAATGAAATGGAACTTCGGGTATCAAGATGAACAGCTGCTTCAGGGCCACCAGCCATATTCCCCATTCCGACATCGTCAAATGAGCCATCATATTGTGGCAAAAATAACGACGAATCACGAGTGTGGCATGTACTATTGGTAGGAAGTGGATGTCTGTTTGCGTCAAATGTGCAGATAGCTCTACTGGCGATCGCCTGGGGCGGGTTCTTGTACATTGTGAGTCCCTGTAGAATTAGTCTGATTTTTCCGATTTCAAACCATAGTGCATGATTTTTAGCAGGGAAAAGAAAACCTTTTACCTTGCGTTTCAACACATGGTGCTTGAGTTTAGCATCAAATATGATTTCAAATCTATATTCGATTCCAGTCTCTTTAGTGATCGTAGCTACTACTTTTGGACGCAATTCATCGCTGAACTCCTCATGTAGTTCCCAAGCAAACCAAGATGAGGCACGCCTCAATATATTTGAGTGCATCCTGTATGAATGGTCGGGGCTCTTATTAATTAGTACGATATATACATCAGCATCTTTATCTGCGAATGGCTGCAAAAGTTTTGTTGGAGGTAAGTTTGGGCGTGCAATGACTTCTGGGGAGCTGCCGACTTCTTCCTCACTGGACTCGGTTGGTCTTTCGTCTTGCTTAGGCGCACGGAGCTTCGCTGCTGATGAACGAGGATCTATTTAGGAGTTAGTTATCCAAAACTGCAGCCTTTTTTTTTTGTCTGCATTATCTCCCCTAAGAAGTGGGAACTTGGAGACTTCCGCATACCTGGACGAGCTTTTTTGCGTGGCTCATCATCAGAATCAATTGCAATTGTATCTTTATCAGCTGAAGGTTGAGGCTTGATTGGTCTCTTTCTGCTGTTGACCGCTTGAGCTTTGAATGCATGATTGTTGGCGTCACCAACAACATGGACCTCCTCACCACGTTGGTGTTGCTTACGAGGACCTCTTGGAGCCATAATTGAATACTAGCAAAGTTAACGATAAGTTAAAGGAAGTAAATAATAGAAGAAGATAGGTTTGAAGGCAAAAGATAAAAGCAATAAAAGAAGCGAGAGAAGTCGAGGTAGATCGGCGGTAATATTGTAGATGGAGCTTGTTGTTGTTGAAAAACTTGAAAGAGTGTGGAAGTGGGAAAGTAGTAGATAAGAAAGACTCTTCCGTTCTTAAGCTAAAAGAAGTGAATAAAGATGGGAAAAGGTGTGAGGGGTATTTGATTTTAAAGATGAGGTAAATCTTGAGCTTGATCGAAGTATAGATTTCGGGAAAATGGCAGTGGGCAAGAGAGATAGCAGCAATTAGGATTGTAGACTCGATCTCGCATGTAAGATTATGAAAATCCTATCAGAAGGGGCGTTCCCATCTACCACTTCTATTTCGATGATTGTAGATTAACCAGTTTGCTGGAGGATAAAAGATAAAAGGAATTGTAGATCACAGGCTGAGAAGTTGTAAATTATAAGTTACCCAAGACTTTGTGGTTCGATAAGTGATAGGGGATTCTAAGCTGAAGACTAAGTGAATATTATGGAAAATTGACGCAATGATTATTTTGATGAAGATCCAAATCGCCAAGTGAGGATTTGGTTGACAATGAGAAGCACATGTTGTTCGTGGTTTAAAGAACATTGGATGATTTGAAGATTGGAAAATTTTAGAAGATGTGGATGAAATATGGAAGAGGATGAAATATGGAAGAAGATTTTCCTGGCTGTGTAGATCGGTGTGTGCGTAAAGCCAAATTCCCAAAGGGAAGGAGCTCAAACACAACTTGGAAAGAGCACCAACGACCTCATTCCCTTTTCACAGAACATTTGGTCATTGAACCCTCAATTTGCAAATTAAGGCAAAATGCATCAAGGCAATCGAATTTTATAAGGTTATCCGTGTATAGTTGCTAAATATGCAATTTCCTAACCGGATACATGAGAATGGAGTAGCTTTGAAGGAGTAATTGCTGAATCTGTAATTTTTCAACGAGAAATAGAGCCGAGAAGTCCATCTTTATCACATTATACACAGATGAATCATAATACGCACCATAAATCATCACTGCCACTATCTCTCATCCTCAAACACCACCTCTATCCACAATCCTAACCTTTAACAACCTCTCCGCATTCTCAAACGCAAAACCTCTCATCTCCTTCGACTTCTCATCCCCAAACAATCCACTCTGTACCACCTTCTCCACAAACTCCCTTCCCATCTCATTCCCAGAGAACGGATAATCAACACTAAACAAAATCTTATCCCTCCCCTTCGACTGCACCAAACACACCAACGGCGCCAACGAAAACATACCACTAGTAGTAATCCACAAATTCTCCTCCCAGACGCTTTCCAAACTCTTATTCCTTCCCCATCTCCCCGCTACCTTAAATATCCTCTCAAGATTAAACGGGAGCAATTCCCCCATATGTCCCAACACAATTTTAACATCCGGAAAACGATCAAATAACCCCGCAGCATAAAGACGCAGAAAATGAAGCCCAGTATCAAAATGCCAGCCTAATCCCCAATTACTAAGCGCGGTTGCGATATCCTCTGGATAATTCCCACGATATTTACCCATTTCTTTTTCGGACGTGAAATTCGGATGGATATATATGGGTATATCTAAAGCACTAGCTTTCTCGAATACACACCAGAATTTTTCATCGTCGTAAAATTTCCCGTCAAGATGGTTGTCAATTAATGCTCCCACGAAACCGAGTTTATTTATACAACGATCTAATTCTTGAGCTGCTTCTATGGGAAATCCCATGGGAAGAGTTGCAAAGCCTTTTAATCGGGTGGGGTTTTTGGATATAGCTGCCGCGAGTTCATCGTTGATTTGTTGGCAAAGTTTTGAAGGAGCATGATCCATAGGACCATGGGAAAGGATCTGTAGTGAAATATTCCCATCATCCATATCCTTGATGCGTTCATCATCAAGCGATTTTAATTTCCTGGTTAATTGAGCTGGAAAGCTCGCAAATGGGTCCGGAGCACCGCTTGCTTGTTGAGCGGCAAGAACTGCAGAGGATAGATAGTGCTCCTCGAGGGTGATGAGTGGTAGCATTTTTATTGTTTTTGGATGTTTGACCTAATTCTTGGAAGGAATTGATACATTTATATGCTATATTTGTTCGTGGGGAGTATTCGTTGAAGATATATACCATAGAGAAAGTTGAATGACGTATGATTAGCTTCGGATTTACCTTTCGTTCACGATTTATCTCCGGAACGCAATCGGAATACCATACTCCGTAGATTACAGACAGATCAATAACATACAATGATGTCGCTAAACCCCCCTTAAAAAGACTAACTCCGTTCACACGATATAGAATCCGGTCTATAAATCCTAATGTAACACATCAATTCTAATATATAAAACTATCACATGAAATATCTATACTCAGACGTAGTAATTTTTACCCCACACGTTGTTCGAAAATATCATGGAATTTATTGAGAGCATCTAAATATTTACACCGATTTCAATTGCTACGAAGCCGGTAATTACTTCAAGTCTGCCTGAATTCGTATTCGAAAATGAGAGAGGACCTTGACGATAATAGATGAATGTATGTTCTAGGGATATACTTAAAACCCTATTAATAGATATGATTATATGTATAATAACTTTCTATAATTTTATTGAAAATAAATTGTTAATATTTGTAGAAATACTTCCAGTATAATAATGTATCGTGATGACATCACAACAAACATACGATACAATAACCTCAGCCGGCCTAGAAGAAAACCCTTCCAATTTCGATCCATGCATTTCAAGCTACCTCAATTTTTGAAATGCAGGAGATTGAGATGAGCCAAATACTGCCAAAGAGATAATACCACTCGAGCATAGATATTACCACAGACATGCATTGAAAACTGGAACGGAGACTTTGCTGTTGGTATTAGAACAATAATGTAGATGGGATTATCACAAAAGGATAAATCCTTCAAGTAGATGGTGTTGGGTTTTATTGTATACAGTAAAGTATATATAGCATTATCTAGAATATAAATATAGATAGAACGATGACAGGTGATATGTAATACTAACAGGAACAAGGAGAATAGTATTAACATGGCGATATCATCAAATAAATTTATTTACCGCTGATTTATAAGAACGAAACAGAGCAATTCAGTAAACTTCCTGGTTACTCTAACAGAATCTAAAACCTTCCATTGTACTGATGTTATCTTGTCGTGGCCCTTCCATTCACGAAGAAATGTTTGACAGGAACATTCTACGGGTCAGTGTAGAAAAATAAACTGGCTAATTGGGTTGGAATCAAATCCTGCCGAAACAACATTGTCTGTGAATTGTACTTCGACTCAGTGTCAAGTAAACCGTCACTAATGAAATACAAAATATGCCACGAATTTGTTTTGCGATACTATATCACAATGTAATTTTCCATTCATTGTTTCAACACCAGGAGTTACGGAGACTGGTTTGTTTGGAAATGATATGTCCTCGATTTGTCTCCTCAAGAAACTGGCGGGGAGGCGAATATCGAACACATGGGACTAGGAGAATGACGATTGGCTCAAGTAATAAAAGTAAGATATCGGGAGCTCGAGCTTCTTGAAATTTCAAGGCAATGAAGTGACCGAGGTTTGAGCCGTGCCGATGGTGAAACGTCTGATGGTTTGTTCAAATGGTTGAATTGTCTGTGTAACTAACTTAAAATGAAGTAACTTTTCACTCATTTAAAAAAAAGTCAATATGAAAATCTTTGTGGAACATTCGATTCGCACAGAAGAAGTCAAAATCCTATTGAGTAACACGTGAAAGTAATTCAATCTCATCATCTTCGTCGTGAACTTCGGCTTCCCCGCAAGTCTTGAACTATTTTGGCCAGCTAACACAGCCACTATGCTCTATCACTATACCAAGTAGAAGAAACTTAACTCAGTGTGCGCAATCGTAATTCGACGAAACTCATATGCTCGTTTTATCCAAAATTAACATCTTCCCAAGAATCACACAAACTGACATTAAAGAGTCCAATTTCATGGTTCGTAATTACCACAGTGGCCACCAACGATCGCAGATCTCGGCTGCAATTATATAATAGAAAGCAAAAGGTCTTATGACACCTCATTGATTCGATAAGAATTCCTCGAATTCATTCGTAGGCACTGGGATAATTTCAGGTCTGAATTTTGGGTAATAATGTAAATCAGATTCGTGTATGCGAATCAACAAAAATGCTAGGATCCCAGCACAAGATTTTCGTGTTGGATGTTCCAAAAGCGTACACTTGCACAGACTTAGGAGGGCCGACTAATTGTTGGTGGTGGTGAAGCTTTACTCCAATTTGATTTGTCAATAAATACGGAGTACGGAAGGCTTGTTTTCAATTTTCATCAGCTTCAATCCTGCAAATGCCTTGCCTCGAGGGGTAAGATTAGAATTAAATCTTTTGGTATCGAGATCAGTGCATGCAGTTCGGAAAATACTTTTTCTGTCAAATGCATCGACAGCGTTTCTGAGGACAAGCTTGAGCTAGAAACTTTCTAGAAACAAAGCGCAAAAGTTCAAAGCCCAGGTAGTAAATAATAAAATCAGATCAGATGTAAAAGAAGAGAGTTTGTTCCTCGGTATCGGAGGAGATTACCGAATTAGTTGAGTTTGGACTGGTCTGGTTACATACCCCAAAGTTTGCATAAATCATCCTTGTCCTACCCCAGAATCCCCAGACTTTGCCCCCAATCAAGTCAAAATTAATGGATTAATCCCGCCTCTGGGTTTTATAATGGCGAGCAATACGAGCTTAAAGTATTGGCCACTGTTGTAAGAGTTTGAATGTTACCCCCCATTGGAGGGCTACTTCGGCAGCAGATCCTAATCGTGGTGTTCCTGCGTCACAACAAGAGGGTAATCCGATGTCCGACAAATAATCATACGTGTACTCTAATCACTGAGATGCGTTGCTCCAACCACAAAACATTTGCTACCTCATTAGTGGCCATTTTGGAAAGTCCCCATTGCCACATAACATATACTTGCTCTTCGAAAGCTTACTGAATAGCGTTCTCCCGCGCAACATTCCGGGTTTCTCCAAGCTGACTCGAGACCCTGTTTGTTGCTCATTGAAACCCTTGACGGGTATTGTTACAAGATGGGAAACGAACGCTTGTTTTGTCTCTTGGCTGATTGTTATTACCGAATGGTGGAATAGTTAGACATCCATGGAATATCCCCTAAATTGAACTTCGTATTAGCCTTACTCACATGTATATAAGTTTGGCAGTCTGCAACTCTGAGTGACTTACCTCTCCATCTCTTAACATTAAACGCACTCGCTCACTTATCAACAATCATTCTTTGTTGCCAATCATTCGTTTTTAAAGGCAATTCATACACTCAAAATACTCTTCAAAATGCAATTCACCATTGCCGGACTCTTGGCCATTGCCAGCTTGGCTAGTGCTCAATATGCTGGAATTCCAACTTGCGCTCAATCTTGCATCGCTGATGCAGTAAAAAAGGCCACCACTTGTGGAGCCTCTGATACTGCTTGCCAATGCATACCTGACAACGTCTCGAAGATTCAAAATGCTGCTACAACCTGCGTTATCGACGCCTGTGGTATTACAGTCGCTCTAAGTAAGTACTATAATTGAGCCTTCGAATTGATCCCACTGACCTTTTTTAGCCGTTCAATCTGCTGCTACCTCAGCATGTGCTTCTCTTCCTGCCTCGTCGGCCAGTGAACAAACATCCGCTAGCTCTGTTCCATCGTCTTCCTATGTCGCTCCCAGCAGCTCTGCATCAATTATTCCATCATCCAGCGCTGTTGCTTCCTATTCATCTGCCACCGAGTCTTCGCCTGTAGTATCTTCCGCTGCTTCGACTGCAGTATCTTCCGCTGCTTCGACTCCAGTATCTTCCGTTGCCTCTACTCCAGCAACAACTGCTGTCGTCACCCTCACTCCAATTACTTCTGGCGTAGCTGCCCCAACTGGTAGCACTGGCTCCAACGCTACTGCACCTTCCACACCGACCTCCTCTATCACTCCCTATACCGGTGCTGGAGCTCAAGTTAAAGCCGGTCTAGGAAGTGTTCTTGTCCTCGGTCTTGCCGCTATCTTTGCCTTCTAGGCACCGAACGAATGTCAATCATGATAAGGATATGAAGGGCTATAATAATGATGGAATGTTGAGGTTGGAAATGAGAATGGAAAGGAAACGGAGATGGAGATGGAAACGGAAACGGAAACGGAAATGGAAATGGAAATGGAAATGGAAATGAGAATAATGAGGATGGCGGCTTGATGTCTAAAATTAACTCTTCACACTTAATACTGTAATGGCTTTCCATATTACCTTTCACAATGAAAGTAATTGCATTTGAGAAGAAATACTTATCGACGTGAATTGTACAATGTCATGAAATAAAGCGAAAAAAAGATTAGAAGGAATTGTTGCCTTTCAATCGTGCCGGAGCGAATCCTGATGATAGATAATGTTGCTTTCTTTCTCCAAGGTCCAAGGAAAGAAGAACAGGATGTAACTTATCTATGGTCTTGCTAACCCATCTCAAAGCTATGAGATTCTTTGCAATACAAATGTTTTTCTGCATGAGCAAATGATAAGGTCATTTTTGTAAATTCACAGTGTCTTTTCCAGTGACACAAATTGGGAGTCGATAGGAAGATAAGGGACGATAGGGAATACAGCGCTAAACCAAATGAACCTTAGCGATCCATTCCATTGCCCGTTTGCTGTCCATAAATACCTATCCGAAGTTATTTGACATCTATCCAACCCTCACTGAAAGAATGTACTTATACCTCATAACAATAAGGATGGGTTTTCTTACCATCACGATTAATGAGGTTCGATGCTTATGATGAATAGCAGCCCAGAAGCTCAGTCTTGTCCTCATCTGATCGCATCGTTGTCTCGTAACCTCCATTCGTTGACCTCTAGTGATTGTCAAAAATATATTATCAGTATCAAAGTTGATATTTATTCAAAAGTACAGAATTGCTGGGTCGGAAACTCTAATGACCCCCCTATATGTCGCGGATATATTTGTGATCGTTTTAATTATACAGAGAACTTAGAGCTTCCTTCCATTTTATCTATAGAGGAATCCAGGTGGAGGAATATCGAATCTAAAAATCCCATTCGTAGAAATTTGCGAAAGGTTAATTTAGTAATGACTGATGAAGTTTCTTACGCAAGAAGATTAGATATGCCTGAAAGTATTTCCATCATGATGGAAATAGCAAAGTACTGCTTCTCTTCTTCCCTTCCTCAGACATTTTCACTGCCATGAGCGTATATCCTTGTGCTCAGAAATATACCAGTTCTATATTTATGTCCTTTTGTTCTGCTTTCCTCCCCTTTCTGTGACCTTTCAACTGTCCCTTGTTATTTGTTCAATCAGCTCAAGCCACAACATCCTTTTGACCTACTCGGAAAGTCACGTAGCACTTTTTTTGGCAACAGCATCAGTACAAGCACTGACTAGAGTCAATATAAGGTAATGAACCGAAATTTGTCATTCATCAATGACACATTTGTCATTGACGATGAGAAAAGTGGTCGCCGGTATCAAAATATCACCAAATCATGTGCATAAAATCAGTTGTTTTCAGTCTGTTCGTACCCATCTTTCAGATCTACCATTTTCGGTCCAAATAATCAAGTATAAACTTCCTCAGCACCTGTGGAAACATGGCGGGGATTTTATAGTGATGTGCAAAATCTTAAAAACTCACATCTTAGTAGCCTCCCACTTGAAGGTCATTCCATTCCCTCTGCAAGTGCAGTATGGATCAATCCTACACCATTCCTTGACTCTGTACCTCTTAAAGCCACCGGGAAGTGTATAAAGCGCATATTTGACAGTAAAATTCCTGATTCAAAGGTAGAGGACATGACTCCTTGGGACATGAGCAAGATCGTGCTCGAAGCCAGAAGCCCTATGCATGAATCTTCAAAAACCATCTCCATATCAACCACGGGTTATCTCATATCCAGCAGTAGTAATTAAAAGAATCTATATTTTACATCCTTGACGTCATTCAGTCCCTCTACTTGGCGTAGAGACATATACCATCACACTCTTACTACTCCGAGGGTGAAACATATCTAATGACAGCGATTGAATTTCTGCCGTGCAAAAGAAGGACCATAAAGACAGATCATAATCCCTAAGCAGACTTTTGCATCTGACAGAAATTATAGATTTCTCTGGGGAATGGACTCCCCATTCTACCCTAACGACCTTCATATCCTCCCAGCCTATCTTAGAACGAAAATCTACCCTAAATCCCGACATCCAACATTAAGAGCGGAGACATTATCTTATCTCTATGAGTCCAGTGTAGCAAGTACAAGCTGCATATATATCTTAGCAATCACCAAAGCCAAGCGAGCGAATATCTCTGAAATTTGAATAACAGATGAATTAAGATACCAAAAAATCTCAAATTCTTGTACTGGTCTGATAATTTTATTTTTTATAGAGATCTCTCAGGCTTTGAAAACGGCTATATATGATGCTTTTGTTTAAGCACGATGTATAGGTACTGGATATTCTTATAGTGGAATTAAAGATTATTATTGAATAGATTATGTACTTTTGTTTAAGCTTGTGAGCCGCATATATTGGTCGATTTATGGTGCATTTCTTGGGAATTAAGGAGAAATATTGAAGTATGAGAGGGTCTTTAAATTTGTGGCTGTTATACGCATGGAAGTAAAGGAGAAAAGCTGGAAAGGTAGTACATGGAGAATGGGAATAGAAATAAAAACTAGAATAGCAATAAGAACAGTAGTCAAAAATTTGAAAGAAAAGAAGAGGCGCTAAGAATATACACACGCCACAGATATCAATACTTTCCTAGCATCAGCAAAACCATACCTATATTTCAAGCTCTTGAAATTAAACTCTCAGTGAGAGTTTGAGTGTATATATGCGACGGATAAAAAAATAAGTAGCTATAAGAGTGACCGTTGATATCTGGACATTTTCCCTTCAAATCCAAACTTGAGATACTAAGAAATGTATGAATATCAATACCTCTCTCCCCCCCCCTCCACTCCCCTCTAACCCTAACTAGATCAACAGCAGCAACAGCAACAGCAACAGCAACAGGACCTCCCTACTAGAAGCTATTCCGAGCTTTCAAACTTTCAGACTCCAAAAAAAAAAAGTTACAGCAATATAAAAAATCAATGATTCCCTTCCAACTTCCCACCATCCCCCACCATTAACAAAAGAACAATCAACTTCTCCCCCCCTAAACATTCCACATCCCACCCTACAGTAACTTACTCCACAAAAACAAAACGGAAAATACCCAAATTCTCAGTATCCCTATCTTCAAAGTTCAAACCCTAACTCTCACATCCACCACACATACACAGAAAATCCCCCCCCCCACCGAACCCCCCAACACAAAACATGCCAACCCCAAGCTTACGAGTACATACGAGTACTGTACTTACTCCTGTACGTACAGCATCAAGACTCCAAAGTACAATCCCTCCTAGTCCTAGAATCCTAGGATTGAGGATTCCAGAAAAGCCAAGCCAAGCTTAAGTTTTCATTTCATTTCATTTCATTTCACCATCACCATTACAGTCTCCTTACTATTATAGCTAGCTAACTAGCACAGCGGTACCATATACAATAGAAAATAGAAATTAACTTCTCTTCTCGGTCTTATGTTGGCATTCAAATACCATTGATCGGGTAAGGAAGGGTAAATACATTCAAGTGACAATCACATTTGTAATTTAACCCACAAGTTAAAACTCAACCTATTAATTCTCATCGCCACCAACGTCACCAGCGCATCCATCCAACGACACTAAATTCCAATCCAAAACTCTCCGTAAGAACTTCCTCCGTACATAGAATTTCCAGCACGCACTCAAGAAAAATAAACTTTTTCCGCCTCATCCACTGCCACACCAAATTCCAAAAATCCACAAAACCACGGTGGCGCCGAAACCTCGCGGCCCGAGCACCGGTACTTTGTCTCTTTCTTCAGTACGTATAGCCATGTCTCACTTTACCTGCATGCACGTTTATTGGCGTCTGTTCGTTTCGTTTCGTTCTTTCGTTCGTTCATCTCATCTCATTCAAGAAACGCCAAGTGCCGTTCTGAAGTTTAAAATATTAGTACCAAAATCTTTTGTTCTAGATGAATGTGCCTGGTATGCACTAACTACCTAATACCTGTACTAATCAGTACGTACTACGTACTAGATAAAGAATTTAAATTTTGGGATGAACTGCAGTTTGCATAAATATGGCGCATGCTTGGGGATTGATTGACATGATGTGACAGATACGCAGGCAGTGGGTACCTGCATCGGAAAAGCCGACGGGCGGAAAAATTATGAAACGAAACGAAACGAAACAAAACGAAACGAATTTCGAAGACGAGAGAAAAACAAAAATCAATCGCGGCGGCCACGGCGATATGAAACGGAAACGTTATTTATAAGAAATATCGCTCATTATTGCATCGGAATAAAGATATATATTTATTCTCCGTTTTCCTTGTGAGAGAAATATTTGACTTTTCTCGCCTCGTGAAAATGAAAAGGTCTAGAGGACAATATTTTAAGACATTCTGATTGGGATTAATCTCATGCCCAGCTAAATATTTCGTATGAGTGGGTAAGGATGAAGACGTACCCCTTCTTAGCTATATGAATGGTGGTATGTGACATAGTGATCTAATATACTTTCGTATAGAGTGAATTCATCTATACCAGGCTGAGATATAGGGAATCAAAATCGGAGATAAGAGTACATCGAGATCCCAACTGATGGAGTCTGGAATGTGCTCTTGGGACGGAATTCTGTCCCGGACGGAGGGACTTTAACGTCTGGGTGGAACTATTGATTTGATCTGATTTGTGGCTTTGACTAATAGATGCCTAAGATTTATTATTCATCTTATGCATTTCATAGACTAAAGATATGAATGACAAATGAGATTCGTACCCCAATGCACATCATAGCATTATTTGCGGGAGAACACTACGGACGGAGTAAAGAATGCATCAAGAAATAGACTTTGACCGGCATCTAGGATATAAACCATGATCCGCGAGCCTCATAGAGTCATACCACAGGGCCCATTTGAAGAGATCATCACTCCAATATCAAAATGGAATAACGATGTACGTTGATATCACCATTCACAGTACCCCCATGATCAATATCCCCATTCTCGAAAACTCTCTCGAACTTAAATCTTCACCGATTGCCTCATCTGAAAATCCGCTTGGATGCTTGAATTTTATCATTCCTTGTTCATCAGATGAACTCCTCCGCCCTATGGAAATAAGAAAGCAGCGTATTTTCCTTTCCGCATGTATACATACGTGTAACACTTTGAGTGAATGACGAAACGCCCTCGATAACATAGTGTGGAGATTCGGCAGTGATCTGAGGACAGGGAAGTTCTTGATAGATTGAACAAAGTAGCTTACCGGTACCTTGCATAAGCTGTTTGCTCGAGCTCGACTTTCTACATATGACGAGAGGATATACGGTGAGACTTGTAAAATATTGTTGCAGATGTCAACATGCATTCGTGGGGGAATAGCATCCGGGCGCTTAAGCAAGAGTACAGATGTGTAGGCAGATGCTTTTCTTTGTCTTCTCCCATTTAGCGGTCAGTGAAATAGGATAGGAGACTTCTTTTCTTATCTATGTGAACGGAACAAAACAGAATATGAGTGATGGGGTGAATCACGATCTCAGGAAGGTCGGTCAGAGATCAAAGACGGCACGCTTTACTTTTCCCTTTCTTGTTATCCGAATCAGATTGAAAAGTTCTTGGAGAAAAAAAAAACCTGAGGGGTGGGAAATCGGAGATTGAAAAAATCCAAAAACTCAAAAAGTTATTTGTTCCAAACCAAGCATTCGCCCTTTCAAACCATCGAGACCGAATATAAAAAACTCGCACGCATTCAAGAGGAACGATGAAAGAATCGAGATATATGCGATGCTTAGGAAACTATATTGTAGATCCATCCATACCAACACGTAACACTGAAAGCCCTGAAACGAACTCGTGGATCCTGCGTGGATACGAGTACAATACTCCGTACAAGAGCAAAATATAAAGAAACAGAATGTTCTATTCTCAGCTACATGTGATTTTCAGCATGAGATCATCGCACCTTTGGGGGCTATGCGTGCTGCAATTGCAGTAGTAATAGTAGTATATATTATGGATCCTACTCTCGTAGCGGAAGCTGGTAACTAACATAGCCTAGAAAAATCCACCGCATTCCGAGAGTAGGAATAGGAATACTCGGTACATTTTTACGAAAAACCCAAGGAATTCAATGATAGTGGATTAAAAAAACCTACCGAGGATATTTTGAAAGGGTAAGATCTGAGGCATCTAGACTTTAGTGACTGCATGTGATGAAATGAGGTAGGTATCAAGTCACTTTGCAGTTTTACTGCATATCTGCGTCTGCGCCTTCATCAATGTCTGTGCAATGGCTGTCCTTCCGGTGGATAAACTGCACTTTGTATTCCGAACGATGGTACATTTTTCAGTCATGTTACTTTTTTTGCGGGGCGGTAGGGTATGATAGGTTGGGCTAATAGACTGGTTAATCCTCATCTGTTTAGTGGATTATGATCAAGGGTTATTTCATAATGTGTCTTTCTGTTTGCTTCTGGGAGACTCTTTTCACAGGGGAATAATAAATAGTATGACAGATACTCGAGTACATGTAGAGAATTAAAATTCTATAGACTTTTTTTTTTAAAAAAAAAAAATCAAAAAATCCCAAAAAAGATAAAAGAAACGAAAAGTCTTAAATTCAAAGATCTAGAAATAACATCATGTTACATTATAAAAGAAAGCTTACCTGTCTAACTTACCTTAACTCGAAACTATTTTGGACGAAAAAAAAAGCAAGCCAGTCAGCCTTATCATGTATAGTCATGTAATAAGATAGAAAAGAATCCAGTAGGCAGGTACCTTACATAGGTACCTTACATCCTCGACCTATTCTCAAAGTAGGACATAAAACGAAAAGCGGATCAAAAATCATCATCCGCATCACAAGCAAACACACTAGCAATAAAATAAAATAAAAAATACTACCAAGCAATTTCCCCTTTTCAAACTCTCAACTACATTATATCCATTGAAGTGAGTGCTCACAGCTCACTGCTCACTGCTCAGTGCAGAAGAAAAGATGAGCTCCGTAAAATGCAACCAACACCACTCACTCCTAGCTAGCATTTATGTATCCGCACCACGCAGGCATTTCGCAGCTATTTCTATCCATGGTCGCCGATGACCGAAATCTTAGCCTTTCCAAGGTCCTAGATGCAGCTAAATTCCCGACACTATACTATTTAAGATAGCTGCCGATGGCTGCAGTAAGCCGGGCCTTCCTTCAAGGAAGATGGTTTGTTTGCCTGTGGCCCTCTATTACATTTATTTCACGCTCCACCTTCTCCTCATCGTCCGTCCTTTTTCATCCCCGCGAGGCGCGAGGCAGCGATGGATGAATGGATGGATGGATGGATGATTTTCTGCTGCTGCGCTGATTGATTGATTGATTGATTGTGCTGTGTAAGTGTAGCATACTAGGTAATCTTATTATTGTTGATTAATTTCTTAGCTGCCAATTTTCATCAACGAATGCATGAATGCATGAATGCATGCTAGATACCATCCCGTCATACATCGTAGCAGTCGTAACGTGGTAACCATGCTCTGCTCTCCGTTATTATGCATTTTGTTGATATATATCAAGAATCCTTACCTACTTGAACTCGAGTACATGTGCTACCTTCAAAGAGTAAGAAACGCGAGAAAGCCCACGAACAACGTATGGAAAGTTTCAAGGTCCATCGTCACATTCGTTCGACAAGATTTACATGTTATTTGGTTTTGGTTATCTCGGTATAGTAATGAATGCATCTAACCTTTTCCCCTGCGATCTTCAGGATATTGAAGTTCCTTGTACCGCGGTGTGAATGATGGGGAGGAGGATTTTGCTTTCCTTGTCAAAGTTGTCATGTTTACTTTTTTTACTTTTTCTTCTTCTCTTTTCTCTTTCTTTTACAATAATTAGCAGCTGGCTTGGCTGGCTCGGAGTACCCCACCGCCCTCTCTCCCTTGTCCATGACCGTGACAAGGTTTCAATACAACAAGCTATAACACCACCTGCAGGGACCTAGGTTCAACATGCAGAAGACCCGTAGACCTTTTCCCGCTCTTGCCAATGGTGTAAGAGAACAATAGCGTTGTAACTTGTTAGTTGCAACCCTAACCGTTGGAGCCTAAGGATCATGAGGACAAAATCGGCCATGATCGAATGGGAAGTTTTAGAAAAATCATTATGGAAAGTTAGTCAAAGGCCCAACGGTCTTACAGGCCTAAGTGGAAATATTACCGTTGACAAGACAAACTAATAAGAACTCTAAATTCATAAGCTTCAAGCAAACAATAATCCAAGTCGATCTTTTGCACTTTGTTCGGCATTCCGATCTGTACAGCGGACGGATGAAACTGTGATGATAAGCTTCCGGGGACATCATTGTCGTAAGCTACTTTAAAGTTTGGATGGGTAGGGGGTATTTCGGCAGGATATCAGTCAGTAATCTAATCGATTTCTTATTTTGTCGAGACTCTTTCAGACTTCGGATGAACAGGATAGATGAGCAGGGAGTATGAAATAACCCAAGACATGGTCTTGATGATCCGGTCAACGACTCCACGGAGCACGCTAGATTTTCATGGCCTCCATGGTCCTCCATGTAACAATAAATCGACCATTCGGAGCTTTTCACAGGAGATCATTTTCAGGGGGTTATAATGTACGTACTTTATTATTCTTTGGTACGGATAGACAAGATATGCAAGCAAGCAGCATATAGACAATTAATCAATATTGCAATAATGAAATAGCTGCCTGAAGCTCGTGGTGTACAAAAAGGCCAAGAAAAAGCTCAAGAATTATTCTCGAAGGTGGTAAGAAATGCATTTCCCCTGCAGGAACCCTTTTCTCAAGCCCTTTTGCAACCATTTTGCAACCAACCAACACACAAGAACTCTCCCAATCTCCAAATTTTCAAGCATATAAATTATGCCTGAGCCATGATTTGACCAGAAAAGTACGCGCTTAAATTGGATGAGCCGCTGTCCTGGGAATGACTGGGAATTATATGAATTTGTTGCTGTCTATCATGCCTGTCATGCAGAGACCAAATATTGTGATGCTACATTTTTGGAAGTAATGAAATGTACAAAGACACACCGCTGGGGAGAGGACATACATATTTCTCGGATTCGCTTCTTTTGGACCACTCATGCAAGGTCTTCCAGGAAATCGGTTGGATCTCGGAAGAATTCATCGAATTGAGGGCAATAAGTTGTACATGATGCAGGCAGAGAGCTGAAGATAGAAATGATGAAGCCTTGAAGGCTAGCTGGAACGGTAGGTAAGCTTTCTTTTGTATGCAGGTACTGTACTCGTAAAAGTTTGTGTTGCACCGTGAACTACTCGTAGAGGGAAAGTCGAAGCGTACGAAGGTACTTTGGATACGGATGGGTGCCTTCTCGTTCCCAAAAGATACAAAAATTGACTCCAGTCGGTGCCCACATCCATCCGTCCATCCATCCATCCATATGCCGTTGACCCACGACTTCAGCCGCTATCTCTTGGCCGTCCGACGGGGAAGTTGCTGAGATTCCTGAGAAGCCACTTTGGCAAAGTAGTACGAATCGTGGAGTTTTGTGCAAGACATTTTGCAAGTTAGGTGCGGAAGCAAGCGTGCAAGCGTTATATCGTACGCGTCAGGTTTTCGGATGTACCTTCCGTGCCGAAAAGTTACTCCTTATAGAAAGTGTTAATTTCTAGCAAGATGGATGTCAATTAGTAATATGTTTTGCTCAAGCCTCAAGATAATATTGAATTCAATTGATTCCACAAAATGAGAACCTTGGCATTGGCACTGTCATTGTCATTGTCATTGTCATTGTTGATTGAGACGTTGATATCTGGAAGGAGATTTTCAATTGAAATGGAAACAAGTTGCTAGCTTGCAAATTTCGACTTCCTTCGGTGACACCGTGATATATTTAATGAAATGAGATGATCTCCTTTAGCTTATATAAACACTTGAAAGTTTGATTACTGAGTGAGAGCTTGAGAGGATTCATTTATGAATTGAGAATAGAATTAAGTTTGCTTGTGTGTTTATAAGTCTTAGTTGTGCAGGAATTGGTAATTGGTAATTAGGAAGATATGGAGCTGGGAAGCTTAAAAGGCTTTATTACTCTGCTCCGTACAGGGGAAAGGGACAACTTACTAGTAATTCATAGAAAACCTTAACCTAATCAACCTTGAAAATTCATTGAAAATATATTGTGATTCGTGAACCAAGGTAGTAGTAGACATGGTATCATTTCTATTTCTCTCTTTGGGATCTTCCGAACTTGTATTTACTTATTAATTTATTTGATTTATTAACAATTGAATTTATTCACAATCGACCAATTAGATATCAATCAATTGCTTGTGTACCTCCGTACAGTATTGAACCACAACAAGTCCAAGGATTTTGTCCCTCCATGACTCCATGGCTGATCCAATCTCGTCCACTTAGTTGACTTTACTCTACTTTACGGAGTACTTTACTTTACAACCTTGACACTTGACAACCTTGACAGCCTTCACAATCATCCATCCCATCATCCATCATCCATCATCCATCATCACTCATCCCCACTCACAAATCCTTAACCTACAATCAAAATCCTCGTTCACCTCGTCTCATACAGCCATGGCACTGTTCAAGGGCTACCCCCTACGAGAGAAGGATGGGGTTCTTCCCAGCTATTGGGATCCTTTAGAGTGGTCAAGAATCAGGTGAAAAAATAAATGGATTAAAAGTGGTAAAAAAAAAATAATAACAATAATTGATGCAGTAAAACATATCGTCGCATCGTTCAGCATCGGTCAGTCGTTCAGCCAGTCGCTACTCGTGGCTACTCGTGGCTACGGTGCAAGCAATACATGGTGCACAGCTCGATAGCCAGTCCATGCTGACACGCAACAAAGTATTCGCAGTCCTTCACTTCCCAGCAATTCAATTCAATTCAATCCCTTCCCTTTGATCCATCTTCCTGTTCTCTTATTGTCTGCCAATTCCTCTTTTGGGCCATTTTCAATTTAATTATTTTCAATCTCTTCATCTTATTGGATCAATCATACTTGATTATTCTGCAGATACGGGTCGCTTTTTACTCTTCAGGGCAATTTACAACTCCGTGATTGCATGAAAATAGACAAATCGGCGTCCTTGGTATTATGCATCACCAAGGGGATTGATCCGAAAGAATATACCTCGATTCAATATTGTTCTACCTAAACTTCACACCTCATCCAATCGCAACGGCGGGAAAAAGCTGGGGACGCAGAGCTCTCAACATAAGATATACATCATACCTCGCATACCAAGTGTTGAAACCAACATCTCCAACCCAAGGTGAGCGAGCATTGTGTTGGTATCCACGTCCTATGGGGGATTATACATTAGTTTCCTCGTGGCTTTATATTGCCTCCGCGGTCTTTCCAACATCCCGAGCAGAGTACCCTTGATGCTGGATTGTATCGCTAAAGAAGAAACGCTCCTGGCTCCATATTTCTTGACAAACACCCTGAATGGGAAACCCTTGTTGTTGACAGGCCTATATTATTTGTGGCACATGCTGATCCGTATCTCCCCAGCCGAGCGTCGTCCCATATCCTCAACCCGTCACTTTTATGTTGGACGTTCCCTCATTGTTGACTGTTGAAAGTCCTCAACTTTTTTCTTATCGACAAACACCGAAACAACAAGGCGTCATCGTGGCTGCAACGTGCCTCGATATAGCCTGCTCATCAGCCCCAGATCGATGATTGCGTCTTCTGAAGCAGAAGGCATAAGCACAATCTCTCTTAACATATCGGGTTGGGATTCCCTTGTAGTCGACGCATTGTTCGATATATATCCTCCCCACAGAATTTCAATTGAGTTCATTGACAGCTGTCCAACTCATCATTCAATATGTTCAGTCTAGGATCTGCAGGCATGGGCTCAGCGTCACATCCCAATAACAACGGCCCCTTATCCAAGAGGAAGATGTCTAGAAAAGACAATGCCCCGCCAACGGATAAACACTTCATGTACCCGCCGGTCGAGAGCTTCGAGCCAGCCATTGATGGACCCCCATCACCTCAAGGTATACGCGCATACACTGAGCAGATGAGAAGGGGCTCGGCCTTTGTCCCCAAATCGACTACCCCTTCATTCACCTCAGCTTCCTCCTTCCGATCCCGTCAATCCAGTCTCGATTCCTCCAACAGAATCGAATTGCAACGAAAATCCTCTGGCAGATCAAACGGCAGTAGTATGGCGGCGAAAGATAGACCCGATAGTATAAACCTATTCGGAAAAACGATCTTCTCCCGAAGCAGTAAAAAGTTTAGGCGCAATCATCCTTCAATGGGGGGATCTTCAACATCGCTTGCGAGTGGTGCTGGAGAGAAGGAACGTGGCGATGCATCTAGTCGCAGTCCACCACCTACCAGTTACCGCGCTCGAAAGAGTACCATCTCTGGACCATACAACTTCCAACACATTACACACACCCAACAAAATGAACTACCCGACTTGAGGCAAATTCCTCCCACGGAATTGGTCTCCGAATTCTCGGCTTTACGGGCATCTCAAGCTCCAACGAGCGGGAATCTCAAGGGTATTAGAGCTCGAGATCTCATGTTTGAAAATTTCTCTTTGGTAGCAATAGACTATGCCCCCGATGTTGACGCGCCTAGAAGTCCCACGAGCCCCAAGAGTCCTTCGTGTCCTGTTACCCCGCAAAGACAAACCGCACATCGGGCGTCTGTAACACCACCACAAAACAATCCATGGAGACCTATTAATTACTCCATGTCACATGACAATCTTCGATCAGTGCCTGTACGCCCATCACGGTCTCCTGAGTCTCCTCGCTGTACGGTTGATCCACCCGCTCGAACATCGTCGAGAGCAGCCTCGAGTTTCTTCAACCATGTCGACCCCTCCACCGCGCTTGATTTTGGTCCATCTTTGAATGCCAACCTCCAGGAATCAGCACCGTTTGATTTTACTCCGCAGACACATCCTTCGCCACCTAAATGGGATAGAAGGGAGTCAGACGTATCTGCCAAGCACCTGTCCCATGCAGTCACGACTCCCGGCGAGGAGGCATGGCCTTTGTCTGCACCATTAAATGGAAATTTTGGAGTTGATCTTGCGGATGTCCCCGAAGAGGATGAGCAGAGCAGGACGCGATCGAGAGAGTCGAGCACAGATGGTGAATTGCGACTTTCAAAATCGGTCCCAGGTTTGAGGATGAGAGCACTTGAGCAAGCTCCACATATGCCGGATATGCCACCGATTCTGGGAAGGCTTGGCTCTGTTGACACCTCAAGATTTTTGAAACGACCCAACTCACCCAAGCTCAGCTTAACCACGGATTCTTGGGAAGACGCGATCGATTTTTGTTACATGGATGAAGCTGGCGAAGATTGGGATTATCAACCCGAGGAAACATCTGAGCAGAACAAACCTGTCATAGCCCAAGTGGGACAGCCCGCTATGGATTTGCATCTTGATAACCAACGTCATGCTTCCCCTGGCCGATTCCGTCCATCTTTACTGGTCCCTGCACCTCTCGATCTTCCCGCACTTTCTCCACTGTCAAACTTGTCGAGCGCATCATCATTTCTACCTACGCCAACCGATTACTTCCGCCCCAATCACATGCGACCCAATTCCCATGCATCTTCGTTCAAAGAGTCGGATGGGTTCAATCTCTCCCCAACTCTTCTCATTCCTTCGGATGAATATTCTCTACAGAGCGAACAAGATGCTTTGTTTGACACATATCACCATGACAACGTCCCGTCGGCGTCTATTTACCCCATGGATACTTATGACCAACCTTCGTCACCAATAGACGAAACTCTTTCCAGTAGCACCTCTTACCGGTCCTCGGTTTATTCACACAATAGTCTCAGAAGCAGCACTATTAGTAGCCGCTACAATCGATCCAGTCAAGATTCGGCTCTCCTAATTTTCCAGGCAGGAAGCATGAGCAAAGCTCATAGAAGTATTGGATCTGCATCCTCCTTGCCTGATCTTGTCCCTTCTCTTCGCCCAAAACGTGACAGCAGAACACTTGGAGCACTCGCTACGACAACATCTGACCCGGAACTCGTAACAAAAGTTTCTAGCCTAAAACTTGATGACGACCAATCTTCGGAAGTTTCTGAGCTTCAGAATCTTCCGGTCAACCACGTACGCAAGTCAATCAAAAACCCTAACCATTTTGCTCCACCTCCACCCACCATTTCTACAGCTGTTCCCGATGCAGCGTCTAGCATCCTTAGCCCTGTAGCTGAGAGCTTTACCGATTCACCTCCTGCTAGACCACGCCTGAGATCTGCTCTTTCTCGCGAGCTATATGCTCCTGCCTCGGTCGAGTCATTCATTTCCAACCACGGACGAAAGGTCTCTGCGCCTATCATCACTGACAGAAATTTCCAAGATGTCGGGCCTAGATCAAGATCCAACACATTGTCTAATACCGCCGCGGCCGCGGCTGGCAAGCGCAGAGGAAGCTACAATCTTTTTCCCGCCCCTCCCACTACTGCCTCAAAATAAATTCTGCTTTTTAAAGTATAATATTGATTTATATACTATACACATTTTTGTGTAATTGTACATTTCTGTACCAAATTATTTTTACCACCACCTGCACATCCGCAATTTTCCTTACTCAAACACTCACGCTCTTTCAGAGCACCACACTATGACGAGCTATGCTGTCACGACTCGAATTTCCTATGTTCTCTTCTTCCAAAATCAAATTAAAAGAAAACAAAAGTTTCAATTGTTTATTTACATTCAGAGATGGAAAAGTAAGAGGGTGGATTTCTGTATCATTATTCGTGCAAGCAATTTTTTGCGTTCGCATTTCTTTCACTTGCATTATTGGTAGTTTTGCGAATTGGACCATCTGGTATCCAATCCCACGCGCTATGATGGGGTGGATTTTTTTTTTAACTTTTTGAACTTTTACCCAGGAGAACTTAGATGAAGGGTTGCAAACGGGGTTGCATCGCTCAATCTCTTGTTCATGAGCGATTATGTATTACGATATGATGGATTTGTTTTGGCTGGTTTTGGTCACATAGCTCGCTATCTACCTACCCAGCCACTTAGTGCCAATTTTCTTTTTTTTTCCTTTTTGTATTTTTTCGATTGAATCTGTATGCACTGCGGGTGCTAGGATTTTGACTTTCTGGAGAAAAAGCTTATAGAAGGATGGGAAATGGGGTTAGGGTCGTATGTATGGGATTGAGAGAATTTTTGTTTCATTATTGTTTCCTACTTGAGGTATTTGTATTTCTGTGGTGTTGTTGGTTTGTGCTAGCCGCGTGCTTGTGTATCTGCCTTGTTTTCTGGACTGGAGAATTGGATTGGACTGTATTGGTATGGGGATGGTATGGTGGGTCAGGGGCTGGCTGCATACAATTTGGATGGATGGATGGTTGGATGGATGGATGGATGGTAGTATTCGCGTGGGAGACGGTAAATACTTGTATTACAGTACAAGTATTAGTATTTTGGCATTGGCACCTGACGATTGGGATACGGGGATAGTGGAATGCCTGTGTGTGTGTGTGAACATTGGAGAGATGTAGTTCTTGTGTACGAGGAAGAGGGGAGAAGAAAACATACTTGCATACTCGAGAGTAGTTAGTTCTAGATGCCAAGCGCAAGATGCCTGCTTAGTCTAGTTTAATATAAAGATAAGATATCATAAAACTCCCTCTTTGACTGTTTTTTATTTTTGTGATGGTTTCTATGATTATAATGTTCGTGTGTACGTTTGCAGGGTGTATATACCTAGTTTACATGTTGTTTCTCGAGTAGATTAGGTATCATCCCTATACCTTCTAGTTCCATTGTCCACGGCTTCGAAGTCTGGAACTTGCATTCACACCAGAAGACTTCTCAATCAAGTAGGCTGTGTGACCTAAAGTATTTCGTGCAATTTGAAAGATCTGGCAGTATTGTGTTGTGTTGTGTTGTATTGTACTATAAGCTGCATAAGAGCTATGAATTAGGTATTCACAGATAGGTATTATTATAATTATTACAGTATATACACAGAGGTTCACACCAATAAATGGCAGACCATCAAAAGAAAGCGAAGGGAGGATGTCCTTTGCTTCTCTAGAATGAAAACAGATAAAGAGTATACCTGTGAAATGAAAAGCACTTCATAAACAATCCCTTCCATTTAGCACGCTGTCCCTTTTTACGCTTATGCACCTCTAGATTTGTCCCAATCACTCGGTCTTTGTTGTCTCTACGATGATTTTGACGTCTCCATCCATCCATTCTGTCTTTCTCACTGACAATAGAGCCATGGCATATGTTGCCTCTGATCTGACCTCGACCAAGCCATTAGGGCCCAACACCTTCATAGCTGTCTTCTTGTAAGGTGCCTTAATCGCTGCGTCAACATGTGCAGTAAAGCTTACAAAGCCTACACAATTTGTTGGATTCAAGGTAAACATGTCCCTAATACGTTTGCCGTTGTGGATAATGTTAATATGGTACTCAAGTGGTGCCGGCTGCTTAGCACTAACTTCTGGTGCTTTGGCAGTTTGCGTCTCAGCTACAATATTCGCGGCTGAATTGTCTGCAATAGGTTTATCGACTATATTTTGATCGGGTAAGGTGAGTTGAGGATCAATTAATGGGGATTGAGATGCTTGACTGTTTTTGAAGGATGCGGCGCGTAACTGATATAACTCTTCTTCTTTCCTTTTTTGATTTCTAAGGTTGAGGGCATATAACCGCTGTCTCTCATTGGTAACCATGCGACGCAATAAAGGAGTAATTCTAGAGATAATCCTGGAGATAATTATTAGCAAAGATAGTATTAGAATTACAAATCACAAAACTAACTTGTTTGGCATGTCAGGCCAAAACCATCTTCTTGTAGCACCACTCGGGGAGTTTCTACCAAAAAGTCTCTCCCCCCATCCCTCTCCCTCATCGGCAAGAAAATTCCTGACGCAAGCATAGAGCTTCAGCTTCGTCAAATCATTATCTCTTTTTTCTTTAGTGCCAATACAGGCGCTTCGATCTGGGTGTTTCGGATCTAGCATGTAGTCCTTGGCTGCAGCCTGGAGCGTAATGAAATCTTCAGGTGCTAACTCCAATTTTGTGAAAACTTTCGACATCGCTGGTCCTACGGTCTGGTTAGACACCTTTTTGTATAAATATACTCGAAAGACTTACTGGTGTATTTTCGGCCTGATGCAGATGTTTTTCGGAAAAGTGCAGCAGCTGAATGAACGCCGTGCGCTCTTGGATTGAGATCAGGAATTGCCGAGGACTTGCCTTGCGAATCTTCACCCTCGTCCTCGGCCTCTTCATCATCATCAACATCAGAAGGCTCCGACCCCCATATTTCTCGTTCTCTCGCAGCTTCTTCCTCTTCCTCCGCTGTGAGTTTGCGCACTTTTCTTGGTTTAGCTTTGGCATTTATGAAACCAAACATTTCCCCTCCTTCCTCTGCTCGATCTTCCGATTCATCCCTACCACGCTTTGAAGATGTCCTTGCTGGCGAGCCTCGAGTACTTTGTCCGTTACCACTGTTACTCGATGGGGTACCTGATCGCCTAGCATCTACCCCTCCAGCCATCTCGGCAGCGTTTAAAAGGCTTGCGAATTGTGCACTTGTGCGTGTAGAAGAAGGAGTTTCCAGATTGCGAGAGTCCCATTTTGTGTTTGTAAGTTTTTCCAACAATTCTATCGGATCATCTATGTCCGCAATGTCGTTGACGGTCAACTCACGCGTGTCTGCTATTGAGTCAGTATCAAATTGAAAAACTGAGACTTTGATTACTTACGTGACTGATAACTGCCCAAACCTCCACTTCTGTTACCAGTTCCATTACCATGATCATTACCATATGTACCTATATTCACGACTGAAGGTTCTCGGTTTTGAGTTGTTGAAGGTGAATGCAATTGAGGTTCATTAGCCATGATGCGCTCAGCAATTGGTGGTGATGACTGTGGGTACACCACTTTGTCCTGTTTGCTCTTTGCTCAAAATGCTTTATTTTTTTGCTCTTTGGCTTGGTGGGTTGGTGGGTTCATTGAATCTGCACATGTGATTGTCGGAGGACCGGTATTTCTTTTGCAAGGCCACTAAATGCTTAGCTAATTGCTTAACATGATATTTTGTCTTGTACGTAATTGGTTTAGCATGAAAGCTTTGTGGATGAATTACTAACAAAAGCGGATGATGAGGCACTAAAGTAGTAGTTCAGTAGTCCTTTAGTGGGCCGTACTTCTATAGCGTGAGTTCATCATACTAGGTAGGGACTTTCCAGGAACCCGATAACATTCACTCAACCACAGGAGCTGAAGGAACAACAGATAACTACCTATATATTCATTCTGTTCTTGATCATTCACACTTTTTGCCAAATGGAAACACTTTCTACTACTGTTTTGATACAATCATCATGATAGAAATTTTGGCAACTTCATCGCCGATAGGCTCCGAGATATTTGCTCTGATTTCCTTGCTCGTTATCAGTTTAGTTGTACTACTTATACTAAGACATTATCTTCCTATCCGCACCACTCCGGCATACCTTCTCGTTCCAATCTTCTTCGCCCTTTGGTTGCCGGCAAGTATCGTATTACTGGTTCCTATCGATCTTGCTTCAAGTGCAAGGACTGAGGATGCAGGAAGTCGAGGAATATGGCTTTACGATCGAGTACTTTTGGTCGCCTGGCGCATCACATATTGGCTTACATTTGCCTTGACTTGGTTCGAATGCACCATGCCTCTCTTTACTTGGGATCGTACTGATTTTTAAATAGGTTCATTTTACCAATTCTCGCCGAGTACGCTGATGCCGGATACCGAGATCCAAAAGGGCGTCTACTGTTTTCTTTGCGCGCAAATGCCCAGTATCAAGCCCTTATTCTCGGAGCTGGTCTTGCCACAATGTTATACATATTTATCAAACAGGGGGTATCTCCCGAGTCATTGAAGAGTGTGGTCATGGCCCTTGCATATTGTTGGGGATTGGTTTTGGCTATTTATCTTATGGGTCATGGGCTTGTCTCGATACCTCGAAACCTATTTAGAAATGCAAGCATTAGTGGGAAATTGAGAAGGGTCCAAACTCGGGCACCAAAGGTTCATGAAAATATGGAGGATGCGATTCAGAAATTAGAGGATTTGGAGGCACAGGTTGCACAATTGGCTCAAAGAAAAACTGGTACCGCGAGAGATTTCAAGGACTGGATCGAGGAACTTGCGGATGAGACACACTTACCCGAAGCTCGACCACGAACTTTAGCACGACGAATGTCTGAGCCAAATGCTACTATTCCCAACGTCATTACGGAACGATACTTGGCAGATCTAAGCCGCCAGCTGACGAGAGCTAGGCACAGTCGTGCCCGGTACCTTGATGAATGGGATCGACTCCTCAAAGATGCTGTGGAAACACAGGCTATATTGGACTCAGCCGCATCAAAAAAGATTGAAATTGGCCAAATTTCTCCCCATTCTTCTATATTCGATCGAATCACTATTTTCACACCTTATGCTCGGTACCTATTCTACTACTACTTCTTACCGTACTCGAAAATCACTTTGGGCGTTATCTTGGCTCTGGCCTCGATATGCATCATCTGGTCTGAATTTATCAAGTCCATCAATCCAATTTTCTCAATAATTGCAGTTACCGTCGTTCATCATCGCGATAGCGAGAAAGGGGAGATTGGATTCGCAGGACAGATGATTGCAGCTTTCTGGATTTTATACATGTGTGCAGCAGCTTTGAGCTCTCTTTCTGAAGTCAAGGCATGGAGAGGGCGCGCGCTCGTCAGAAGGAACACTCATGGGGAAGCCGCTATGTGGTTTGCCATGCAAGTAGCCAAGCTTTCTGTTCCACTTTCATTCAATTTTATTACCTTTCTTCCACCAGATGTTTACAAAAAGACAATGTTTTACAAGTTCCTTGGAAAGCTGATTGTTTTCACACCTCTTGGGGATTGGTTTGATTGGTTTTTCCCAATTTTCATATTAGTTCCTGTGTGCGCAACTCTTTTTAACCTCTATGGAAAAGTGAAAGACTGTGTAGGGTATGGAGGAGTTATTGAAGATGAAGATGAAGACAATGAGAGTGGCTATGGCACTGGATCGTGGCGTGAAGGTCGCAATTTGATTGAGCGTGAGCTGGGTCATTCGTCACTTGGCGGACTTGGGGAAGTTTCTGTTGATCGACGCTCAGTTCCGAACAATCCAAATAATCGTGCCGCTCCTGTATTGACCCTACCGCGAGCCGAGAGGCAGCGAGCCCTTGGCACAGCATCTACCTCAAGACCTAGTGTTGAACCACAACAACGCCATGTTGAACCAGCAGAAGAAGAAGAGAACTTTTTTGAAGCATTAGGCCATAGAATGAGGAACACAATCGACACGTTTGAACCACCACGATTCCTTGAAGGAATTAAGAAACCAAAGTGGATGGGAGGGGATGACGAGGATGACGGACAGCCAAGCCGGGGTGGAAGTGACTTCACTCGCTGGTTTGGTGGTGGTAATCAAGAAGGAAGAGTACGATTGTAAGAAATGTTGTACATTTTGTACGTTATTAAGGGCATAGCGGATGGAGTTTGGGTAAGAGTTGGAAAGGTCGGGTACATTAAATAGACTTTTGAATTCATGGAATAATCAATGATAAGAAATTAGTACTGTTACTACTGTATGTATATCTCTCAACGGTTTTCGTTAATTAACACAAGCCACAAACGGGATTATGAAGTGAAGCCTGCCAAAAAAAAAGTACATATATGAGATGATCAAAAGTTAAAAATGTTTTCTTCAATCATATTGATGTTTTTCCATGAGAGAATCTAGTCCGGTCTACTCGGTGAACCCCAGATCGTACAACGCACCAATTAAAAACTTCCCTCAAAACCTTATAATCCATTCTCCAGCCTTTTATTAAAAAAAAATTACCACGGAACACCACTGGACATCACTGATCAAAGCCTCAATAAGCCTAGGCATGCAGTTCTCACCGCAAGTAGTAAAATTCCTTGCAGTCACAGGCTTGGCTCCACACTGTATCTCCACAAGTAACACTGCCATTATCTATCTATCAAACCCAGACTTGCCCGCCAACACGGATTTCTGGCGGGGTTTCTCGTCAAAGCCGTACCATGTACCGGACGAATTTGTTCTGGGATATGAACTTCTCCTTTTCTCTCATTTGTCTGTTTTTGTCTTCTTCTAGTTTGCCTTACAATACGTTGCATTAGCCTTTAATATAATCGAAAAGCGGCTTTTGGGATCGAGGCTTTTTCCGACTGTTGAGCTACGTGGAAAAAGAAGTGGTTTTTGATATGGTGAATAGTTTTGAATAACCAACTCAGAATCTATCGTTGATAGAAAGGGATCTCATAATCGCATTTGATACCAAAACGTTAGCAAAGATGGATGATTATATGTTTACGTGTGTATTGCAAATTTTGGATTCGGGTTTGGAAAGTTTGCTGATAGGATTTCTCGTAGGACAAATGTCGCTCGTTGCAGAAATGTCACTGAACATACCAGTTATCTGGAGATGATATCCTATTCGGTAAGAACTGTTTTTCATAGTAATGAAAAGCCGTTGCTAATGCTTCTTAGGATTCATCTCTAAACTCGATAGAAGAACACCCTCTAACTCCGGATGAATTTGAGAATTTCCTCAACCGAAGGGTAAGATGGATTGATCTCTGTCATCATGATATCTTATTAACGCTCATTCTTCTATAGGGTGCTTTCGCTCCCCCAGAGTTACCTGAGGGAGTAGCTCAGATAGCTTGCGTCCGATTGATGTGAGTAATCATCGACGAACCTTTCTTGCTCAGGTACTAACATTTCTACAGTCTTCAATTAAATGCTAAGCATCCTGACACTTTCGCCCCCAATGTCCTCAGTTTCCCATCTTCCACATATATTTCCATGGTGAAGACTATGAACCTACCTTATAGATCAATCGAATCCGGAAGTGCCGTCGGCCCAATATTCTGGGCTGCTTATGATCAGGATGAAGAGAACCCTCATCTACGCAAGTCTCCTTTATCGTCTCTGTCAACACCCAACTAACATCCATCAGAGATTGTAAACCGTAAGAGCGATGTACGGAAAAAGGGTCTGACTCGTGGTTGGGAACTTACTCTCTCGCATGATATCAAAAATGGCATCACGACGGGATATGCGAAAGGCACACCAAGTTCCGACATGGTTGAATCCATTCAACATCTCAAAGCCTGTATTCTCCAGATTGGACATCCGATGCTCTTGCCGGCTATCATCTTTTCCCACGATATATCATTCAAAACTGATCTTAAGCAACGAGAAGCACGTGATTGGTTGCGAAAACTTGAGCATGCTGTATCTATGCGATCAGAAATTGAAGAGAAAGAAGGTTATGTGAGAGAAGGTGTTATCGATCTCGATGCTATCAATAGAGATTTGGTTGAATGTCATTCTCAGGTTCTGTGGAAGAGACCGAAAGCTTACCTGCAGATTCTATCACAGCTTGAGAAGGCGATGAAGATGTTTGATGAGAGATTACCAGAAGAGAGGAAAGATGCATCGATGAGAGCCTTACAGGCTAGTATGTTGGCAAGATTCGATTTCTATCGGGTGAAACTTCAGGGGATTGAGAGTTACGCGTATACAACACTACAGAGATTAGACATCCAGAGAAGTGCAGTGCGTATTCCCCTTTTCTCATCCCTAGCAAAACTAACCGAAGAAACCAGCTCTATAACATCATCGCGCAAAAAGAATCCAAACTCAACTTCCAAATGGCCAAAGAACAACGTCAACTAGCTCACGCCGCCAAGCGCGATTCCAGCACCATGAAAACAATCTCTCTTCTCAGCGCCATCTTCTTCCCCGGCGCCTATCTCGCCTCGGTCTTCTCCATGACCTTTTTCAATTTCCAAAACGATGGCACGCCAGCTGTAAGCGAAAGTTTCTGGCTTTACTGGGCAGTAACAATTCCATGCACAATGATTATAGTAGGCTGGTGGTATATTTGGGAAAAGAAACGGGAGAGGAGGTATAATTTAGAGGACATTGATCTCGAGCGCGGAAGTGATGATATGGAAAAGGAGATTATGGCGACCATGAGGAAGAGGACGATGAGTAAGGCCAGTACGTGGGATAAACAGAATCCGCCGATGGTTGGGGATCATGGGAATGGACATGTTCATGTTCATGCGATTAGCGAGAAGGTTCATGGTTTGGGGGAGAAGTTGGGCAAGAAAATGGAGTGAGTGGTGGATGAGCGGACTTAGCTTGCAATCGAGTGTGACTTGATTGAATCGAAATGAAGAAGTGCATACAGCGGAGTTTGGATATTTCTTCATTTTATTTATTGGGTAGGAAGGATGGGATAGCATAGCATAGCATAGGATGGGATAGGATACATGCATGGAACGGTAAAAGGAGTTTGTTCGCTTCAGCCTTTTGTTACTACCTTGCTTTTCAGATGGGATTTACGACTACGACTACCTACGATGACGATGATGATTTCACGATGGAAATGATGACGATTATGAAGATGAAGATATGAATTGGATGAATGAATACATGGAGATTAGATATTAAACAGAAAATACAAAAGGCAAATACACAGATTAAAAATAATAAGGTGGAAATTTGATATATAGTGGTGATCAATAGTGACTGATACTAATCAAAATATTGTTTTAATAATATATTTAGATAGATAAATAGATAGAAAATAGATAAAAAAGAATAAATACATTCTTTCATTTAATCTAATCTAATCTATCACCATACTCAGTAATCTAATCTGATATTGATCTGATTGATTACATCTGATCTGATCATAAGAGAATATTATCTTTTATATTTAATTATATCGAGGAAAACACATCGGGAATTATTATAAAGTCGATAATAATAATGTCTTCTTAGTACCTAGTAGTATCTGTTTATTTGTGTTTATATTCTAACTTTTTAAAACTATATACTTAATTACTCTTTCAAATTCATTCAGATTCCAATCACTCACTCACGCTCTAATACTTCATCCTCTCCTCCCTCAAGATAGATAGATTACCCAGGTACCTACCCATACTTTTCCATACTTATCTACCCATCTATCTCCATACTTATCCATCCATTTAATCTATAACCTCTTATCTATAACCTCTATCCTCTAACCTCCAATCTACCTCTAAACATTCACCTATACTGGGTACTTAATACATACTAAATAGTACTAGTACACTTTACTCATAAACATCCTACAGATATCCTTATTTATTGATTTCCATACTATATACTTGATCTATATTCCGAAGTTAAGCTCTTTCTCTGTATTCACCGGTTCTCAGGAATTGATTACATGGCTCATGGGGTTTATATGGATAATTCGATAAATTCTAACTTCAAGCACTTTGTCAATTGGATGAGATATGGTATTTATTCCACATCTAGAAAATTGCTCCAAATAATCCATATTCATGTATACAAATAAGAAACATCAATTACAGTTGAAACCATAACCTTCCTCCCAATTTGGTCTCATTCATTGTCCAGGACCGACCAACCGATTATTACACATAGAAACGCCGATACAAAGCCACCGCCATTCCCCAATCCTGACCGCCAAACCTTGCCCATACTACTTCATACACACATATATATCCATATGTAACATTACTCATCACCATCATCACTAACCTTTTCCCCTCTTCCATCCGCTCCGGATCCTCCAGCAACATTAGCAATAAACTCCTGATATTTGAATACATCCTGCCTTCTAGCTCCACCCATCGCTCCTGTATGTTTTGACAAAGCTTTTCGTGCTGTAAATCCACCCATAACTCTATCGACTTCCCGTTCTGTCAAAGGTTTTACACCTGGATCGGGAGCTGTGTTTATCAAAGCATCTCGTAATTCTGCATAGTCGACTTGACCACTATCATCTTCGTCGAATGCTGAGAAAGCATCTAATAGTTCTGGTGTTGGCGAAAGGGTACAGAGAAGTGTAGCGAGCGAATTAAGAAATGTAGGAAGTGTGACGGTTTGCGGAGTCGACGGCGGAAAGTAACCAGCTAATTCTGAAGCATTGGAGGAAAGACCTAAGAAGTGTTAGCTTATTGGAGTAGTTGGAAGGATTATCAACGTGAACATACCCAATTGTGTCAACATATCAGCTACATCTTCTCTACCAACTTGTCCATCACTATCTCTATCCAGTATCTGAAATCCTTCCCTCATTTCTCTGACTTGCGCCTGCGATAATTTCGAGATCGCATTATCATCATTAGAGTAATTGGAATTCGCAGCCTTCAATGGGCCACCAAATCCCGGACTCATGTTTGCGCCTTTTGTAGGTGAAGGTTCAAATTCACGAAACGCAGGAGGAACACCTCTAGGAGTCCATTTACTCGTAGTTGTCTCAGTTGTTGAATTGGAAGTACCAGAATTACCAAATCTACTTGGCGTCAACATATTTTTTGCAGCTACAAGTGTTGGATTCGGAGTCGATTGTCTGAGAGGAGAAGGAGAAGCTGCGGCAGGAGATTGGGATTCAGGTCTTCGAAATGGCGAAGCTCGGGGTGAACCGAAAGAGAGCGGTGATGGTTTGTAGGAAGCAGACATTGACTAGCCAAAGTCAATGTGCGTTAGTCTTGCATATTTTTTTCTGGGACTCCATTCATCATATCGAAGAGTTGGAAACCGCGACTTTCGAAAAGTGGAACGGTGAACAACTTACCATGGTTGTTGCGGAGAATCGAAATATTCCCCAGAAATCGAGTATAAAGAGAGTTATGTATAATTGATGAATTTTAGTGAGAGTACGGTTTTGGTTAATCTTTGATGTTGTGTTAGGTAGGTACAATTGGGTATATTCATTGGAGAAAGGAAGGCAAGAATGGGATCGAAATTTGATTGAAATCAATTGGATGGATGATATGATGTTGTGTGAAGGTAGAAGTAGGTAATTATCGTGGATGAGAAGCTGGAGATGAAAGGCTGAATGTTTTGGTTTTGGTTGCTGGTGTAAACAAATCCAATTGGAGGTTTGGTTGCGAGCCAAGCAAGGTTGTCAAATCATCAATTCCGTCTCATCGGTGAATTAAATTATCATTACAGTAGATGATTCCTCCTAGCGCAAGGCTACCTCTGGAAATACTCACTAGCTTTGACCAATTCACGTAATAATGATAAAATTGACTAATCGGTGATTTTGATATTTTAAAAATAGAATTTGAACCAATGATGTTCATATCTTGGGTAGCCTTATGAAAGCCTTGCGCTAAAACTCGACCCGATCGGCGAATCCCAGTTTGGACCCCATTTTAGGATTTTACCCCTGAAAATAGAGGCACGAAATAAAGAGACACAACACGAAAATAACACACTTGACACTGACAGGTAGGTCGACAAGGGTATTTCTACTACTCTCTCACTGTATCTATCTATCAACAGCCTTCTTTTCCATCTTCTAAATGGTACGCTACAAGCTACAATGAATAACACTACACTACATGAGTACATGACTACATGATACATGATCCACGAATCCATGAATCTACGATATGAATGAAATCTTTTCGTCTTATTCAGCTTCTCCTCCTTTTCTTTCTTTTTCACTTCAATTCACATTTTCCTACTTTATCTTTATTTATTTTTCTCGATCATTTATCCATACTCCGTCCTCGAGTAGCATTGGTCTCTTTTCATTCCATTTCTTTTCATTTCTTTCTTTCCTCGCTATTTTATTAGACAGACTACCGGTAATGTCCTTTGAAATTTAGACGGCGATAACCCTTGAAGTCCAAAAATTCATCAGCGGGCGATCTGCGCACGGATTGAGTTAAGGCCTCATCTTTCACTCGAAAAGTCTCACAAGTGGGACTGTTACTCGTACTAGCGTAAACCTAGTAATGTAATGCTTTCTTGGTCCCCAAGAGGATTCTAATATGGCTTCGGCACTTCCATATGCGCCTTCAAGCCGCAAGGCCACTTCTACCAACATGTCGATGCAAGCACTTCGTCCCACCACGCGGGGTACAATAGGAAGTGCAACGACTAGTTCGAATGGGAGTTTTCAAAGGCGAACATCATTATCTTCATTTCCATCCTCTCGTTCACCTTCAGTCATGTCGCAGCGTCGCCCTTCACGAAGTCCCAATCCCACCCCAATAGACACGGATCGCAGGTCGGATCCTAGTACCGTCAATTCAAAAACTCCCACCAGTGGTGTATCATCACAACACTCCTCATTATCCCCGCCAAATAATTATCACCCAGGAGCACACCCTGCGAGAAGGTTGAAGTCGCAATATCCTCGAGGAGATACCGAGAACCATGTCGAATACATATTGGTAGCATCGTTTGATATTGATAAAGGCCCAATTATGGAACATCAGTATCCCGTTGCTATAACGGGCGATGAACATATGTTAGCGGAATTGATGTTACCGGATCAAGCCCATGTTCGAAACCAAGATTGGACGATATTTTTCTTACATAAAGATACGAGTCAGGACGAAGACGAGGCAGAAGAGAAGGTCAAAAGAAAAAGATTACGACGGGCGAAGAAAGAAGCCAGGGCAGCACTCTTTGAAAGTGGAAATGTTGATCCTTTGGGACCTGTCGAGGACAGTGATGAGGATTCGTCGGAAGATGATGAGCCAGAAGGAGGAGAAGGTCCACCTCTAATATATGTGTTGAATCTTGTGAACACCAAACAAGATAAGACTGCCAAAAGAGGAGCTGTAGTAAAGGCCATGGCTATATGTACTCGACATCCATTTCTGCACATTTATAAGGTGGGTCATTTTGAGTCTGATATGGAATGAAAATAATACTAATAATACTTAACAGCCACTTCTACTATTAGCTCTCGAAGAGTATTTTAAAACGCCTCAACTATCTACCCTGGCGGAGTTATATCAGGCAGTCAATACAATGGATCTATCTTTAATGCCTAGGCTGAGCCTACTCGAACGGCATCTTCTACAAGCGAGCGACAACAAAGATCTGTTTGTAGAAAAATTTGAGCAGATGATTCAAATGCGTATGGCAGAGGACAAGGGGGAAGCGCCGGACGATATGGCAGCCATGTCCGAAAGCCCAGAAAGGAGACCAGGTCTGGTGCGAAATGGTACCAAAGCACATGTTCAACAACTAATACACTCGAACTACTCTGTACCTCGGGACACACATGAGTTTGAAACCAAAGTCATGTATAATGGAATCCCGATACCCATCAAGGTTCCCGTTGCAGTATCTCCTGAAACCGTTGGGGATTTCTCCCTAGTAAAACTTATCCAGACATACAACGACCCTCACGTTAAATCTCCCATTCCGTTTGCGCTACATCCTCACCTCACAACTGGAGGGATACATACTCATCCTATTATTGTATTAGTCAATGCCATGTTAACCCAAAAACGTGTTATTTTCCTGGGTCACAATCGTCCATCAGGTGAGGTCGCTGAAGCTGTACTTGCAGCTTGCGCTTTAGCATCTGGTGGGGTTCTGCGTGGATTTACTCGCCATGCATTTCCATATACCGATCTCAGCAAAATCGACGACCTCCTCAAAGTGCCAGGTTTCATAGCTGGTGTAACAAATCCAACTTTCGAAAATCATCCAGAATGGTGGGACCTACTGTGTGATATTCCCTCTGGACGAATGAAGATCAGTAGTCGGATTGACCCAGCACCACTCACAGAAGGACTTGCTAACTTCCAGCAACAAAATCCGGCTTATGCCAGTGCCACGAATGTTGCAACGTCAACTAGTCAAGCAGCCAGTGACCCAACAGGCGATGCTGCATTCATGAATGACGTGATCCGCAGTATCGCTGCTCGACATGGCGAAGGTGTCATTCGAGCTAAATGGCGAGACTGGGTGGTCAAGTTCACTAGAATCTCGGCTCAATTTGAGGAGAGTGTTTACGGTGCGAGTGCTTTGTACATCGGGGTAGAAAAGGCAGAGCCTGGCAATGAGCATGTCAGTGGCCATGGATATGTTTGGCCTGATGAACAATCGAAGTTACGTGAGCTTGCTAGTAATGTAAATCGAATTGAGGGCTGGAGAAGTACTCGAAGTTATTACAGCTTTAAGCAGGTATGTCTTATGCTTGGATTTCATGATCTTGTGAACTTATACTACTTAGGATCTGGTGCAACTCTACAACTTTAAACCTCTCAAAGCCCTCGATCTCCATCATCTGCACGATCGTCTCCGAATGACAAAACTTACACCTCATACAAGTCGTGAAATATATCTTGCTATGGAGAAATATACACATTCTTATGATGAAATATGTCAGCTCTTAGCCGTAGCACCGGAATCACATGCAGGCCTCTTCTATATTGCACTCGGACTTTTCCACAAAGACCGAGATGTTCGAGTGAGAGTCGTCGATTTATTGGAGAGAATTAGCGACCATGAGGCCGGACGACATTGGTGGAAAGCTTTGAGTCGATTTGAAAAATTGGCTTTTATCCGAATCAAAAGGGAAGCAGAAGCGGAGATGAGAGTCAAGCTGGGAAGTGCCGGGAGAGATGTCTCAGCTGATAGTGATGCGATGGTTATGGGAAGACGGATTAGTTGATGTAGTAAGAGATGGATTTGGTTGCAGGTTGGCGTTGGCTTCTTTTAATGATATTACGAGATCATGATCATGGCGATATTCGATGGGGTGCTTTGGGTGCTTGGGTGCAATTGTTTAGGGATTAGGAACTGCATTGATCCGTTACTGGATTGAGCAGTTACAGGGCCATGAGAGGGCTGAAGGAAGTCCGAGAAATAGATACCCCGTGAAGACAGAACAGACCTGCAGAGGAATGAAAGACATTTATAATGCCATATCGTCACTCTCCGATACAGACAGATGTTGCATGTGGAAATTCAGCTTGGCGAATGTCCTCGTTGAACCTTGTATCTTTTCCCGGTGAGACTTGGGGACTCAAATAAAAAGTCCACTGGAATCGTTTTCCTATTATAGCAGGCATCAATACCAACAAGGTAAACTCTACCCAGAATTCCGAGCAACGTCCGATTAATGTGGGGTAACCTCAAGCTCGAAGGAGGGGTCGAACAAGCTCAAACGTCATGTCCCACATCATTGTATTAACTCGCCATCAACAGTCTTTCCTCCATCTCTTTCTCTTCTTCTATTCTTTATAATCTTCCTCTACCAACTTCCCGTCATTTCCTAAATTGTTCCCACCAAACAAACCCCATCCCCTCAGATCCATCTCAAACACAAGCAAATATGTCCTTCAAAACCACGGCAACCATTTCCTCGTTCGGCGGCAAATTGCTGAAACTCACTCACAATGCCAGCACAGTAGGTTGTGAAATGGCATTGAATCTTTACTTGCCACCTAAAGCTTCTGCGGAAAAAAAGGTGCCCGTCATTTTTTACCTGGCGGGTCTTACATGTACAGGAGATAATGGGGCTGAGAAAGGGTTCTTTCAAAGTGCGGCGAGTGAGAAAGGAATCGCGGTGGTTTATCCCGATACCAGTCCGAGTAAGTTTCTCCAAGGCTTGAAGGGAACGAGTCACTTTTGTCTTGATTGGTTGGGGTTCAGGGAGACGATGAGGAGGAATGGAGATAGCACAAAAGCAAACAATTGAGAGGCCCTCAAGCTAATCATCTATCTTTTCACAGGAGGCCTAAACATTGCCGGCGAAAACGATTCCTGGGACTTTGGCACCGGCGCTGGATTTTACATTGACGCCACAAACCCACCCTACTCTACCAACTACAAAATGTACAGCTACATCACCTCTGAGCTTCCCTCCTCTCTCTTCTCCTCCTTCCCAGAGCTCGACTCCTCAAGAAAAAGTATTATGGGCCATTCGATGGGTGGACATGGTGCTCTTACACTATTTTTGAAGAATCCGGGGATGTACAAGAGCGTGAGTGCTTTTGCGCCAATTTCGAATCCAGTCAAGTGTCCGTGGGGAGAAAAGGCGTTTACAGGATATTTTGGCGAGGGGAAGAAAGAGGAGTGGGTGAAGCATGATGCGACGGAGTTGATTAAGGGATTTAAGGGAGAGTTTCCGGCGTTGATTGATGTGGTGAGTTTCATTCGGTTTTGTTTATGCATTAATACGGCGAAGAGGAATCGATGGCTAATACGGATGGAAACTGCAGGGAACCGGAGACAACTTTTATAAACAGGGACAATTATTACCTGAAAATTTCGCGGCTGCAGCAAAGGAGTCTAGGAATGATGGGAATCTAACATTGAGATATCAAGAGGTATGTTTATGTCTTGTTCCTGAAGCTAGAAATGGAAAAGGAAACTAATGTCTTCGAATAGGAATACGATCACTCATACTTTTTCATTTCGACTTTTGGAAGAGACCATATTGAACATGCTGCTAAATATTTATTCGCATAGTATGTCCTCTGATTTAGTTGCAAAAATACAAGGAACAAAAACTGATTTTCATAGAAGCGGGAATGATAATGTAAATAGGCACAAGCTGTAGATATATAATCTGTGATTATTTTCCATATAAAAATTGATTTAAGCCTGAATATTAAAACTTATCGCTCATGTAGAGGTAGCCTATATTTTGTCTGTATGTACACAATAAAATCCACTGTAAAGCCCTACAAATAGAGATAATGCAAACGATTCACCAGAAAAGATTTGCTACTTCAAGTATCAAATTAAATCACTAGCAAGCATAAATCAAGAGCGCCTAGCTTCTGTGGTCCAATGGTTAGGATTCCACCCTTCCAAGGTGGAGGTTCGTGTTCGATTCACGGCAGTTGCAAGAATTTTTTTGATTTCCTTCCTGAGGCTTCTTTTCCACTCACCACCCACTAATATATCCACTTTGAATGGAGTCAGTGGATTACTATCTAGGTATTTAGGTATATCATATCGTTATACACAATAACTTACATAGTTTTTCTAAAATTGTACTATATATTATCAAATTATACTGCGAAATCTGGAGTTTATTGAAAAAAAAAAAAAAAAAAGGATTTTTGTAAGTAATATGTTATGTTGATTCCTTGATTTAATATATCTTTATACCCTTTGACTCTTGAGAGATCTCCCGGATGTAAAATAATACTACTACTCTACTCTACTGTCCCGAAAATGCCAAATTAATATGCCAGCTTCCAGCTCGATCTGTCTTGTGTTGGGAAGGTTTGTAGATTGTGATTGTTTCACCATCATGGTTTTTTGATATTTTTGTTCCCAGTACAAATTCGTGAGGTTAATTCCTCAGAGATAGTTCTCATGCAGAAATTTGAAGAACTAAAACAGTACGTCCACCCTTCAGTTAAAGCAATGTATACTCTAATTCTCGAGTAAATAAGGGTGCTTATGCTTCGATTGAAGCTGTGCAGGCGCATCGCATGAATTGCAATTAAGGCAATGCCTCCAAGCATATAATACCGCCATCCATGTCCAATTTTTTATGTATTTGTCAAAGTAAATCCTCTCCATTACTTGTAAGTAAAACGCCTTTCATACGCCAATCGCCCATTCCATGCGTCTCTCCATAAGTATTACCACAAATGTAAGAAAATGAACACCATCACCTCTCACTGCAGCAATTCTTCGCAAGTCCAATCTTCATACCTATCAAAAATATCAGTAAAATCCCATAACAAATCATCAAGATAAACCCACCATCCATCAGGCATATAACGTCTCACAATCAACGGAATCTTCTTATCCCTCAACTCCTTAATGGCAATCTGCAGAGGATCCGTCTCGCCCTCCTGATCAACCAAAATCGGCGCATTCATACTGATTTGCAAGGCTCTAGTTCCCAAGATTCTGGCGCGCTCGTATTTGGTCATGTAGGGAGTAGTAGTTCTTTGCTCCTTGGGAATTTTCTTGTCCTTGGGCGCGATATTGCTCTTAGCTCGATTAGCAGCATGTAAATCGCCCGATGTTACGACGCCGCGTTCGCCAGTAGTGAGTAGCTGGTCGGGATTTTGAGTCGATACTGCCACGTCGTCTACTTCGCCCGTGGAAACGTTGTTGGTGTCTTCAATTCCTTCGGGATCATAGTCGGGCTCTTCGGGCTCATCTGCGTCGTAGGCTGGGGAGAAACTGGGAGGAACAGGTTAGTTCAGGTTCGAGAAAAGGTTTGCGGATGAGAGATGAGTCGTCGTGCGTTCCTTGGAGGAAGGAAAGAGAACTCACCCTCCATCATAATCTCCTTCGTCGTCAGACATTTTGATATACTATAATTGAAGTAATTGGGGTGTTGTTGAGGGTTTTCTTTGTTGATGGAGACTCTGTCAGTGATGAAGAATCTCAAAAATAAATTTGGCGCGGCTGATTTCTTTGCGCCTGGATTATTCCGATTCAAGCTCCATATAATTTAAGGTTTGGGCTTAGCGTATTTGTCTGTCATTGGCGTGCCAAGATTTCGACCTTTGTCGATAGCCACAATAATTTTAGAAATATTTCGGATAAGGTGACGGAGTTTGAATTGAGTATTCTTAAAGCCAATTCAACAGCGTATGGAATTGGCAATGGCTACAATTACTAGGAAGAGAAGAGGAGATGCTTCTTTAGAGCTCTCTACGAAAAGATTACGAATTGATGCCTCTAGCTCTCTACCAGGTTAGTGCAAATAGTTCTTGGTCTAGACCTTGTTTTGAGGATTCGATGGATTGACGGTTCCATAGATCTTCCTGATGATGACAATGATAATGATTACCACCAAGAAGAAGATGAAGTCTCGGAAGACGATACTATGGAAGCTGCAGAAACACCAAACACTCCATTTTCTCCTGTGCCTGGAAAAAAATTTCCATCCGAGTATAAAACGATAAAATGTACTTATGAAGGATGTACAAAAACATTTAATCGACCTGCAAGATTAGCAGCACATCTTCGATCGCATGCGAATGAACGACCATTTATATGCTCGTATGAAGGGTGTGAGAAGGCATATATTGAGGAGAAACATTTGAAGCAACATATCAAGGGATCTCATACTCACGAGCGAGAATATATATGTGATTGGGAAGGATGTACAAAAAGTTTCTTAACAGCTACGAGGTTGAGACGGCATAAAGATGCTCATGAAGGTCATGAGAGATTTAGATGCACATCTTATCCTCCCTGCAATCAAACATTTCGAAAACATCAAACGCTTCAACGACATATCCGCTCCGATCATCTCGATCTGGCTCCATTTCCATGTACATATATTGATCCAATCACAAATGAACTTTGTAAAGCAGGATTCGATGCTTCAGGTGGACTCAAAAAGCATATGGAAAGAACTCATGGGGCAGCAACATTTCTATGCGAAGAATGTACAGTACCAGGAAAATTTCACGAAGATGGTACGCCTGTACCTTTAGCTTTCACAACCAATGCCAAGTTACAAGCACATATCAAGAAAGAACATGCAAATTGTATGTTCTGTGATAGAAAATGTTCTAGTCAACAATTACTTCAAAAGCATATTGATACTCAACACTCCGGGAGTACACTCGAAGAACGCAAGAATATTCCTTGTGATTATCCTGGTTGTCCGAAAACTTTTACAAAGAGAGCAAATCTACAAGTTCATATGCGTACTGTTCATGATGGTCAACGTTTTATTTGTGGAACATATGATGTTTCCCAAATTCTCGACCTCGCATCCTGGGATGGAAGTGATTCATGCGGCAAAGATTTTGTCTCAAAAGTTAATCTCGAAGATCATGTTCGGACTCTTCACCTTGGTTTACCCAGTCTTTTAAATTCAAAGGGTAGACGGAAGACTGCTTCACAACCAAAACGTTCTACGAGAAAGGTTCCAGAGCAAACTGAAATTGAAGAATTGGCAGGTTATGATGTTAGGAGAACAATTGATTGTGTGGTTCAAGGATGTCCTCATAAGTTTATGAGGAATTATGATTTTCATGAACATATGAGAATTAACCATCAGAATGTGGGTTTTATGGATGGACAAATTAATATGAATGTGAATTTGGATATGGATATGAGGATTCTAGGCGAATTTTCATACACCAATACCGGAGGAGAATTACCAAGTCTAGATTTCATGAATGATGGCACGAATATGGGTATGGATAGTCTGGATATGAGTATGGATATGATTGATCCCGCCTTACAAATAACAAACTTTAACCTTGATACACCAGTATCAGGATCAGGATCAGCTTCAGCCTCAGTACCACCATCAATCAATGGATGGGATCATACAGAAACAGGAGCAGAGGTGGCAGCAGATATGGATCTAGATTGGGAACTTCAACGACAAGCTTTGGAGGGAGGACAATTCTGGATTGGTGGTGAAGAACAACAAATTCCTGAGGGAATAGAAGAGTGGTCGAGAGAAGAGGCGGAGATGAGAAGGTTAATTGATGGGACTTGATCTCGGGGGGTGTTTTGAGACCTCAATTTCGACTGGTGTCTGTCTCACTTTATGAAGATGGAGGTCGAAAAAGTTCAACTTTGCGATCACTATTGTATTTTGAATTGGATGAGCTATTTACTGGTTACCAGCTCGCCAATCTAAACATAAGAGCTAGACCTCTATAAGACTATATATTGCGCAGGAAAGACTAGAGGAATTCACAAACGAGATATAAAGAAAAAGGGAAAAATTAAAAGGGCTGAGATAGCAAGCGCTGCATATATCTCTCATGTAATTATAGCTAGATTATCTATTGTACTTATTGCGCCATGCACTCTATCATATATATACCATACAAAGTGTAACGATACTGTACTGGAGGCAGCGGCTGCCTAAGGTTTCGTCTGGTTGGTAGTTGTGGATTAAGGCTTTTATCACTGGGTATTCGCTTGGAAGTGAAGTCGTTACTAGATCAAGTAGAATGTAGGTAAACTAATTGATAACTAAGTTGAGCACCAAGCTCCTATACTATGAAACTACTCTGACTATATACTCCTGAATGCTATTGGATGGCCTGGATAGACTAGGCTATCCCCTAGACTGGATAGATTAGTCTATCCAGTCTATCCATCACGTGACCCTTCTATTTGCCTCAGGACACTAATCCTAATGATGAATCGTGACAATTCTATTCTATTCTACTCTTCTCTATTCTATAGTATATTATAATACACTCATACCATTCATGCCATTCATATCATTTTATAATTACTAATATCCCATCCATCTCAATATCCACTTACAAAGTCTACTGTAATAACAAGATGGTCTAACCAAAACGAAAAAAGACACATAACTGTACATTA
>NW_001820827.1:981939-1065540 GCF_000146945.2 Sclerotinia sclerotiorum 1980 UF-70
ACCAGTATCATCATCATCATCAAATCTTCCCCGGCACATCTACAACCTCCATTTCCTATTACCATTCATTCGCCACTCCCACTTTCTACATCGAGTTTCCAAGTTACCCATCTATATTTTACTCTCTGGGATAGGATGTCAATGCATATGGATGTGCATGTCCGGAGCCCGAATTCAAGGTAGAACTCTTAGAAGTAAAAGAAATGCAAGAAACAGCCGAATCTCTTCTAATATCTCCCGATAAAGGAGGACTGGAAGGAATGTCCTCATTCAAATTCTCTTCTCTAATATTTTTCCTCTCTCCATCTCTTCGAACGTAAATATTTCCATCTCTACTCGAGGAACTGGGACGTTGTAAATTAATAATTGGAATCAATGTCGGAGCACCAGGAAGCGGTGTTCTATTACCCGCACTGGCACCATAAGGATTTGCGCGAAGATGAGCTAGAGAAGGGAGGTCTGGTGATGTAGAATGAATTTGTAGACGTGAAAGTGGAAGATCAATTTGATTTGTTTTTACTTTGTAATTGGCAAGGGAAAGACGGAGTCGTAGTGCTTGGGATTTCTGACGAAGTGGGGTTAGCTTTTTTCATAGTTAAAGAACAGGTGATGAAAGACGAACTTGTCGAATTTCTTCTCGAGATAGGGATTTCGATTTTGAGGTATGGAAATTTCTTGTGGTAGAGGCGGTGATGGATCTGGAGGGATTTTCCTCGGTTGTGGTAATTTTAGATGCTTGGGAATAAACAACGGTGACATCAATATCTTCTACCTCTACTGTGGAGAAGGAAGATGTAGGAGAAGCGAAGGAGGTTTCTACTTGAGATAAGCGTTGAATTCCTCCATGAAAGTTCTATGAGTACATATTAGCAAAAAATCCACAAATATAAACTGTTAATACATACGCATCGTTCTCTAACACTGTCATGGTCGCAACCGTAAACTTGTGGACCAGAACTCTCTGTCCATATTCCATGCTCAAGGATTACATGACTGCATTGTGAACAGTTGTGTTTCTGCTGCGTAGTGGTAGATTTGTGAAATTCCTCATGAGGCTGTAGCTCTATCCTCTTCTTCTTATGTCCTTCTCCTTCTCGAGCACTAAACTCTTCTGGGTAATCTTCAGTAGCAGCGAAGCTTCTCTTTTCACCAGCCCATTGCATCGATTTAGCATCTAGTAAGCCAAGTGATGTTCCAGAATTCAACGAATCAACTGTAGCAATTCTCGTATTTTCCAAATCATGAGATGATATCCCTTGATGCACTTTTCCCACTTTGAGACCTTCAACCTGAAAATCTGAATTGATTTCGCGACGATTCTCCTGTTGGATTTCTATTGCCGAACCTCCCACCTTTTGTTGATCATCAAGTATGGGCTTAGAAGATTTATCACCAGCTGATATTTTTCGTGTGTTGGAAATGAGAGATGCATGATGAGGTTCATGGACAGAGGTATTGATGTTGGAATTAATATCCCCCAAGACGCGACGCGAAGTTGATATTTTCGGAGAAGCCATTGTTGGCTAGGCATAAAGAAGAAAGTCTTTGAAGTAAAGGTAAAATAAAGTAAACAATCGAATCAAAATAAAATTGGCAAAGTTTGAAAATTAATAGCGTGTTCGTGGTTGTATGTATTGTATTGTGTTGTATTGTATTGTATTGTATCGTATTGTAGTTTCCTGCGCGTCTTTCTTAACGTCAACCCACTATGAATATTCACCACCCACCATCAACCATCAATCACATTCTCAGTAATAACGAAAAAAGCCCGCTTCGATAAGGTACTGAAAAGAACAAATAAATAAATGAAAATAAAACCAAACTTCCAAACATCCAATCACAATCACAATCCCAATCCCAAAGCAATCCTCAAAAATAAAAAAATCCCAATCTATTGATCCACCCATCTATCAAACCACCAACCCCATCGCGTCCAAATCTCAATCCCAATCCCAATCTCAAAAACGCGATTTCAATTCCAGAAACCCCACAAACCTTCCCTTCATTATCAAAACATTCTGCCACCGCCCACCAACCAGCCCAGACCGCCTTTACATTTTACACATTCATTTACACATTTACTAGAAAATAAGATGAGATGAGACGAGGGGCTAGCTAGCCAACCAAACAAAGCCTACCCCTTCCAAAAATATCAATACTAAATAATACACTAATACACTAACTAACTAACCTCTGCACAATAGCATGCTAATCTTACCTAGCTACCTACCTACCTACCCAAACAGCATACATAAATCCCCAAACAAGAAGCATAGCATAACCCCATAACCCCAGAACCCCAAAACCCCAGAACCCCAAAACCCCAAAACCTCCAACCTCAAAACAAATCCATCCCCCTGTTCGAAAAATCCAGGTAATGAACAATAAATACTCTATACTCTCTAAACAAATCCAAAGCAATCCCCCCTAAACAAAACAAAACAATACAACCACCCATCCATCCACCCACCCGTTACAACCGCAACCGCATAATCGTATCGTCATCGAAAGCTACTCGCTCTATCGAGCTACTCCTTGAAGATCAGGGTCTGGGTGGTCCTTCCTTCCTGCAGACAGGGGAGTGAATGCGGTACGGTACGGTAAATCCGTAATGTCGATCATGCAGATCAGATCCAACACCACGACAGTTTTTCCAACTTCAACAGAGAAAAAAAACAAGTAATATTAACTCATATTCATTAAAAATAATGATAACATTTATGTTATACACGATAGAATAAATAAAGTCATTCAGGTAATCAAAATACTATAATATATATTTGTTCAAGAAGTCCATTAGAATCATTGTACATGGCAATAACAAAAAGCACATTCCCGTAAAGGAAAGAATTCTTTCATCCCACTGAACGCCCTGCTAAAATCAACAAATCACTAGGCAAATATCCCATCCTTTCCTCGTAATAGTCTTATCCCAAGACGCCGTGCTTTTCATTGGTATATCATCTCATTGATTTTCCAAATACCCTGTATTTTCCTTTCCATCACAGAAACGCCTTCCAAAACTCAGTGACAACACCCCATACGCTCAACTAGACAATATCCATAGAATATTGATCATCTACATTGAACTGAAACGGTTGATCAAAGTTTACTTTGCCTTCCATGTCATCCCAGTTCTGTGGAGGGTTGGTAAATTCTAAATCATTAAACATCGTTAAATTTTCCGCCATGTTTGCATTATAAAAATTGGTATGGTTGTCCACCAAGGCTTCGGTATCGCTTAGCCCAAAGGGAAACCATGTATCGTCAAAAACGTCCAAGGCAATATCCAAGTTCACTCCTTCAGAGATATCACTAGTGGGCTCTGAAACACCGTCCTTACTCGACTCTGGCGTATCATTGGGTGTAACAGATCGGTAGACATTTACATCAGAGATGGCCCCACCAGCTCCGCCTTCGAATGGTTGGAAGGTTCGGACAAGTTCATTAGGATCGATAGTTGCGTTCGCCCAAGCATCAACAATAACTTCTTGAGCTGGCGGATTTGAATCTTCCTTGCTAATCTCTTTCTGGGACTTGGAGGTATCCGTGGCCAAGTCGGACTGAGGCTTCGCTTTACCCTGCACCGTGCCACTCTGCTTGTTCGTTGAAATTTGACGATTCATGGGGGTAGCAACTGAAGTGGATGGAGTGATAGTTTCAACCTTTGGTGTCTGTTCCTGCTTCGATGATGTAGCTGCATCCACAGTCGATGCTGCTGCATTCGATTGGTCTTGAGAATCTAGACCTAACATTGGACGAAGAAAGTCCTCGGCAAACTTCTGTGGGTTTTGCATTGGTAACCTATGCTCGACTTGAGTATGACGAGAGAGTTCCTCTTGACTCTCGAATCCAATATTTTGACGTTCGCATACCTCGTCATTACATGGCCAAGTTGGTTTAGCCGCGATTTTCGGTTCTGGAATCTGTTGACGTTTGACCTCAGGCGAGGGGACTTTGGTGATCTGGGGCGAGGAGGTGGATCCCGGAGTGCCTTGGCCTGGCGTCCCATTTGGCTTCTGCTTCTTGCGCGCAGGAATATGAAGGGTCTCCTGAGTGACAGCGGGTGGCTTCCCAATATATCTAGGCTGGCCATGAGGGGATGAAGCTCCAAAGGGAAATGGTGGCTGGGACGATGTAGGGGCTGCAGGTGGATGAGAGCTGCGACTGTTTGATCTTTGGTGATGCATCTTGTTGAGCTGCTGCTGTTGTTGTTGTAGATTAGCAGCATTGAGAGGCACTGATTCAGAATTTTGAGCGTTTGACGCAGTAGAAGAAATGGCTGATGTCCCCTGAGGATCGGAAGATCCACCACTCTTTTTCAACATTGGATGTTTATTGCTAAGATCCATGATGATTGCGGTAAATAATGTTCGAGCTTGCTCTACGTCAGTGAGCCTTATTGAAAAGGTATCTTTGAGCTCTTTCATATCCTTGGGATCTTTGAATTGCCGTGCCAAGCGCGATCGCTGAAAAACGTTAGCGTTGTCCCTGAAGTCTTTGCTTGACTAGATTCACAACTTACCGCGCGGAAAAATAATTTGGCTCGGGCATCATCACGAGTCAGGTGATACCACTTGCCTATGGTTCGTGAAATGTTTGAGAGATGAGCAGGCATAGGTATCAAGGCCTGCACCATGCTTTTCTTAGTGTCTGCATCCATGGGTATGTCAGGAAGAGGATTCTCCGCGATGGCTTTTTCTTCTTCGGCAGAAAACTCTTTGAGTTTCCTATTAATCGCTTCCGAGTTGCCTGCGACGGCCTGCTGTCTTCCGTTGATCGATTGACGTAGCATAGCCTCATAATTTTTCCTTTGCTCTGGATCAAGTCTGGCTACTTGATCTGGTGTGAGCCTGGGCGCAGCTCTCTGCTGTGGTGCAGGTGCGGGCGCTGGGCGCTGTTGCCCATTAGGGTTGGGAACTTCTACGACATCATCGCTGCTAGCCCGTTTCAAATTATTTTTAGCTGGTTGAGCAGGCGAGGAACTTTGTCCGGCTGTCGACTTGTTATTTGGTGGAGGCCGAGGGCGACTTGCAGGTGTGGGAATCGATGGGCCTGCTGGCTCTGGTACTGAAACAGCTGGCTTTTGTTGTGGCATTTGTCCCGATGGTTGCTGAGAAGTAGTCATCTGGGTCGAGTTTGGTAATCCTGGTTGGGCATTTTGAGGTAGCTGCTGGCCATTCATCTGCGCCATATTTGCCATTTGAGCTTGGCGTTGTTGGGCTGCCTGAATACTTTTTATTTGGTTTTGCATTAGGAATGCTCGGATTTGTTCATCACTAGCGTTAGCAAATTTACCGGTGTGATGATTACGAATGTTTAAAATGTCCTGAGGTGTAATCTGTCGCATCATTCCAGGGCCCATATTCATCCCATTGGACATTTGAACTGGATTTTGGCCCATAGGGGCAACAGGAGCTGACATTCTGGGAGGTACCATAGACATGGGATTTTGACCCCCCATTGGGGCTGGGTTACCCATCGGGTTGAGCTGCTGCTGTGCAGCTTGTCTTTGCCGGCTAAGCTGCATGTAGTGCATCTTTTGCAAACCCCTCACGGTCTCGAGTGCCTGCGGTGGCATGGCGGGAGTCGAGCCAACCCATTGCTTTAACTGGCCCCACTTTTTGATTTCTGGAGGGATTCCTTGAACCATATGAGGATTAGTAAGGAACGGAGCAGGGATATCCATATTGTCCATTTGCTGCAATACCTGTCTCTGATCTACAGATACATTTCCAGCTCGCAACTGCATGGCATTCTGTGTGATTTGTTGTTGCACGATCATTTGCTGTTGCGGTGTCAAGTTGGCCAAGAGCGATGGAGGAGGGCGTTGTCCAGGGTTGCTCATCAAAAATTGATTTATAGCATGTTGTCGTTGCGCAAATTGCACAGCCTGTGGGCCAGGCTGTCCTGGACGGAGTAGATTATTGTTCCCTTGGATTGGCATTTGTGTAGCTTGCTGCATTTGATTTGGCTGCTGCTGAGCTTGCCAGGTCTTGGCAAACTCATTCATCTTTTCGGGTGGCAAAGATGCAAAATGTTGTCGTTGTTCCGGACCCATGTCCCGAAACATTGCGGGGTTGAATCCATGGATGGCGTTACCAAACATTCTCTGACCACCTGGGGGAAAACGTGGATCTAGGGGCTGACCAAATTGTGGGTTATGATTCATTCCACCCGCCTCAGAATGACCCATCTGCTGTGGTGTCCTTAAAGGGGTGTTGAGCGTATTCATGGCAGGGCTCTGCTGTGAAGGCATTGGGCCGGAGCCCATTCCGCCAGGCTGACCCTGCAAACCCAGCTGTGCCTTGGCGGCCGCATTTGCGCGAGCTTGAGCTTGCTGTGATTGCTGCTGCTGCTGCTGGATACGTTGTGACTGTTGGGCGTTGAACATCTGAGCCTGCTGCGCCTGTGCTCTCGCCATCGGATTCGAAACTGAGCGCTGTTCGTTCATGTTCATTGCTTGACCTGGCATGGAAACATTGGGCTGAGGGGTGTTATTCCTGGGCGCGCTGACGGGTACAACAATTTGACCTGCTTCCTGGGCCAACACTCCCGCTTGCTGCTGCTGACCGATCAAGTTCTCCATGTTGCCCAAGAAGGAATTGAAGTCTGGGCCACCACCCATCGTTGTGGGTGGTTGCGATTGACCATTCATAGGACTCGGATTCATAGACCTCTGCTGCTGCATCATAGGAGCCGTTGCGGGGCCATTTTGTGGATGCTGAGGAATTGTAGACTGCTGTCCTTGAGGAACACCCTGTCCTTGTGCCATCTGAAGTTGACGGTTACGCCATCTTATCGTAGCTTGCTGGCGAAACAATAGAAAGGCAATGTCCGACCCACTGGCCTCCTGCTGTTGGACTTGCGCTGGACTCATCTTTGCTCGTAAGTTCGCCCTTATGTTAATCTTCTCATGTTCTTGAGCTTCGCTTAACATTTTCATTGCTTCCTGATGAATTTCCACCGCATCGTTCCCCGTTGGTTGTAATTGGGGCTGGCCATTTACAGGTCTGCCAGGTCCGTGCTGGATTTGATTTGGCATACCATTCGCTTGCATGTGTGCATTCTGAGGCATGTTTTGCGAAATGGCATCATTTGGTAGACCGTTCGGCATGGCCTGTGATTGCTGAGGTGGTAATGGCGACGCTTGCATCTGATGCTGAAGGTGCTGAAAGCCTTGTTGAGGAGGTTGCTGAGGGATGTTTCTCGGCATTTGGCCTTGCATACCATTTTGATTCATCATCATCATCTGCTGTTGGGCCTGCGCTTGCGAGTTTACTTGTTGTTGCATGCTTTGCTGGGATTGCATTCGAGCTTGGTGTAACTCACGTTGCTTCTCATTCATTCTATTCTTGTAGGAAGCCTGGAATCGTTAGCTATGAATAGTGAATCATTAACATCATCTAATACTTTATCGGGTTGAGCAACAAAACACTCTTGCTCGAACTTGACAGCAATTTCGAGTAACTTTGGGATCCCTCCAGGCTGATTTTGATTTTGGGCGAGAATCCGTAGAGCACCAATGCTGTATAAAAATTAGTATCGATTGTCCGTGATTATGTAGTACATGTGCTAATTGGCAAGACTTTTCACTACATGAATCACAAAAATTGGAATCATGAAGGCTGAAAATAACTTACATATTGAAAATCCCTCCCATACGTTCTTGAGGCGGTAGCAGCGCCTGCCAGCCTGATGGCGTCTGTCCTTGTTGTTGAAGTCTCTGAAATATCGCATTTTGTATCTGCGTAGTCAGTCCCTGTTGCCGCTGTTGTATATGCATTTGTTGCTGCATCTGTTGTTGTTGCTGTTGTTGTTGTTGCTGCTGCTGGTGCTGCTGCTGCTGCTGTTGTTGTGGCATCATTTGGCCCGCACCACCCATTTGTGGAAAATTTGAGGCCATCTTGGAATTTGGTGTGGCAAGGCCACTCTCCTACGCAGAGGAGGACCGACTTGGATTTGATTCAGACCACCAACCTAATAAGATTCGATCGACGTAATAAATATGGTATGTGATTACCCAAGTATAGTAAATAGTACACGGTACTAGTTGAGGAAAGTGGTGAAATTGAAGCTGCTTTGCTCTTGCACCAGGCGGGGGAGGTTGAAGGTTCTATAGATTGCTGACAATAGGCGGCGAGCCGTAAAATGGCTGCAGGCTGCCACAGTTACATTCGAATAGAGCTAGACCTTGTGTTCCATGAGAAGTTCCTATTGGAAAATAGTGCCTTCGTTTGCGACGCACTCTGAAGTGTACGAGAATCGAAAATTAGGTATCGGATAGGGATTGGCGGACAGATGAAGGAGGGATGACAAGTAGGTACTCCTGTCGTCGAAGGATGAGGCTGTAAATAGCAAATATGTGTGCTGAAGTAAAAGAGAAGAAGAAGAAAAAAAGAGTCCAGGTAGGGTAGGAGAAATTAATTTGATCGAGGTTGACTGCCTTTAGGTGCCCTAGAAAGCCAACACATTCGGTGAATCAATGAATTGATTGACTGTTCATTCGATAGGTTGATTGCGTGAATGAATGAAGACTAAAAGTATTTGAATGACGAATGACAATGCGATAATCGAAGCGTATTAGAATTTCGTCTTTGTGTTCTTCTTTCCAAAAGCCAAAGCCAAAAAATGGACCTTGAGATAAGAATATTCTATGATAGGGGGGTGGAGGACTGAGTTGAGTATGCTTTACTCTCAGTCCATATGAGAATTTCCGTTCGTGTCGTTCGTAGGGAAGTTTGTTCAAAATGTCTAGTCCGTACAGGATGGTATGTGTATGTATGATGGTTGTGGGCGGGAAGTGAAATGCAAGTGAAATAGCAAGGGCAAAGAAGTGATACCAAGCTGGGCTGGAAATGACCACGCTAGATTCGATTGTGCAGGGTATAAAATTTTAGTGCCTTGTTGATGCTTGAATACTTTACTTAGTTAGTTCGTAGCAAGTAGGTGAGGCTGCTTGCGTTAAATCCTCGAGAAAGATATACAATATGGAACCGATAATTGTAGCACAGGATCAAGAAGAGATCAAACGGGGAAATCTACATGTCAATGAAAAGCATCCCCTCGAGATGGGCATAGAGATATAAAAATGTTGATGTTGTTCTTCGAGCGGCAGAGGCTTGTGGGGAGAAGAAGAAAAAGAGGTCAAGTACTCCGTAGTAGTAATAAAAGCATTGTTCGGTTCCACACTTTTGGAGGGAGGGATGTGTCGGTATTGATAGTGGAGAAGAGAAATGATCGATCTATCAATGGGATTAGTTTGTGTGTAAGTCACAACTCATTTCAGCAATAGTCAAGCCATTCAAGCCATTCAAGCTTTCTTCCACCAAGATTAAAGTTGTTAAGTTGCAACGCGAATCTTGTTGCAAGTCCAAGTGTTTGTTCTGCTTTGAAGATAATTGGAATGGTACAGGAAAATACCAAGTACCAAGTATCCATCAATACGTCAATACCTAGGAAGGTAAGTTTAGATCAATCGGCTTGGAGAGCAGTAAGCGCCCAATGATCTTGTGAGAGAATCAACACGAATCCTACCAAATGAGACGAGTGTAGGAGACTAGTACTCGTAGGTAAGTAGGTAGGTACGTACATCCGTCTGTACGAAGCATGGTATTGCAAATGATGAATGAACGATATTCACACAGAGTATACACCGATATATCATATACAAATGAGAAGGATCCAATTGGTGGTTTCTACAGTGCCTACCTAGTACCTATCAATCCATTATCCATTTTCAAATGACATGCGTCCCTGCATGGTGTAGAAATAAAGTTGCTACGGGTGCTGATGCCAGTGTCGATGAAAGTTTCCCGTTGAAATGTTTTGATGTTTCTTATCGACTTACTTTGGTAAAATGTTATTATTTGTTAATAGTATCTCACTTAGTAGTAAGTTAGTACCACCTACAACTCCCCTACAGATCAGTACTCAGTACACCTACCCTCCTCCGGACTAATAATAAGCTTCGTAATCTACCTAGCAATCGGTATCGGTAGCTAAATGAGGAAGAGGTTTGATTTGATTGATTGTGTGAGAAGAAAAAGACCCACAATGGGCTTGTCAATGAAACAAACATACCGGTCTCAATTGATGCCTTTGCTTCGAATATTTGGGGAATCTTCTCTCCCCACCGCTCACATCATCAGCATGTTTGATTTACTTGTGGAATATGAATCCATACATACATACATACCTAGGATGAAACCCATGAACCTTTTACTCACCTCTCTTCTACTCTGTACATTTCCCTCGACGAATCAAGAATCATCGAATCATCAAATCATCAAATCATCGAATCGTTATCATCCATGAACTCCATCTTGCAAAGCCCACCGCTAAAAAGGCTCGGCCTTAGTTGAACGTTGGAACGATTAAATCTAAATCAGGTAATATTTTACGAATAGTTTTCTTAGCATGGATGGATGGCACACGTAAATTCCAATCCTCATTAATCGTGTAGTATAGTCATGGGGTCAATTGGATGTTTAGAACTGAGGCTGTCTGACTGGGACAAGAAAGTATGAAAGTATGAAAGAAAGAAAGAAAGAAAGCGAAAATTAATGGATGTCGGTGACTGGTTCAAGTATATTGATTGGGCAGACCGAGGAGATACCCATCTCTCCTTCGAATGTTCGATTTATGAGTTTCTGATTTTGGTGCAATTGATTGACTCGACCAGATAGATATACCTAGGGTTCTGCACTATAATAAGTTACAGGTCCACGGTGTAATGCTGCATTGACCCGATGGGCGATATAAAGTTGTCCATCAGTCCATTGACAAGCCTTGGTGTGTTAGAATCAACCTTGAAGCTGTTCTTAAAACAAACTGTTACTGTAGGTAGGTAGCCAAATAGATGGCGAAATAGGCAAATGTCATGATACTTACTCACCTACATCGTAGTTACTACCTACCCTACCTACCTCTACTTATCAAATTATTCCTCAGCTGATGCGTTTTCCCTTCAAAACATACAATCCTTTCAAACCACATTCACATTTTGGTCACTCTCGTAAATGTACAGATGTACGGAGCTACCGGTATGAGGCAGACTGAAGCATTGACAATGGGCTGAGCTGGGGGAAGTGATGATCGTCAGAATACCTAGCAAGGCACTGCAATTGTACCACCATATATCCCCAATTCGTCTCATCTCATCCAATCAATATATGTCACGACTTTCAATGAGTTTGCCCAGGCGGATGTTCAATTATGACTTTCCTTTGTTTGGTCTATTTGGATTTGATCACGATCACAAACAAATTCAATTCCTCCTCAGTCATTCGATATTTTTGTTTTTCTCTTATTTTTTTTCTTTTATCTTTTCCCCCCAAGCAATGAAGCCTCATCTTCTCTCCTCGACTGAATTCATCAGAAGACACAATAAATTATAGAAGTCTTAAACCCAATGTCAACATGGCTGCATTCATGGCGTTTCTTTAGTGGTATTCAATGCCGGGAAATATTAACTTTTTCGTGATATCTGCCATCGAATTGGGATCTTTGAATTTTTGGGGTGTCTGCAGGAACAGGGGACACTTTACGGAGTATGTACTGGTCTTTTCATTTTCTATCAACTCCATCGACTCAACTTTATTTACTTCCCGCCGTCCCCATAGCATGTTCAATCGCAATATATTAAAGTTACCGTTACTTTACTTTTCATCTCCCTCATTCGCTCGAAAGTATCAAGGACCCAGTACTTGAATACTTCCTCATGTGATTCAAATGACTATCTACGCAAAATGACTACTAATCCCGGTGACTAATCAAATACTTGCTAGTATCTATCAGTAGGTGTCTACGTAGATATATCTACTAGACAATCATCAAGTCAATTCATAATACATACGTACCTACACCACCACACCTACTCACCTACCTCTCAATCGCTGGCAAACACGAATTCATCCTATGCTTGCTAACTAACAAGTGACACACAACAGAGCAGAACAAGATCTGATGTGTAACTGGGGACGAACTCTGAACCGGAAGACGAAAAGCCGCCATTCAAGGATGTGGAGCAGGGATATACCCTGTTGATGTCTCCGATTTTTCTTAATTTTGGCCACGAGGGTCCATTCATAGAATTTCATTCATTCTTTATTCTTTCTTCAATCATCAAGAATTGTACGGAGTCCGGAGTAGAGCTTGAAATCAATTGTTCCAAAAGTGGGTCTACTTCGTACAGAACGACTCAAGCCACTGTGGCTCATTTATCAATTTGACACTTTACTCAGATAAGAAAGTCCCTAGAAGAATGGAGGTAGTGACTTGATTTGCAGGCTTCTGATTGGTACACATGGACGCCCACCATGCGGACCGGCAGGTGCTGATGAGTGCGGGCAAGTAACACCTCAAACAAAAATGTCCCACCTAATCTTCTACAGGTGAATTCAAAGGAAGGAGGAAACCATCTAATGTTGAAAATACCCTCGACATCAATTTATTTTCCTGTCACTTATTCTTCTTCTCCCTCTTCTTGTTTCTTCATAAGTAAATCTAAACTTCCTACAGTATTCTCGAGATCTTATATATCATCCACATACAAAATGCCAGCCAGAACTCCATCAACTGCTGAAGCAAAAGCAAATGACTTTCTCGATTTCCTGAATGCTTCACCAGGTCGTAAGTTAACTAAGCTATCAATACCATCTCATCGTTATCTCTGCAGTTGTACCTAACATCAAATTCTATTTAGCCTACCATGCAGTACACTCTGCCATCCAACGACTTTCCAAAGCGGGCTTCACAGAGATCAAGGAACGAGATAACTGGTCTACAAGTCTACAACCCGGAGGGAAGTATTATCTCACGAGAAATGCTTCTTCGATTGTCGCTTTCGCCATTGGCAAGAAGTGGAAGGCAGGTAACCCAATTGCTATGATTGGTGCTCATACCGATTCCCCTACTTTACGTATCAAGCCGGTGTCGAAGAAACAAGCTTCTGGCTTTATACAGGTGGGTGTGGAGACATATGGGGGTGGTATCTGGACATCTTGGTTCGACAGAGATTTGAGTATCGCTGGTAGAGCTATGGTTAAAGATGGAGATGGCAATTTCGTACAGAAGCTGGTGAAGATCGATCGACCAATTCTCCGCATCCCCACTTTAGCCATACACCTTAATCGTGCCACAAGCTTTGATCCGAATAAAGAGACCGAATTATTCCCAATTGCCGGTCTTGTGGCTGCCGAGTTAAATCGTACAGGAGCGAGCGAGAACGGGCCGACTCTGATTGAGGAAAATAAAGACTCGGAGGAATACCGACCCTTGCAAGCCATGACCACTCGACATCATCCATACATTGTGGAACTGATTGCAAAGAATGCTGGGGTGAATATTGATGATGTCGTTGATTTCGAAATGATCTTATACGATACACAAAAAGCTTGTTTGGGTGGATTGAACAATGAACTTATTTATTCGGGCAGATTGGACAACTTGGGCATGACGTACTGTAGTGTCGAAGGACTTATTGAATCTGTTAAGGATTCTGCTGCTTTAGATGATGAATCATCGATTAGACTTATTACCTGTTTCGACCACGAAGAAATCGGTAGTACATCTGCCCATGGAGCCGCCTCTAATCTTCTTCCCGCCGTCCTCAGACGTTTATCCGTCATCCCCGCCTCAACTACAGCTCCTGGCTCAAGCTCTTCCTACGATATGGTACATCGTGAATCTGATGTGGAGATTGCAACAGCCTATGAGCAAACCCTCGCATCTTCCTTCCTTATCTCTGCGGATATGGCTCACTCCATCCATCCCAATTATGCTCAAAAATACGAACAAGATCATCGTCCCGAAATGAACAAGGGAACAGTCATCAAAATTAACGCAAATCAGCGCTATGCTACTAATTCCCCTGGTATAGTCCTTCTAGAAGAAATTGCTCGTAAAGCCAAACCAAGCGCGGATTCAAAGGATGGAAAGAATGGTGTTCCCCTTCAACTTTTCGTTGTTAGAAATGATAGTAGTTGTGGAAGTACTATTGGACCAATGTTAAGTGCAGCACTGGGAACGAGGACATTAGATTTAGGTAATCCAATGCTGAGTATGCATAGTATTAGAGAGTGTGGAGGGGCTTTTGATGTCGAGCATGGAATTAGATTGTTTGAGAGTTTCTTTAATCACTTCTCGGAATTGGAGGGAAAGATTCTGATTGACTAGGAGGAAGGGAGTTTGTATAGGGGTCTAGCGAGTTTGGTTTAGGGGGGGGGGACTGTGTGGTGATTGGATTGTCGTTCGTTTTTGGCAGGCAGATATGAATGAATTATGAGATATGAGACGAGATGAGATGAAAGTGGAAATAGAATAAAAATCTTTACAATAGTATATAAATGAAAGTGAAAAAATGAAATGAACTAGAAACTATTTTCTTTAAAGAAGCTTTATACTCTATATTAATTAAATATCTATTTCAACACTCTTTTTAATCCCATATCACATCACATCACAATACAATACATCATACTACATCAATACACATTAATAATACAACATAATATCTATCTCATCTCTATTTCAAACGAACAAAAAGATCACAATATATATATTAAAAGAAGCAAAGGGTATTCATTCGAGCAGAACGACTATTTATGACTACCCAGATGACTAGACTTTTTCCGACTTTTCCCCACTCCATAATTACATCCCACCCATTTTGCCGATTTCCTATTATATTCACTTCATCTTCAATCCATCAACTCGTCGATTCATCAATTCATCATATATTTATCAAATTTTTGTGCACCAACCCATCAAATGCAACACCCATATTATTCGCAAGCATCTTTGAACCTCAACTTCCCACTTTATTCTTCTCCTTTCCCAGCAAAAACCCCATGAGCACCTATGCAATCATCTATTCCATCACAAATCATAAAATCTGGGATTTGCAAAGTTTCTATTTACAAGTAAATGCAAACCGAAGGTTACATTGTAAAATGCGCCTGTAAACTCAAAATGGCTAACAGCACAATGCTAATGTTGCAAATGCTCGACTAGAAATGCAAATCAAATGAGGCAAAGCAAAAGGCAAAATCGCATGATGTAGAAACATGTAAATCTCAATATCCATGGATATATGATGTGCAAATCTCACTTGGGCCTAATTCTTTCTCTAAGTCTCCAAAACATCCTTCTCTTCTTCACTTGGAAGTAAAGGAGTCTCTTTTGTGGCGTAATTTTCATTCTTCTCCCACATAGCTCCCGGACCATGGTAAGAAGGTTCCTCAATAGCTCCACCTAGTCCTTGGGTGACGGGTTCGGATCCGTAAGGAAGTGGTCTGGAAGGCATCTCGCGGGTGGATAGGTCCAATTTATGGGCTAGAACATCCGATTGACGCCTAGCAAGCATTTCAAGTTGAGCTGCTGGGTCCTGTCCCGGTGTCAGTGAGAATTTCCCAAGATCATCCAATAGTCTATTGAAAAGTTGCAAAAGCTTTCCAAGATCGTAAAATAAGGAACGGGGGCCAAGGGCTAGTCTCTTGGGGTTTTCAAAGAGACTTCTGAAGGCATCAAAAGTTCCATTGAATTCATCAAAGAGGCTTACCCAATCTTGTTGTGCTGGAACTCCTTCTGCGGGAGGCAAGGTGCTACTCTCTTCTCTCTCTTCGCCCCAGAAACTAGGCTGCGTTCTAACTGGCGCTGGGGTCACGGGTAAACTAGGCCGTTCAAGCTCTGTTGGAAAGTCTGTGAGCTTCATACTACGCCTACGTTCTGCCGGACTGGAAATCTGTGATATACCTGATCCGTATCCTTGTAGTACTTGAACGTTGCCTTTGCGGTTCTTTGATATGTTTCCAATATATCGCTCAATTTCAGGAACCTCATCCCATGCGTTTCCTCTAGCAAAAGCTTGCCATGGATCAGTAGCCGCTGACATGGTAGGAGTTGTAGGAGTAGCTGGCATGCTTCTTTCATCCTCGGTAGTTGCGACTACCGAGCCGGCGATGGGGGTTTCTGGTACTGCTGTGTCATCATAATCATCTTCAGGAAATACTCTTGAGGGTACTGGTGGGTTAGCCTCCCATGGAAATATTGGTGGTGGTCTTTGGTATTTCGGGGCTTTTGGTACTTCGTAGTACATGTTGCTAGGAGGGTCAGGGTAACGGTTCGGTGCTCGGAATGGGGTAGCATCGTTGGACATCTCATAGTGGGTAGAGGGGAGATCCGAGGCTTCTGGCCTTGAATCCTGTGGCGGTGGTGCCCTACGAAAGGTTAGATAATTCTTACCATGTCCAATAATCAAGACTCACTTGCTGGCATCCCACGGTGAATATGAGAATGCCCGGTTCCGAGATTGATCCAATTTTGCCTGTACTGGGGGATTATAAGCTTCTCCTTTTTCAAAAGTTGTTTCTGTATATTCATAGATTGGTTCCTCTGCTGCAGTAGTAGTATCATTAACGGCAGTAATATGTTGAAATTTCTCACACTGGGCTCCTTGAGAATGGTCCTCCTGTGTCTTGGGCTGGAATTCCCCAAAGACAAGGTATTGTACAATAAGGGGTGCTCCGCCGTTGGAAGTTCCGGTAGCCGACTGAAAAACATTAGTTTCCTCCATGGTTGAGGGAACCCGGCTTACGGTTTGCTTGTAATGTTTGTCATAAACTGCCCACCATCTTCCGGTCATCTGGTGGTAAGGTGTGGCTCCAATACTCGCTTGTCTTCCCACTTTCCATGGCTTATCCGTTCCGATGAAGTGGGCAGCACTAATGCTCGATTGGAAATGTTGAAATGCTGGGAGGTACTGGTAATGAGCAGAAGGGGTGACGTTGTAAGTAAAGCTCAAACGGTTAAACGTGTTCTTGAAATGCATGTTGAGTAAACCTTGATCAGCTCCATCGAAAGAGATCCCTCTGCGTGCCATTGCTTCCAAAGCATAGTAATCACCCATATTTGGATCCAGGACCATGAGACCGGTGTTGAAGATGTCTGGCCATCCAATATCTGGTGCAGCGGAAAATGGGTCTGGCAAAGCGAACAACTCGTCTGGTGCGCGGAGGGCCACCATATCGGCATCCATGTAAACTATTCTTCTAAATTGTGTTTGTTTCCATAGTGTAATTTTTGTAAAGGTAGAATGAAGGTCGGGACGACCCATGAGGTCAAGGTTGGCTGGAGATTCGTTGACTACTCTGTCGACAGGAATAACAAAGTCGAAGTTTCTCTGGAAATATATATTAGAAACAGTTCGAAGATTACATGGATCAAAAACGTACCTGGAGCTCCGCCATACTCTCAAATGTCACTGAATCAGTAGTGACGAGCACTGCGATTTTCTTGGTAGTGCCAGCATCTCGTAACGAATGTGCCAATACAAGAGCGCCTATTTGAGAGTTTAGTTAGTAAATTCCGACAGATTTAATGACATCAAAAATACCTGGAAGGTAGGTGTCGGTCAAAAGAAGCTATCACCAAATCATCAGTATCATCCCATCCTACTCTTGCTACGACGGTGATAACTTACCGTTGCATAAACATCTTCTCCTTGGGAAGCCATTGTCTGAATTTATGAGGACTATTTTGGGTTATGGAAAAGGAAGTCCTAGATATTCTGACAAGCTGCCAAATTCGAACAAAAATTGTAGATGAGATGGTTGTGGAAAAATGTAGAAGGAGGGAGATGTTAGAAGGTAGATGGAATAAATGGAATAAATGGAATAAATGTAAGTAGGTACGCTATCAAGGTTAGTGGAGGTATGACGGGGACAGGCATTCGGTTAAAAAAAGATAAAGCGTGGATTAGTTGGAAATGCTGGGGGAGGGGAAAATGGGATGGTGGACAGATTGGTGGATTATAGTGGGAAAATGAATTTACAGGGAATCTGCTGGCGGTAAGAGAGAGGATAGTAGGGGAATAAAGGTGCCAAAGGAACAGAAAGGGTCACAAGACGATGAATTGGAGGGAAGTGAGTAGGTAAAGTGAGTAGGTAAAGTACCTAGGTAAAGGAGGACAGGCGAATAGAATAAAGTAGCTTGAATCAAGACGAGGCGAAAAGACAAGATGAAAGGGGAAGGAAAGAATTTATTCGTATTCGACTCCTCGAAGATACTTTAGATCAACCATCAACCATCAACTATCAACCATCAATGAAACATGATACTGTAGATACCTAACTGGGTAGTTACCTCCTAGTTGCCCATTGACTTCTTCCCTTACCCCTCACACTCACACCTCACAGCCTTAGACTTCAACCCCTCCATTATCATTTTTATCATCATTCATCCCAAACCATTTGTCAAAGATAAGAACAATATCAACTTTTTCATCATACTATTCCTGAAATTAACCATCGCGAACACCAAGCTGCCACGTACTACCTCTATTTGCCTCCCTCGCCCAACTAGTTTGATAACTTTTATGAACTTCCTCGTCAAGACGCAATAGTTGGATAGTTGGATAGTTGGATCGCTGAGCATTTCTGTGTTGGAGATGAGTTCCACAATGATGCGTTGAGATGGAGACCACCGGTGAACCACTCGCTCCAGATCCATTTTTGTCCGCCCGCATTTACATTTAAATTTAATACCCTGGTTATTGTTGTACGCACTTTCATGATTCCCATCCATCCCATTAATGCTCTTTACCCCACTGTCTATCAATTTCTCTTTTCACAAGATGCCGTTGGGCTGATGAGAGTGTTTATCAGTTTGCAAATATGATAATCAGTCTTCTGATGATAGAAACATCAACGGAAGAAGGCAGAAGGTTAAAGGATAATTCTTTTTCGAATCTAGGATACAAAAAATCATCAAAGATTGAACTCTCGGTCAAGTCAATCTAAAACACCCTTCATCCAATTTTTTAATATCTTTTTTTCAATTTCGTTCATGCATTCATATATTCATTCATGTATGTCTCAACTTCTCAAGCCCAATTCAACACCTTATCTGCAAGCCCGACAAATGATTTTAGGTGGCGTTACTTTGTCATCCTATACCGTCCTTCACAATTGTATGGTTCAGGACCGGCTAAACTCATGCCACTGTACGGAGGATGCATACTGCAAATGCATAGCTCACCGACAGTAGTAGTTCATTTCTACCCAGCTAAGTTAGGCTATCCACTATGGAATGAAAACGCATAAAAAATCATCGAGGAAGGTCAACTAATCCAAACTTCTAGAAATCTCCAGCATGAAGGGATATCTCCATTCCCCATTTTAGAACGAACGAGAGGGGTCCAAGTGGATATTTTTGGTTCGATTTCGTGAACGATTTCTTACTCACATATACGGAGCACATGTATGTATGTGCAGCTGGCGTCCCACATCTATCAACTGTATGTATGATAGGATTCCTGCAGTTGTGGCAGCTTTCGCTTCGATTGAAGATATGAATATACACTTAAGCTGGGTCTCTTTCGAATGGTCGAGGAGCTTGGAGCACAGACTAGTTTCTTGCTTTGGGCCCAATTATCTGGTACGCATCCAGATAAAATAAGTGTGTATGCATGGGTCTATTAGTCTGTTAAGTATAAAATGAATTTGTTTGAAAATTGTTTGGAGCTTGAGGATCTCTCCTAAATCCTTTCTGAGTAGTTCTTAAGGAGGAGGGTTGGCGATGATGTTTATTTGTCCAACTGTCAGAAAAGTTTTAGGATTGGGCAATATTGGGCACAATGATAATACAATCCATTGTTCTTCCAGCATTCTAGCTATGTCTCGATCATTGCCCTAACTTTATTGCTTTGGATCTTAACATGATTCCCTGACTAGTGTCTGGCATCAGCAATCAACGATTAGGTTTCCAGTGCTATCATTAAAATAGCTTCAGTTGAAACCAACTTCACAATGATTGTAATCATTTTTATTTACATCATGTATGCAAGTCGGATGCAGTTGTTCGAACCAAATTTGGTCATGCCAGTTTTTTAAGTCCTTCCTCTCTTCTGACTGCCTCCAGTAACCACCAGTCGTCCATCCTCTCTCGACCCCGCCAGAATCTTGAACACCTTCATTACCTCTCTTAGCCTACACGAATACTACACGTATATCTCAAGTCTAATTTATAATTTTGTCTTATCACCAGTTGTCATTAGCAATAAATCTAGAATCTAAGGTGTGGATAGTTTCTAGGCCAATAAGAATCAACTTTAATCAAAGTTAATCCCCCGCATTATGATTTAGCTTAAAATGAGAAAGCAGCACATATAGCCTGAAGCTCAAGCGTCAATCTGTCAATCTGTCAATCAAATATCCTTATCTTTCTGAAGTGGATCATTGAGTAGTTCCACTCAAATAATCTATATCTTTTTAAGGGCCGATGTTGCGATAAACCTGCATACGGCCACGCAGTCCCTTAAAAGCGTTCGCGGGAATGTGGCTTCAGGAATTTGGAAACGGCCCTGCAACGCCGCATTCGGTCCTAGCACTTATCTATCATTCTCGGGTGAGAAAACACATCATTCATGCTCTCATTTCCTCAACTAGCCGCCATTACATGAACTTGTTAGAGGTCAGCAAGCAATCTTCCGGCCCAATGGTCTGACCACGACTGTTTGATGCGAAACTCCATCTGCTGCTTCATTAAGTGGATCTAAGAGCTCATCATGAACACTCTCACCATTCTCGACGCCCTAAAATGCTTCTGGAATTGTCCGAACTTCTGGGGCAGCAGTCCTTCCTTTTTCCTGGAACATAATCTGATTGAAGATAATTTTCACACGATTCTCGCTCCAGTTAAATATTTTTTGATAAGCCAGTATAAAAGATTCCTGACCAACTGCAACTCGAAAACGTGCGAGACTATGGGATGACGAGTACAACCAACTTGACGAAGAGAGGAAATCTCAAAGCCACTTGCTATCATAACAGTTTTCCAAGTCCCTGATGTCGAATCACCAGTCATCATTGCCGAATTACCATCTGTGCTATAGTCCTTGTGATCGAAGGAACCCAGCAAACTGTGAACCACAAATAAGAGGATGCTGCCTGTTGATTGTGCGGTAATCTACAAATACACATTCTCCACAAGCCTGTGCCAAAGTGTTTCCACTCTACAACGTCCTTTGAAGATTGAAACCATTAGTGTTTTTCCTCAACCATGACGATATACGTAGTAGAAGATATTTCATCTATCACAAACCTATCGTATGCTAGTTTATCAAAACTTCCCAATAGCACATTCTGATGTACACATGCTTGGTGGATGGAAATTGTGTATAGTGCAGTTGAACTCCTCGGAAGGAAATGCAAATTATATTAGTATCATGCAAAGCCGCAAAGATGGTAATTCTTTTGCCATAGAGTTATTTCTCGCAAACTGGTGTCAGGATGGATACTCGAGATATGAGAATTACATTTTTTGGAAATTGAATGAAAGGGAATGAAATGAAATGGAATGGAATGGAATGGAATACGATATCTTGAATTATAATTTATGGATGATGAGAGGGTTTTAAGTTGAGGTTACCTATATTCTGTGTTTGTTTATATATATGGTTGGTTGGTGGATCTCCACTCAACTATCCTCAATCAGTGATTTCTACATGTCTCGAAGTCGAAATAGGAAAAAGTTGAGCTGAACTCTTACCATCCTAGTTTCAGAACTGTTGCGCATTAATCAGTAAGTTAAAGATTGGATGAATAGAAGAATTAAAGGAGTTTATCCTCAGCTGATTGATGATTGGCATATATCCTTGATATTTCCTAGCGTGTTAATATCGCAACTATTATTAGATTGGATTGATGGTGATGGAAAATTGGAAATAGGAATAGGAATAGGAATATATTAGCAAGAAAGATATATGAGGGTTAAAAGACTGATCGATGTGAGTATATTTGTTGGGAAGGAAACTTGGAGTTAGGCGGTAAGGATTTATGGTATGGAAGTTATATGAGTGGGGATGGAATGGATGTAGATGTAGAAGCTAGCAGGTAGTCTGGAAGGAGAGAGTGTGGAGATGAGTGAGATTAGTCAATTTATGTGTTAAGTAGGAGTAGGATTATTTAGTGGGATGGATATTCATCATGATTTGGTGTGTTGTATGTTGTGTATGAAATACTTGGGATCTTTATATACGTGATGTTGATATGATATGTAGTGAAGTGATTCATTATACAAATGAGGGTGGATTATATATTGGGACTGCTGTATAGCTCTCCTTTAACTTCTCGCTAAATATACTCTTTCATTCTTTTATATTGTTGAAAATGATTATGGTAATTTTAGTAGCTCCTTTAGTTTTAGTACCTGTATTCGGATATGCTAGAAGTGCGAAGGAGATATTTAATAAAAACCGCCGGGCATCTGCTTTAAAGTACTCCTTATTGAAACACGAATTCCATTTGACGCACAAACATAATAATCCAGCAAACACATGAAAGAAAATCGACCAAATAAAAACGCCAGAATAGAATTATATACCCCATTAAAATCTATCTAACCCATCAATTGTCTAATATCCTCCGGTGGCCATCTCACCTGAGCAAAACTAAGACATCTCTTAATACTTTGCAAAAATTTCCTCGTAATTTCATCACCCATTACATGACCCTTATCCGTCTCGTGCAATTTCTCGCGCGCACTACGCTCGTGAATACCCACCATCGTAACACCAATTGGCCATGCAGCTTTTCCAATACTGAGTCGTAGATATCCATCATTTGCATCGACGTAACGTTTTTCCTGCGCAGCTTTGACGATTTCTACAATGGGTTCTAGAATTCCTTCGTCTAGATCGCCTTTTTCAAATTTGCGGAATAGCTATGAATCCTTCGTGTTAGTCTACAATACCATGAGATGAAAAAGATATGCAACGTATAACTTACAGGAGTCATATTTTCCTTACTCTGCACCATGGCATTATAAGCCGCTTTACTAGCAAAAGTATCTCTCTTCTCCTTTTCCAAAGCTTGTTCCCATTCCGTCAAAACCATAGTAAAATAACTCGCCAACTGTCTAAACAAGTATTTCCTCCCCTCCTCATCCTTCGGCACAGTCTCCACCTTCATATCCTTCTCCTCGACCAGTACCAACGTCGTAGGAATCGGCCCCGTCGTCATAACCACCCCCAATTTCCTATACCTCCTCAACCTCTGCTTATGATTCTCCGCAAACAATTTCGCCGGATGTCCCATCTCACGTAATTTGGGAATCAACTCTTCATCCGGGATATCATCCTCCTCCACCTCCTCCACATCCTGCTTAACCAACTCCGGTAATCCCAATCTCTTCCTCCTCTTCCTTTCTTCCTCCGCCTCTCTTTCCTCCCTCTGTTTTCTCGATTCCTCAGCTAATCGCCTTCTTTTTTCTTCGCGCGCTTTATTGGCTTCTTCCTCTTCCTCCTCGCGTTTGCGCTTTTGTACTAATTTGGCTTCGCGCTCGGTTTCAATGGCGCGTTGCTCTGCGAGATATTTGGCTTGTCGTTCTGCTTCGATTTCGGAACGTTTCATATATTTTTTAGAGGTATCGGCGGAGGATTCGGTCTTTTTGGATATCTCCTTGGACATTAGAGATGCGAAATCCATGATGAAGGCTATGGCGGTTTGCGCCGGAGGATATTGGATTTATGGTGATTGAATTAGAGATTTATGATTATTATGAACGTATACTTCGTGGGGAGATCTTGTGGGATTTGGTAGAAAGATAGAATTGATTGAAAGGTTGGATTGTTGTTTATAGATGATAGATGTTCTACTCCCCAGATTATGAAGTGTACAAACCCGAGGCTGAACATTTTTTGACAAGGCCTCGATTTTGCCTCGAGAACTTCTTTCTTCACCACCAGCTCTACCCAACACCAAGAATACTCATTTAGACGCACCATAGTATATATACAATAAATAATACAGCTATGGCAACGACTACACTGACAAAAATTGATCGCAATATCACCGTTCCATTCCATCTCAAGCTTTTCTACAAAAGCGGTTCATTTCACAGGTACGTAAATAAATCTCAGCCTTCCCAAAATATTCATTTTATTAACGTGAAAACCAGACTCGAGGAATTTAGTCCGCACGGTGAATTACCTCTTCACGTTAATATATATACATGGCAATCCTGTACTTTGCGCGAATTATCACATTTACTAGCAACTGCGCTTCCAGATCTTTTGCCTGATCCGGCGATTGGCACTCGTCTTTCATTTCGTCTTATATTTCCCGATTCACGACCTGCTGCTAGTGGTCCAGCGAGATATATAACTAAAGATCTGGGTAGTGTCGTGATTGGGGATGGGGGACCGGGAATTCTGCCCGATGAAGAAGAGAGCGCGATTGTTTCGGGAGGAATTATGGCGGGGAGTTTGATGGGGGAACCGGAAAAGACGTTGCAGGATGCGAGGTTTGTCATTGGTGATTATGTTTGCTGTGCGATCTTACCACCCATGGCAGATGGAGGAGTTGCGCCACCACCTAGTGGTCCATCGAGAGGGGGGTTTGCGGGTGGAAGATCCGAGACGAGTGAGTTTGGGGGTAGAGGGGGGATGGCTCCTAGACAGAATGGATTTGGGGGCGGGTATAGAGGAAGAGGGGGCTCAAGAGGTGGAGGATTCGGTCAGGGTATGGGTCAAGGACCAGGAGCAGGTGGTGTGCCGAGTGGGGAATGGAGACGAGGTGAGAGAATACCGGATGGTCCATCTGGAGGAAGAGGTCGTGGTTATGGAGGTGGAGGTGGAGGGGGCTTTGGAGGTGGAAGAGGTCGATATTGAGAGTATGAGGCGACGTACGATACCGTTACCATGCTATTACGAACGACGGCGCCGCTTTTTCTTGGAACTATAATTTCATCTTTTGCTCGATTTTTCGCGATTTTGGAAGTGAATGGTATATTTTATCCATCATCTCAACTCCTTAGGCAACCTTCCCGCACTACCAGCAATGTATGTAGGATGTCGGTTGTAACTTAGAAGTGTATTAGGTCAGTCCTACCAAAGTCATGTCGGTAATTACCAAACCGCAAAAATATTAATACCCAGATCATCCAGGCATGCTTTGGACCACGGTGATGAATGCAAATTCAATTCCATAGACTTCGATTGTCCCATAAAGACTCTCATGATATCTCCCCTCACATATGTACAGCCTCTAGCCTTTCGTCTCAGAGCCTAATTCCTGCCTTCTGTCCCTTTCCTCCATCTCCTCTCTTCCATTTAAAATTCCGCAATAACATCGCCTCTACGCTTTCCTCTCATTTCCCATTTTCCCTATCTCCATATTAGCTCTCCATTTTTCTTCCGCAGAATCTTCAACCTCCGGATCGAATATCAAGTCTTACATCAGTCGTATAAGCCAAATAACCAACAATACTGGGAACAAACGCTCCAAACACAAATGTGATAGCAGCAGTACGACCCGTCCATCGAAAGTACTTGTGGCGGTTTGTGAACATATCTATTCCCATTAGTATCTCCCATACTGCCAAGTCTATTGTCGTAACCATTGTATGCGGCGGCAGAATGATATGGTGTAATTGTAGAACATACTATTATATTTGACCAACGCGGGGTCCATCGCGAGTGCTATCTCCAGTCAGCCCAATCACCAATTCGCAGCAGAATAATACAAACAGTGATTATGTCCCGCCATTGTGAATAAAGTTTGCAAATATCAAAGCACTTGTGCTGTTAGTTATCCCGTTTGATCGTAAATATCAAGCATGTGGATTGAGGTTCATGATGTTGAGCTAGGACTGATCGGAAAAATGGTTTGCCCGATCTGATCCGTGCTGATGCATGCTGGGATGAGATTTACATATGATTCCCTTGCTTGTGGTCAAGTAATGACGAATGGTTTGCTATTCTCCAGTTTTATCAGAGATTGGACCGAGGTGGGCTAAGGGGAGCTAGTTATCTAGGTAGGTAGTTAAAGAGAGGATGTCTGAATTCCTTTCACTTGTGTTTTTGGTATCAATCTTGATTGTCTTTCAAATACATTCCTATAGTCTTATCATATCTATCAATTATCAAGTATAGTTACAATTACAATCGTAATACACCAGATCAACCATGGCTTCAGAGAACCCCTCATCAGAGCAACCAAAAATCAAACTCTACTGGTAGAAATTGTCCACCCCCCCTTCCATCCCCATTTCCTCTTCATCGATCTATCCACATCCACATCTCTCCCATCCCAATTCCAATCCCAATATCACTAACCCACTATCTTAAGGCTCAACCAATCCCGCTCCCAGCGCATCCTCTGGCTCCTAGAAGAATTAAAACTAGACTACGAGCTAGAAATCATCCACAGACTTCCCTCCAAACATGCACCTTCTGAACTGAAGAAAGTTCATGCATTGGGAAAATCTCCCGTTCTTACTATTCTCCCTCCTGGAGCTAAGGAACCGGTCGTTTTGGCTGAGAGTGCTTTTATCATCGAGTAAGTTTTTCTGGGGTTTCTTCAACGGGGATGCTGTGTTTGGGATTTGAGGCGGTGCTGGGGTATTTATGAATTTGGAGATGGAATAGAAGATGGAGGGTTCGAGTAGTTCTTGAATCATGATTTGATAGCTTATGATTAGGGGGATGTTAGACTTCATCATTTCTCTTTCCTTAATTACTCAGAGAAATTCATTTATAGCCCATACTAACACATCCGAGATATCTTCTCGACCACTTCACCCACGGAAGCACTCTCCTTCCCACGCGTTGGAAACCTGGTCAAGAAAATACCCTCTGTGGCGAAACAGAGGAATGGACTCGGTTCCGCTATTACATGCATTATGCCGAAGGATCCCTGATGCCATACCTCGTCGTCTCACTCATCATGTCCTGTAAGTTTCCTTCTCATGCCCAATTCATCCCCTCTCCCTCATTATCCCAAACAACACTAACAAACCAGTGATTGATTCCCCAAACCTCCCCTTCTTCATCCGTCCCATCACCGGCATGATAACCGGCAAAGTCCTCTCCACATTCCTCGAACCAAATTTCAACACCCATTTCACATTTCTCAATGAACAAATCCAGACTTCCCCATCCGATGGAAAATATCTCTGTGGTGAGCATCTTACCGGTGCAGATATACTCATGTCATTTCCACTTGTAGCTGCTAAAAAGCGTGCTGGATTGACGGAGGAGAAATTTCCGGAATTGTTTGCGTATATTGAGAGATTGGAAAATGAAGATGGCTATAAGAAAGCTGTGGAGAAGATTGTGGAGATCGAGGGGGAATTTCAGGCGGTTTAGTGAAGGGGGTAGAAGGATGTTGAAACTGCACGTGGCTCGCGTTGAGCTCGAAGCGAGAAGTAAAAAGACAATGGGTATTGACATTCGTGACTCTTCGCTTTAGCCGTTGTATAATAAAGTATTTTCCTTAATGTATTATTATATGAAAGCAATCCCAGTTTTTCTTAACATACTCCCATATATACTTTTATACACCGTCCTGAAGCTTCCACAACCCCCTCTAGAAATTCCACCAGTATCAATATTAACTACAACACTCAAACGCCGTAGCGTAATAACTTCATGCACAACACCAGCCAGCTTTTCCATAGACGAAGACAACAAGAATAATCGAGACACCTAGTGAGACGCACTAACCAATCTATCATATGTAACTGAAATACTATGAGTTGAGCGACACTCCTATAAATTAATCCCAAAGTGGAAAATACACATATTTATAGATGCACAACAAAAGTAAACGGACCTTAAGAATACCCATTCAGAGATGTAAGAGTCTTTTTGGGTCGGTTATTAACAATGGCTTCGTGTTATTCATATAAATTTTGTTTGATAACTTGATACTAGCATTTACTATCTAGTTATCTAACTGTGAATGAAACTTTCAGTATTACCAAAGTATTAACTCAGTATCTGAGAAATGGGAAGAAGCTGCTTTGGGAACATCTGGCAGGGATGTTTAGCATTTGAAAATAGAAATTTTCTCGAGATCTTTTGTTAGCCCGATGGCATTCTGTCCTTATTGTATTAGATTGATAGATATGCACCATTTATACGTGGCCTGTCGGAATTTGTCTAGTTATCAATCGATAGGGGCTAGGAATATATACTATATATTCATGACAAGAATACGGAAACATATTTAGTAAAGACTTTAGTAAATTCCAAGGTAATGACTTGGCTAGTATTCGATGAAATGTCATGTGATTAACCTCATAAAGAAAGTCGTAGAACCAGGGACTTCTAGCCCCTTCTCACTGTACATAGATAGTCCTCATATCCCATAATGTAGAATGCAAGAATGAACGCATTAATATAATAGTACTATGAAAATCGTGACATTGAAGTGAAACCAACAATATTATTTGTTGAGTTTGGAGATACAGACTGTTGAAATCGAGCTGTTGTTGAGCGGATATTCTGAGGGAAGATATTTTTTCAAAGATGTGTGATAATTCAAATGAACACAGTGGATTCTGTATGAAATAATGCGAGAAGAGCAATATAATGTACATCTACTGAGTGACACTCTTATAATTCTGATCTTGAGGAAGTATGCGCCATAAAGAATAGCTGGCGCACAAACAGCATCGGGAATACTCATCTTGATCCTGATCGTGACTGTTGAGAATTTTTTTTTTTTGACGGAAGGCTTTTGAATATTTAGAGTGTCTGTAATATTCCGGAAGACTTATCTTCACAAATGATCTGATATCAAAACCAGGTAGCCTAGCACGGAAGACAAATATGTCTCTATCCAATCCTACGCCTTGCACCTCACATCTTAACTTACAAACCTCCTAGCTCATCCATATTTGTCTTGCTTGTCCCAATTCAGTGTATCACTTGATATCTCGTTCATAAAATCCACCCATCCAATAAAACACCACAAATTGTTTGTTGCACATCGGAGGTGTGACTCATGGTAGAGAAATAAAGACGGACTAAATGACATACGACAGGACATCAACAACAATAACAACAACAATAACAATAACAATGCAGCACTAATGAAGACAGAAGAGATATAACGCATCAAGCTCTATGATTTCGCTGGCTTGGAAATGCAATAGACGGCCAAGTCAACTTGACGTCCCTAGGAAACCTTAACCGTGATCCAAACGCTCAATGGATAAGAATCTCCTATTCTTTCCTTTTTCACATCAAACTCAGCTTACACTTTTCATCAAAGGAACTTTCGTTCCGACAGGCAAGCAACAAATTTTTTGGCAGAAACAACGTCTGAAGTCCATTCGTTGCTAACCGGTTCTCAAAAATCAGGATTTTTGGCTCCTCGAGACATCAAACAAAGGATATCTTTATTCTTGATTGAACAGGTGGGAAACATGTTTCAGATTTGAGATGTGCAACAAAATTCAATTTCCATACCTTTCTTTGTCTAGATGGAGAGTTTGTGGAGAGTTTTGAGTATAGCAGATTCCGGGAATTTTTTTTCGGCAGCCTTCCATGGCACGTCTAAGCATACTAATGAAGGAAAAGCGAAGTTCTTTGTTCAACAATCCCGTGACTTTCTCTTCGAAAAGAACTGTGGTTGGTGGGTTGCTGTTACGCAGACAAAGGACTAAGAGTCTAGGAAGTTTTGTTGCATATCTGAAATGAGCGCGAATTTTATAAACTCGCAGATATTATGTATGGATGGTCTTCAGGTCGTTCTGCCGTATGCCAATCACTCACTAAGGTTTGAGGTTTGAGGCTTAGAGAAAAATAAACTTCTTTTTAGACAAAAAACAGCTTCTTATTTGGAAGCTTGAAAGAAACTTCTCTTTTGACAAGATTTTCCACATTGGATGTTCGCATATGTCCATCTGCCTTCTGAATCCGCATTGCTCTTAGTAATACGCATGCTATCAGGACGTGTGTCGCGATCAAGGAAATAAGAAAACGAACCAACTGAAAGAAATGCTACTCCAAAATATCGCAACTGGTGGATTTATGTTTGAAATTCTTTGATTTCGAAGCTAGAAAGTAATGGGGACATCTTTAGTGTATACTTATGAATCGTGGGCATGAGGTTTGCACCTCAACTCATGAAAAAGGATTTTCCAGATAGTGAGAACGATAATGTCTTCTGAAACATGTCCCGTACGGAGATGCTGTTAGTTGGCGAGTAGAATTTTGGTCTTTATAATATCGCATATATATGCAAACGCGTGCTGGGAGGAAAAATAAAAGACTTTGATTTATTGAATCGTGATGTTGAATGGCCGTTGACTTTAAGACAAGGTGAGTAATCGCGAATCTGGATTTTGCTATTCAGTGTCTTGAATATATATGCATACACGCGCCCTTTTGTTGTGAAATAACCTGGCACTTTGGCGGAGTGGTTAACGCGATGCCCTGCTATTGTGTAAAACAAAGATAGGCATTTCCTTCGGGAGCGAGTGTTCGAATCACTCAGGTGTCGTTTTGCATTTTTGACTCATTCTTGAAAGGTAAATAGGAATAACTTAATGCTGAGATCATTGTTGCTATTTTACATTCTGTATTTTTGAGCGGAGCGTTCTTTGGATAATTAGAGCCTCTTTTGAACGAAACCCCTTCTGGATGGAGACCTCTTTAGATGGAGCCTCTTTTGAATTGAATATTTTTTGGATGAGGCGATTTTTGAATAGAATCAAATTTGGATATAATCTCTTTTAACCTTTTTTGGATGGAGCTTTTTGGCATTCTTCGCCATATCGTTTTCACAATTAACATTGCTCATTTTGCTGTGTTCATCATGATGTGCCATTCGTTTCCTTCTTTCTTTGACTAGGAATTATTACTCTAGACACTAGTATGGCTTGAAGTATTGTTGCAGCACCCGTCCGTTATCGCATACCTTAAAAGGTATCTTGTAGGTACTCAAGAATATTACTAATGGGTAGGTATATACAGTTATTTGTGCTACATCCGGTGATACTTTGTAGCTGTACTACTTACATTTCTCGGGAAGCAGTAAGAATTTATGATAATATAAATCAGTGTTCCATTACAGCTATTGCCCAGTGTCTAAAGAAACGGGCTATCTGCTCCGTTTCTGCTCCTCCCCGAACATGTCAAGTTTCTATTTTAGTCGCTTTTTTCAGGTCGAATATCCAAGCAAAGAGAGAATAATCTAGAATGCGCTGAATGAAAGCGTATTAGGGCTCAATCTTCTTCTATGATGAGTCACCCCTGTATTATGATCGAATGCGACCTCTGGCTACCCGATTAGAGGTGAAATGATGAGTTGCCCGGCGCAGTAGATCGTATTCATCGAAGCAGACAAAAGGTAGATTGGATCGAACAGCCAACAGTCGAACATTCATATACTCGAGTAGTCGGGGTAGACAAGGGAGCAGAAGGGGAAACTGGATGCATCAAGAGAGACCAATTACCAACACAGGAGGGGACTAAGCAAGGGATGAGATAATAGAAGATGTAGCGGTCCTAGGCTGTTGGGGAGGGAAGGCCATATTTCGAGATCAAAGCTATCCCTACATATCCAGATAATGCTCGGGAATTTCTCCCACGAATTGCACTTACAACAGGGACTAGATGAATAGAATCAGTCCTTGGTGATGGAATTCAATTGTATATCCATAATAGAATGCCAATCAGAATCTTGTAAACAAGACTTTAGCTAACCTTGCTTGACATTGATTGGTGTTTTCGGGTGACTTGTTCTTCCATCAGATAGACATTCAGTAAATCTGAAAAGAGTGCAGGCGAGCATGAGGCTATTGCCAGTATGACCAAAAAATCGTTTTTGATATTGATATTTGTAGAATGTTCCGAGGAAGTATATCGCAAAAGGTGACGTGAACTGAACCATCATTAGCCTACTCAATCTAACGCTGCTACTTTGCCCGCTAAGTAACTGGATCCACAGACTAGGTCAGTCAACTCTCGATGATACAGAATTCAGTTCCGAAGAGATTTAAAGAACTGGGAAAGTTGTCCCTTTGCTAATTCTTTCGATTCTCAAATTCCCAATTGTGTTTCCAACATGTGTTGTGGCACAGATATTATGAGTAGCGCACTAATGTGTTAATGCCCCAATAATAAGGTTAAATACATTACTAGCGTCGGCCAGGTTTATGAGAGCCAAATCCATCCACGTATCTATGAACTTTCAATATTAGATTCAACTATTTGACTTTCATCAACCACAACCTGTGAGAGTACCTGAATTTCGATTTCGATAATCTAATTTAATATCAAACAATATGTGGCTCCTCGATTGGTGTATGTAGAGCTCCTGGAAAGAATTGGAGATGAAGTGGTTCACATCTTGACAGCTTGCTGATATTATTTCCTAAATAGTTTGGGATACTCTTGCGTCCTTGGGACTCTTGAATAAGCATGCAAAACTTCTGTTTCTCGGTCTTGACAATGCCGGAAAGACGACTCTATTACATATGTTGAAGGTCCGTTGGAAGAAATTAGCTTAGGAGGATGCTGGATTTAAATCGAGCGACAACTTGTTCTCGTATTCAGGGATAAGAGACAATTGCTGACAAAAATTTCTTCCAGAACGACCGAGTTGCCATTCTTCAACCTACTCTTCATCCTAGTAAGGACCTCTAACTCACGCACATTGGCGCAGAGCACACGTAGTCATCAGTCACTAACCATGCGACAGCATCCGAGGAACTTGCTATCGGCAATGTCAAGTTCACAACTTTCGATTTGGGAGGACATCAACAGGGTATTTGTTCTTGCAATGCTGAAATGGTGAGTATCAAGCTAATACGTATGTAGCTCGACGTCTCTGGAAGGATTACTTCCCAGAAGTCTCCGGTATCGTTTTCTTAGTCGATTCCAAAGATCATGAACGTTTTGTCGAATCGAAAGCCGAGCTCGATGCCCTCTTGTCAATGGAGGACCTTTCTAAAGTACCCTTCCTTATCCTCGGAAACAAGATCGATCACCCAGATGCTATCAGCGAGGACCAATTAAGACACGAATTGGGATTATATCAAACTACTGGAAAGGGCAAGGTTCCTCTCGAGGGTATCAGACCTATTGAGGTATTCATGTGCTCTGTGGTTATGAGACAAGGTGCGTCCTTTGTTGTGCGAAAGTTACCACGGCCTAAACTAATTCTGGATATAGGTTACGGTGAAGGTATTAGATGGTTATCGCAATATGTCTAAATAATGGAGGTGGAGTGGCAGGGGAGGAGGTATATGGGATGATGGGGACGATTTCTTATGGAGATCTGTTATGATGGACGGAGTTACGCAAAGGTCGTTTTTTTCAATGCTTTTTTGGTAGGTTCTGGGAGCTCATGAGAGTTTCACTTCCGGAGCCAAACCGGCCAACATGTTTGTACCAGCATAGTATCGCGATCAAGACTTTTATCTTTCTCAATACAGATATCATGAGCCCCGTGCACCTGAACTTCGTGAATATGCTAGATATTAAAGTCCTGGAAGACCAAGACATTTAGTGATCAGGCCATGGCATCATATGATTTTGTGCATGTCTTAGTGGTGCTGGAGATGCCCCATAAGTAATTTTCAAGGCTTGTAACTCCCCATGGCTACCTAAAATACAAACTTTTCGGGTATTTGTAGTAATTTAGAAGCCAGAATGTGAGTCTGACTTATCCATGGGTGCTAAGAAAACTAGCATATCTACGTCATAAACTATTTTTGGATGCGAGGCTCACCCAACATAATTTAACATATTCTCCCCACACTTTTCCATAATACTTCATACTATAACCATATTTCATTCGCATGTGAGATACGAAAACCCCCCATTCTTAATGCACATATATGCAGGAAGATACATAGACTACCTGTCTTCTCCTGAAAACACAGCCAATTATTCGACAACAACTCAAAGATGGCGGATCTCCGCCACAACACAGATGGTCCATCACCACTCTCCGCAGAAGGCTACGATGAATCGCTCCTTCCCGATTTCCACCGGGAATTCATTTCTGAAGAACACCTCCAAGAATTTGCCAACGCGCTGAGCGCACCAGATCCAAGTCCTAGTTCAGATGATCTGTCAGTATATTCGCAAGTTCAGAGTCCGAGAGAGCCATCTACACCACATCGCAGCAGTATAGATATACGGAGAAATAGTAAAGTTGCACTTGGGAGTGGATCAAATACACCGGGAGATAGGGGAAGTTTGTTCATTACTGCCCAGAACGACTGGGCTCCGGTGAATCCTACGAGGTTAGGCGGGAGGGGGAAAAGGAAAGGAGAGAAGAGGAAGGCAGGTAGAAAATCGAGAAGAAGTAAAGATGAGACGAGAGAAGGATATCTATATTCCATTTTGAAATGGCCATTACTGGGAGTGGTTTTTATGTGGATTGGGGGGTTAGGATTGTCATATTTGGTGACGAGATTGTATATTTGGACATATGAGCATTTCATTGCTGTAAGTGGTTCCTGGCTCGAGTACTTATGCGGAGATAGAGAAATGTTGTGTGGCGGCGGCATGTCGTCTCGAGGTTTTGGGGCTTTGGTTTCCAATTCATGTACTAATTACCCGGTTTTACAGTGGAGGGGCAAACGAAATCAGTTGCGGAAACGACTGTACAGCACCACGAACTACGGCGATTGGGTCAAAGAAGCACAAGAATTGGATAAATATCTAGGAAACGATAAGTGGAAAGCTGAGGATGAATACGCCTACTATGATTCCAAGACAGTGCGAAGAGTTTTGGAACAGATTCGAAAGTGCAGACGGAGAATCGAACAAGAGGATGGAGCAGGAAAGTCATCCAACGGAAGTGCTGCGACAAAAGCAAAAGCAGTTGAGGACCTGAAAGCATTAATCGAGGCATGCGTAAAGAATAATTTTGTGGGAGTAGAAAATTCAAGATTATACTCCCAAACTTATTACGGAACGAAGAATTTGGTACAAAATTTCGTTGATGAAGGTAGATTGAAGTTTTGCGCCCCATCATCAAAAAATCAACTGACGAAACGATTTAGTCGAGAGAGGTGTTTCAATTCTGGCAAAATCTGATCTACTCCAAGATGAAGAAAAGCGTACACTCTTCAAACGGATGCACACAAATTATGGTCGCACGGCACTTTGTCTTTCTGGTGGAGCATCTTTTGCTTATTACCATTTTGGAGTTATTAAAGCATTGCTAGATGCGAATCTTTTGCCGGAAGTGATAACAGGGACTTCAGGGGGTGCTCTAGTAGCTGCTTTAGTCGCCACAAGAACCAACGATGAATTAAAGGCGTTGCTTGTCCCTGCTCTAGCTGGTCGAATCAATGCCTGCTCGGAGCCATTCACTACTTGGGTGCCTAGATGGTGGAAATCAGGAGCCAGATTCGACTCAGTAGAATGGGCTCGACGATGCAGTTGGTTTACGCGAGGTAGCATGACTTTCCGTGAAGCATACGAACGAACTGGCCGAATCCTTAATGTGTCATGCGTTCCTGCTGATCCTCACAGTCCTACCATATTGACCAATTATTTGACAAGTCCTGATTGTGTTATATGGTCAGCAGTTCTAGCTTCAGCGGCTGTTCCTGGCATTTTGAACCCCGTAGTTCTTATGATGAAGCAACGAGATGGTACTCTTGCACCATACTCATTTGGTCACAAATGGAAAGATGGGAGTTTACGGACCGATATTCCTCTCAAAGCACTAAACCTACACTTCAATGTCAACTTTAGCATCGTTTCTCAGGTCAATCCTCATATTAATCTATTTTTCTTCTCTTCACGAGGTTCAGTCGGTCAACCAGTCACTCATAGACGTGGTAGAGGTTGGAGGGGTGGATTCCTTGGAAGCGCCACTGAACAATATCTCAAACTCGATCTTAAGAAATGGCTGAAAGTAGTACGCCACCTTGAGTTACTACCACGTCCTTTGGGTCAGGATTGGAGTGAAATATGGCTTCAACAATTCTCGGGAAATATTACAATCTGGCCACGATCCATCATCTCGGACTTTTGGCGTATCCTTAGTGATCCGAATCCAAAGCAATTGGGCAGGATGCTTCACGTTGGTCAGCAAAGTGTATTCCCAAAACTAATGTTTATTGCCAATCGATTAAAAGTCGAAAGAAATATTGAGTCTGGAAGAAGAGCAACTCGACAGAATGTGAGAAGAGGTAGCATTGAGAGTATTTTGAGTGAAGATGATTTGAAAGATCTACTTGTACGAAGTGGTACGGCCAGCGAAGCCGAAGGGGAAACAGCTACACAATCAGACGATGAACTGACGGATAGCGTGGTGACATCTGAAGACGAATTTGACGGACTCAATTTGAAGATGAGTGAGAAGGAACCCCTGATTAATGGGGATAAGGAAGAGTAATCATTGTTTTTCGAAAGCGAGTTTATACAGGACATAGATTGGTATTCAGGGTTTATATTGAAGCGTCAGACAGACAAAGGGCATAGTTGAGATACAGGGTTAGATACACAAATCATATAATATCGATTTCAATTCTGGAATAGTTTCTGGCATGGCTGATGAATTTTGTGTAACCTCGGACGAACTTACGTATCACTACCATTTGATCTTTCTCTTCCATTTTTGCCTGAAATTACATGACGAAGGTCTCGCCATTCACTAGCAGCAGAAGGTAGGTACAGTGCAATATTTCTAGTAAGCATATAACCAGCTAATCAACCATTTAACGATAGCCACAGCGGAAGTGCTGTTTCTTATGACGTTTAAAAAATGAGCTGGACCCAAGACCGTGAATACGTACCCTGTTACCCGCTCGGAACCTCGTGAAATCCAAGCATGGAATCCCCAGCGCGATACCCTAAAAATTGAATAGCATATTCTCGAGTGTTAGAATAACCAGTAGCCTCTGCAAGCCTCTACAGCAGTCGTGAAACGCCTCAAAATCTGCGGGGTGCTGGAGCAGGAGGACTGGCAAGAGGGAGTGTTTCGGTGAACATCCTCGTCATATTCTATCACAAGTCGATCGTTCACCATAGAGGCCTTATGTCAAGTGCCATCTAAAAGACTCATCTCAAAGATAAAACTCTGGCATGACCTGATGATGCAAAATGGAAGAGAACGGTACCAAACTTGACAAATCATGTGTCCAGGCTTCATAGCTTTGATGAAATGAAATGGCTTTGAATTTTTTGACACTAGAATACCTGTAGCTAGAATCCTGCTAATGGTTATCTTCCAGGAAGGAACCTTCTCCGGCGACCATTACTTCCGATCGAGAAGAGCTGTTACTTTGGCCCTAGGCAAAATAATTGCATCGATTTTAGGACCTTAAGAATAACATAGAAACTTTATACTCTAGGTTTCAAATCTTTATGAATTTGGCAAGCACCATGTATAATGAAGAGCTTCTTTATGGTATCCCAATACATATCTAGAAAGGGTGTGTTACACCGTAAAGATAGCACCCTTCGAATCATGCTCAAATCGTGCTTGAGAGGCCACTGTATGAAAGCCGGGTGGTTCGATCTCTTGCTCGAACAATAAAGACACCGAGTTTGATAGTACAAAACTTTGACCACGGGAAAAAGTTCTACTGTCTTTGACCTGGTAGACCTTTCTTTCCGAGGCCAAAGATTACCTCAATTTCTAGAATATTAAGAATTGCATGGGAGATTCATGTTTAAGAGCGCATTGTAACTTACAATGTCCCAACTTCAGAGCTTCGTTTTATCGCTTACTTAAGCACCTTCAGCTCCATCGCGTTCCGTCGCGTCCATAAAGCCCGCGTAACACCCGGATCCATCCCGCCAAATCCTCGAACACACCTATGAATCTTAGAGTTGCGCAACACAGTATTTCTGTGTTTACACCCACAGCAAATATTCTCAAAAATCAGGGCCCATACGCTAATGATAAAGAATTTCTAAGAGTCAGCTTTTTGAGTCAATTTGGATACGGTACTGAAGTCAACATTTGGTAAGATCTTACATCACTTTCGAGCACTTTGAGATAAGAAGTTTACGAGATTTTTTACAGGCGCAACGAACGACAAGACGTCACCAATACATAAGGGATAGCGGTTGACACTCAGATAGAATGGCGAAATTAAACAATACGAATCCTGCCTTCAAGGCCCCGGTTCAGAAAACCAATGCCACAAAGCAACAAAGTCCTCTAGGGCCAAGAAAGAGAAATGGAATGGAGAACGATGAAATCGCAAAGAATGGTGAGAAGGATGCAACGCCGGCGGAAAGTTCTGCCCGGAAGACATTTGGAACGGTTACTCAGTTCAACAATTCAGGTAGTCCCAGAGCACCAGTCGCGCCGATGACTGCGGATATGGAAAATGCGGAGGAGGAAGATGAGGACTCAGCAGACGAGGTATTGGGTGGACGCAGGGCTGGCGTAGAGGAAGGAGAGAACGAAGATGATGAAGCTGGGGTTCAAAACCAGTTTCAGCGAGAAGTGGCACTTCCGGATCTAACAAAGTCTCCGAAAACGCCAAAATCGTCGAAGAAGCAAGTTGCAAGGAAGACGGCAGCAGTACAAAATTCTCAGATCCACCGAGAGGAGACTGCGCAGCACGGTAAATCGCGAGAGGGGCAACAACCCACTCCAATCAGCAAGGGACGATTGGGGGATGAGATGTCAGCAGAGAAAGAGACTTCGCGCAGTAGAGGAAGACCGAAAAAGTCAGCCGGTTCCATGGCAACACCTGGCAAAGAAACTGATATTACAGTGTCGTCGAAAAAACATTCAAAAGCTGGCGGTAGACCTAAAGCTTCCTCCAAGAAAATTGTTCCCGCAATTGAACAAGCCGAAAACGAGGATGAAGATGAGGGTCAAGAAGATAGAGAAGACGAGAATAAAGAGGAGGGTGAAGATGATGGAGACAGCGATGATTCCGAGGGCGACGATGCGACCGAAGGTCTCACCGAAGAATCCTTTCAACCTCGTAAAGTGCAAGCCTCGCGAATAGACGGTGAGGGAAATGAGCAACTGCTTATTGAGTGGAAAGGATACCCGCTTCAGAAAGATTGGACCTGGGAATCAATTGGAAGATTAAGGGAGTCATGCCCGGATAAGATTGAGGAATGGGAGAATAGCGTCCAGAATGCTGCGACTGATATCCACGAGGTCGAAGCGATTCTGGAAAAGCGGAAGTTCAGGGGCAAGGTTCAATATCGTGTGAAGTGGGACGGATGGCAACATAAACACAACACGTGGGAGCCAGCGGAAATGTTGGAATTCGATGTCCCGTATATGGTGGAGGATTTTGAGGAGGCGCTAAAGAAGAAAGCGGAAAAGAAAGGAATTGCAAGAAAGGTAAGTGCGGACGCAGAGCTACCTGCAGCTAAGAGAAGAGGCCGGCCAAGGAAGTAAGCTCTGATTTCAAGGGTGTGAGAACGACATTCGGGAGTTTGGGGTGGGTCGAGTTGATTAATGGTTAAGACGTTTCGAGGTGGAGTTCACAGGATCCACGATACCCCGGTGAAAATTTTCAGGATTGCATTTGCTTTACTCATATTTGTTATTACGCTACTGATACATCTATGTAGCATTTTACTTTTGTTAAATCAGGAATGAAGATCTTTCTCATATACCATTCTTTTTCTATATATTTCGCTTGCTACTATAATGGGTAGGACTTGCTAGTATGTATAGATGGGTCTACATAAGATGACATACTTAACCTAGCTAAATTAGTGGATACGTTCTGGGGTCGATACAAGGTTCCCCGCAAAACACCAAGTTAGACATTGATTAGTTGCCTTGGCAACATGATTCGCAATAGATCTTGCAGCGAACGACAGAAGGTTAAAGAACTACGGAGTACCGGTCCGTTATATGTTGGTGCATTTTGTTATCTGGAAAGAGAACCCTTCTTCTTAAGGATCATTCCTTTGGCCTTGGAGTCTACAATTGGGTAGAAAGACAAATTTCAGAATAGGGATGAAATGATCAATCTATGTATATTATAAAGGGAAGGTGTTGTGGCTGATCAGAGTTATAGTGGTACTTATTTAATTCTTATCTGTCAACTATGGATAGTTCTAATCGATTTTTTCAAAATCCAGTTTTCAAAATCTCAATACCTTTCTTTCGACTGAGTATTATTTGAGTATTTGAGGTGATGCGCATCAAGAGGTTCGTTCAAGTTAGTCGGCAATTCGCACAATAATTGCTTATCTTATCCTCTTTTTATCCGCGTATTTGTTTATCTCCTCTGTTTACTTGTTGATATATTTATCCCTTTTAACCATCCCTCTTATTCATCGTTTTATTCATATCTGCGCTTCCTATCTTCACACCTTCAAAGGATATCACCATACATATAAGTGCATCTTGCTTTCTGTGTTTTCCCCTAAAATCAAAATGCCTACCGTGGAAGAACTTCAAGAACAACTTCGCTTGGCTAATGCTCGAGCTGAACAAGAAAAAAACCGGGCTGATGAGAAAGATCGGTCCCAACGCAGAACTACTCTTGCCGAGTATCTTGAACTGTGCCATACACACTTCTTCCAACCAATATCTGTTCAGACGGACAAAGCATTTGCTACCCAGTGGGTTAATCTAAAAGGCAAACTCTTTCCAAACCACCTCCGTCCATGGGATGATTTCCTCCTTATTCAACAAAACACTCAGCAGCGCTTGAAGTTGGCATACAAAGACTCTGATGAGAGGATCTTTGAAAGCTCTCATTTCATAGAGGTACTAGGACAAAAAATGACATCCCAAAAATTTTCAAGTGAAGCAGGTATTGTTCTCCTTCACACAGAGACCATAGAATACCCTGTTACGGCTATCATCCAGCATTTGCAATCCATTGATTCCATACAAAACGAATTTAATGTTCGTTCTGGGGTTCTTTTCGATAGTAATCCTAATGGATTGAGTGACAGAGGCGAAGAAGTTTCTCAGAGAATCCAGAGTTCACAGTCCTCAACACCTCATCATTCGATACCTCCTACTAGTGGTCTACGACGTGACCAAACATGTGTATATACACGTGAAAATGATGATGGCACACTTCGAAAACTCGCGTTTGTAGTGGAATACAAAGCCCCTCATAAGCTCAGTCTTTCCAGTCTTCATTTTAGTCTCCGGGAGATGGATATCAAATCTGTTATGAGTAATCCTTCCGTCCCCACAGCCAAAATCAAGGACGAGAATGACCAGGAGATCGATAACCTAGAGCACTTTAAATATCATGCTGATAGATTAGTGGCGTCTGTAATAGCGCAAAAATTCTCATATATGATTCAAAGTAGAGTACAATATGGTTACATTACAACAAGCAAAGCTTTCATTTTCCTTCATATTCAACTCGACGACCCGGGGACCGTGTACTACCATTTGATCGAGCCTAAAATTGATGTGGCGGTAGAAATGCACGCAAATCAAGAGTTCGTCGATCGTACTGCAATTAACCAGGTCTTGGCATTCAGTTTGTTGGCAATGGAGTCGGAGCCAACGAGTCAAATATGGTGTGAGAATGCTATGAGTATCCTCAATACCTGGGATGTGAACTATGAAGCTGTTCTTCGCACGATACCTGAGAACGTACGGAAAAATCCGCCACCCTCGAGTTACCGTACGAAAGCATATTTTCCGGTTGACCAGTTCAAAATGGTACCAGGCAATAAAAAGCGTAGTCGGAGCACACGCAGAGAACCTTCGACTTCTTGCAATGAGACCAATACAGGTCCATCTTATGCCACTGTCCTCGAGCCTCCGGTTACACCTTCTTGTCGCAGAACTCAACCCACCAACAATGAACATCCACCTCAAGATCGAGGAAATCGTTTTAAAAATGCAAACGTTTCCCAGAACGATGCTCGAAACTGACCCTTCTGTACCCAATTATGCTTAAAACGTCTTGTAGAAGGAAGGAATTTGGATATGCTCTGTCCTAATGTATCGGACCATCGTGTGAAGGACTTAAAGAGCAATCAACATCAACTTGACCGGCAAACTTTTCTCACCCTTCTACATCGACAACTTAAACGCAATCGAGATAATGATTGCTATCCATTGGGGGTAGAGGGCGCTCGTGGTGCTTTGTTCAAAATCACACTGACTTCACATGGTTATACTGTGGTAGCAAAGGGAACGGTGGCAGCCTTCATAAAAGACCTTGAGCACGAGCACCAGGTATATCAGCGGTTATTAGCAATTCAAGGCATTCGAGTACCAGTTTGCTTAGGAAGCATAAACCTTGCTCATCCGTACTATTATGACATCGGAGTGCAAATAGTCCACATGATTATTCTCTCGTGGGCTGGAGAAAAATTGGATAGGGATATGATCCTGAAACATATGAATCAGAAGAGGTTAGATATCCTGGTGACTCAATCAGTTGAAGAAGTCCATCATGCTGGGATATTTCATGGAGACGCACGAATACCAAACATGTTGTGGAATGCAGAAATGGACGGATTTATGTTGATTGACTTCGAGCGATCACAATCCAAAACTGATTTAGCACAAAACCTTGCACAACTTTTTCGAAATCGGAAGGAGAGGCGACGTTTTCCGGTTGAGCAAGCCTTGAATGAAAAGGCCGAAGAAATTACTCCAGACTTGGAATCCCGAGTCGAGATCTTGTTCATGAATGAAGTGTCATCTGCACGAGGAGAGGTTGCTAGATTTCTAAAGCAGGCGATTATTAAGGATGAGTGAGTGTTGATAAAAGAGTGGAAATGGTGATAATTCGCGATGACGTGCTGTGGCTTTTCTTTTCTTTTCCTAATCATCCAATATGATATACTCTAGCAAGTCTAGTACCCTACTTTTGGACCACCTGTAACGATACTGTACTGGAGGCAGCGGCTGCCTAAGGTTTCGTCTGGTTGGCAGTTGTGGGTTAAGGCTTTATCACTGGTATTCACTTGAAAGTGAATTCGTTACTAGATCAAGTAGAATGTAGGTAAACTAATTGATAACTAAGTTGAGCACGAAGCTCCTAAACTATGAAACTACTCTGACTATATAATGATCGATAAAGGGAGCCCCTAGGAGCTTTGAGGGCTCCTTATAACGTGATTACTTTTCATCCCAAGACACTAATCCTAATGGTGAATCGTGACACCACCCCTCTTTTGGACCACCTTTTTACACCAAAAATCGTGATTCTCATCTATTAATAACTTTATAATTAATTGATAAAATTTAATGAAATTTCAACAATAATTCTATTATATAATTATTAGTAGAATCTGAAAATTTTATATTTTTCCCAATTTTATTGATTGAGATATTAATGATTGAAATGTTACGAGGTTTGCCGTCTAGATCACGTGGAAGTGCTCTAGGCTCTCGAGGTGGTTTATAACTAGGCGTCAAGCAGGGACTTAAAGTAATGACAATAATGCAATTCGTAACTAATAGTAGAGTATGCTAAATGATTGATCTTGAGCACGAAGCTCTATACAAAGGAAATCCATCTTGATTATATAGACCTTCGTGCCATATGTCCCACCATTCCCCTCGATTTAAATCAGTGGGACGAGTGGGACCACGTGACCCCTTGTTTAGTCATGTGATGCGGGTTTTAGTCATAACTGAATACAGTCGTAACACCAGCTAACATGAGCTAGCACCGGTATGAATGCTAGCATAGCTAACATTCAGGAAACATATAGTATATAATCAAAATAGTTTCATAGTATAGGAGCTTTGTGCTCAATTTAGTTATCAATTAGTTTACCCACATTCTACTTGATCTAGTAACGAATTCACTTCCAAATGAATACCAATGATAAAGCCTTAACCCACAACTACCAACCAGACGAAACCTTAGGCAGCCGCTGCCTTCAGTACAGTATCGTTACAGGGTGGTCCAAAAAAGGGGTACTAGACTTAACGAATGGGCAAAGGGAAATAGCCAGTATAATGAGGTGGAAAGGGAATTGTTCTATTCTTGTTATTGATAAATCTATGGTTCAACCGGGCGCCCTCTCACTACTAGCTATGGAAGTAATATAAATTATATCATGAGTGAGTGACCTCTAGCTTTATGAGAGTTCTCTTCAATATTTTTGTCGCCTGGCTAACAATACGGTGTCGACTAATACGAGACGTTGACCACGCCTAGGAGTATATACCAAAGTATATGTATTTGATTTGGCCATATACGTAATGTATGGAGGCTTATTCGGCTACTCTTACAATATTTAAAGGAGAGAAGAATTTGTCCGACCGGGATTACTTCGGTATAAATTTTAGGCCGAAAATGATCGCGAGACGCCAAGGCCGTTACCCTATAAAGCAAGTCCGACATTTCGATGATGCGGGAGCATCAGAAATGGCGGCGGAATGCCAAGGCCCTTGCCAAACCAAGGAGGATCCGAGATTCCTCTGTTCCTTGACTAGTAAAATTCATTATATAAGCCACCGTGACATTTAATTCGTAGTGCCAGAGTACCCACTATTCAAGTTGAATTGCAAGATCTTACGTCCGTTCCCCTCCATATCGCGGGAGTAAAATGAACATGAGGGGTGGAGGGGCAACATGTTATAATATATATAGTGGTACTTTCCCATGAATGCAAATTTATTTTCTTGACAAAATATACATTTTTCAACATTTCACCTATTCAATATGACAGATAAAAAATTCAACGTGGGAGTAATTGGCTATGGGTATATACTCTTCCTTAAGATCTCTTCTGATGTAGACTAACAGAAGCTCATAGCATGTCAGCCAAAGTCTTTCACATTCCACTCATTCTTGTTACTCCATCCTTCAATCTCCACTCAATTGTCCAGCGAACCCCCAAGCCAAACGATGATGCCTCCAAAGATCATCCCGAAGCCAAAATCTACAATTCCGCAGATGCGATGTTTGCAGATTCGGCAATTGATATCATTGTCATAACCACAACTCCTGAGACACATTACCCCTTCACAAAAGCCGCCTTACAAGCGAATAAACATGTTTTGGTTGAGAAACCATTCGTGCCTACATCTGCAGAAGCTTCGGAGCTTATTTCTATATCCAAAGAGACTGGAAAATTCATTTGCGTATATCAGAACAGAAGATGGGATTCGGATTTTTTGACTGTTAAGGCTTTGATTGGTAGTGGCTCATTGGGAAGGGTAGTTGAATTTGAGACACATTTTGATAGATATAAGGGCGAGAAACCTGCGACCTGGAAGGGTACATTAACCATGGAGGATGCTGGCGGTGTTGTGTATGATCTTGGAACACATTTGATCGATCAAGCATTTTGCTTATTTGGCCTACCAAAGACAGTAACTGCAATTTTTGCAAATCAAAGAGCTGATGGCTCGGCAGAACCAGATAGTATGACTATTATGCTGGGTTATGGCGCGGATGGACCATTAGTAACCGCAAAGGCTGGGGTAAGCATCCATCAACAACTTTTTTTTGCTAAATCTCTTTTCGAAAATATTCTGATCTTTAACTTCTGTAGGTTATGTGTGTGGAAGAAGAGCAATTACGATACTGGGTCCGAGGATCACAAGGCAGCTTTAAGAAGTACCATCTCGATGTTCAAGAAGACCAACTGAAGGCCGGTCTTAAACCCGGTGATGCTGGCTTCGGTGTTGAACCGGAAGATAGATCCGGGAGATTGGTAGTATTCGAGAATGGCAAACCCAAGGGCAGCACAGTCAAGAACGTGGCTCCGCAGACTTATGCCACTCTCTACCAAGACTTCGCCGATGCTGTAGCTAGTGGCAGCGAAGATGCTGTTCCAGTGAAGGCAAGTGAGGCTAGAGATGTTTTGAAAATTATTGAGGCGGCTAGGGAAAGTGCTAAGAGTGGAAAGACCATTTCGCTGTAAAGCGGTCGATTCCAGCTCTTGTTTTGGATTGGCGAGGAAATATTCTACGAATCTGTCAATGGTATGTTTTGACATATTGTTTTCGTCTCTATCCGTAAATGATAGAAAGATACAAAATTATAATTCTACATTGTTGATGTGGAAGAGTTCGTGGATGTTATCTCCATTTACTCGCAGAATGAACAGGTCGTAGTGCGAGCGCAATACTGTTTCTGCATGTGAGACTTCCACTACCGGTATATGAGACATGTCATATTTTCTTCTTATGGCCGCTACCTTCGAAGCGTCGATGAGCCGCTACTGCTTTCTAGTCCGTCGCCTGCTTCTGGGTCGGTGGACTCCTCTTCCTTATTATTCGCCGGACATCCATCTTGTCTGGTATCAAAGCTGAGTTATTAACTTGGTCAGTCCGATAGCTCTCAGGCTCGGCTAAATCCCATGCTATCGAATAAAAGGAAAACTTACTCGAGCGCAAGTAGTTGAATATCACCAGTGATTTTATTTCTGTTTGTGTAAATGATACTCGATATCAGTACTTTTTCTATACCGTGTATTGCGTGGACTCGTATATAGTCTCGTTATATTGTGGTTGATAGCAGATTTGTAGTTACTTCGTACATCGTATCATTTTCACCCATTCCAATTAAGATTAGTTAGGGCGAACAATATCTTACCTCTTGGAACATGAAGAAGTGATTTTCTTTCAGGAGTGTGCGTCATTATGTTTAAATTCAAACGCTAGAAATATTAATATTAATTTCTAATACTAATAATGCTAACGTGTTTCATCACCCCGTGCACCATATCACCTCGTGCACCACTTTCACCTCAATTCACATCAATCACTTCAATACGCGATTTATCAATAAATAATTATGGTATCGACATTAAATGAACGCGATATCGTTATGGCGATGGAGGCAATGGCTAAAGATAAAAATTTAAGCCTCCGGAAAGCTGCCAAGATTTACAATATTACTCATACGACACTCATACGTAGAATGAAAGGGATCACTCCTGCCTCCGAATATCGTCAAAAACAGCATAAAATTACTAAAATTAAAGAGGAGGTTATTATTCAGCATATAATCGATATGGATGAGCGAGGATTTAGTCCTAAATTCATAAGTGTTGAAAGTATAGCGAATCATATTCTTGAATCGAGGGGTGGAAAGCGTGTTGGTAAACAATGGGCATATCGATTCGTGAATCGACACAATATTCTAAAAACGCGTTTTAATCGTGCCTACGACTTCCAAAGGGCTCTCTGCGAGGATCCTATGCTTATTAATAAGTGGTTTCAACTATTCAAAAATATAAAGGCAAAATATGGAATACAGGAGTGCAATATATGGAATTTTGATGAAACAGGCTTTATGATGGGAGTGATATCCTCTAGTATGGTTATTACTAGTGCAGATAGATGTGGCAAAAGTAAAGGAATACAGCCAGGCAATAGAGAATGGTCGACAGCGATTGTATGTGGTAATGCGACGGGGGAGAACATACCTCCATATCTCCTTGTTCAAGGACAAATGCACCTAGCCAATTGGTACAACGAGACGGATATGCCTCCCGAATGGGTGGTTAAAACTACTATAAATGGATGGACGAATAATGAGACGGGTTTAGAATAGCTAAAGCATTTTGATAAGCATACGAAACTCCGAACGAAGGGTGCATATCGAATGCTAGTCTTAGATGGACATGAAAGCTATGAATCAGGCCCTTTTCAGAACTATTGTATAGAACATAAGATTAAAGCCATCGGATTACCACCTTATTCGAGTCATCTCATCTAATCTCTTGATATTAGTTGTTTTAATGTGCTAAAACGTGTATATAGCAAGCAAATTGAGGGGTATATACGGATGCATATCAATTATATCTCTAAAGTCGAATTCTTTATAGCATTCAATGCTGCATACAAACAAGCAATTACAATGGAGAATATGAAAGCAGGCTTTAGAGAAGCAGGATTAGTCCCTTTTAATCCCGATGTTGTACTCTCTAGAATGGATATTCGAATCCGTACACCTACTCCTCCTTCGCTTCCTCCGAGTCATATGCCCGATTGGGTTTTACAAACACCTCACAATGCCACCGAAGCTCTTTCACAAGTATTTTTAGTACGATCTATTATTGCTCGGCATCATTCTAGCTCTCCTACACCTATATTTAAGGCTACAGATCCTTTAATTAAGGGTGTAGAATACCTAGCTAGTATTGTCACGATTTTAGCTTTTGAGAATCACGATCTTCGATTGGCAAATACGGGATTAAGTAAACGTCGACGCGCTAAAAAGACTCAATTACGTTTAGGAGGAGCTCTCACTATTCAAGAGGCTAATGATATTATATCACAAAAAGAGGTGGATGTTCAGATTAAACGCGATAGGCAACAAAATGGGCGGAATTCTAATAGAGAGGCATCGACTAATCGATGCTGTAGTAAATGTGGAATAACAGGTCATAATGCAAGAACATGTTCTAATGATAATATAGATCCTAAATTATTAGATAGTGCTTAGTTTAAATCAATTGATCAAGTAATTGTTGAATTATATATGATTATAAATAGGAATTGAGGTGAAAGTGGTGCACGAGGTGATATGGTGCACGGGGTGATGAAACACGTTATACTAAATCCTTTCTTTTCATAGCTCTGAAAGGCTTTCTTTTATATCACTGCAATCACGCGCGGAAAATCGAAATCTCATGTGATAAGTCCATGTAAAGCACGAAAAAAAATGTTACCATTCTTGCTTCGTGATTATGGACAAAATATATTTGAATTTCTATTACCATTTAGGGGCTTTTGACAGACAGATTTATCGTCTTTTTAAAATGGCAATTACCAACCACCGCTTTCTGGCGATCGCATCTCGATCTTCTGCTCCTCTGTCTGTAACCCACTCTCGCTCAACACCGTTGGCATCTCTTTCATAGATGGATTCTATCTCCAACCCAGCTGCTGCTAGCTTTTCCTCTTCGAAGAACCCACGCATTAATTCCCGGCCAGTGTGAAAACCTGCACAAATCCAAGCCCTATATATTCATTGAATCAGTACTTCTGCCAAAGGGGGAGTTCCATCCACTCATCTGTGCCTAACTCAATAATCTCCACCAGGTAGGGGCCAGAGAAACCAAAAAAAGAACAAAACAACTCCTTCACCACTCACCGTCCATCCTCCTTCAAAAACCACCTAATTGACTTCAAAAGATTCTCATGCTGCCATGGCATCCACAAACAATCCGACGCAATCACCCTAGTAAACCTCTCTTTATTATCTATCGAGAATTGGTCGTCCAAAACTCCCCATTCGTGACCTTGTACCGTCACATCGCCGAATCCGTTGGCTTCAATATTCTTCGCTACATTCTTCCGTAAATTCGCAAGCACATTTTCGTCAGGATAATCACTAAGAACCACCTCCTTTGCACCCATCAACGCAGTCACTATCCCCGCTAACCCAGTCCCGCTTCCCACTTCTAAAACACTCTCCCCAGTAACCTCCCATCGTTCCCTACCACCTCTCTTCCCATCCCCGTCTTCGAAAAGCTCCGCTAATTGTAATCCGGCATTCCATAAATAATGCGCGAATAATAGACGACCTTTTTCGCCCGCTGGCGCAGATAGTTCTAATATTATCTCGCCTAATGTTGGGGATGTATATACAATATGTTGATCCCTATCGCCGTGTTGGTTTTGGATATCGTCGGGAAAGAGCACGGAGAGGGAGGTTTGGAGGTAGTCTTCGGGTTCTGTGAATTCGGGCTCGACGCGAATTTTGTCGGTTAGGACGCGAGACATTTTTGGGGAAACGGGATGGAATTTTGGATGTTTGATGGGGTTTGATGATTTCGTTGTAGGGATATGGATTTTTTTCTTGGGTGGGACGAAGCGATTGTGAAATGTGAGTACTGGCCTTGGCTAGGAAGGTGGGGAAAGTGTGGAGCACTGAATGATTCTATATTGTCGGTGTGAAGCGGGTTATCTTATTATTGGAGCTACAATTCCTGATTATAGACCCATAATCATCATTGTACTTGCCATATCAGGCCTAACACGGTCCCGCTCCCCCTAGTAATATCGGCACCAAAACCAGCAAGTATGAAGCTATTCCCAACCCTTTTCTAACCTGTAAACCTTACAGCCATCTCAACCCCAAACATTGAAGCCAATAACCCCTCAAATCATATAAAACCAATGTATTATAGCCTCACCAGGCGTTCGATTCGCCGGAAAACCCATCGACTTATCGAAAACCATGATATTACGAAAACATACGTACCGGAGCTAGTCATCGGCCACAAAAAAACCAGTGTATTATATCCGCATCCGGGAATTAATATATTATAGCCTCACCAGGTCTTCAATTCCATCGGAAAACTTGTTGATCTTCTTGAAAACCAATATATTATAGCTTCACCAAACCTTCGATTTGTTCGGAAATCTATCGATTGTATCGGAAATGTGCCTTAAACAAAAACTTGAAGCATGTGTACCGGAGCGAGTCATCGGCTACAGAGCTGATTTGTAGTTGAGCATCTGTGTGGACGGCAGATCTGAGAAATAACGAGAGAGGATCGGAATGAGGAGTGAAGTTCAAGGTACATCGAGGAATATATCTTCATTTTTCGATATTGGCAGGTCGAATTGAGTCCTGTAACGTAAAATTCGAGTATCTTGAAGCCAGGAGCCTCTCTAAGAACCTGTACCTGTGTAGGTCACTATGAATGATTCTATTTTGTAGGTGTGAAGAGGGTTGTCTTATTATTGAGCTGCGATTCCTGATTATATAGACCCTCAGTCAGCATCGTACTTGCCATATTAGGCCTAACAGCGCAAGGATTAGCCCTGCGGGACGACCCTTCACACGTGATTCTAGCTCATGAAGAAGGATGAATTCTATCCGAAGTCCTTAGGCAACATACAGATATGGCAGGCATCAAATATATCCCGATTCAAAGGCAGAAAATGCATCAGTGCCCAAGCAAAATAACCATCAGATGTTGAAGTATACGCTCTTTGCAGTCACAGAGATATTCCACTATTTTGACTGTCAGTTTGTAGACAAAAGCCTCCAATACCAGAGGAACTGATCTCTCACTATCATCCGTAATCGGGCTTGTCATCGATCCCTATTAGATGAAGTCCAAGCTACCACATCTTTTCTCAGACAAATAACCTATGCCGGATATCTCATTCCCGTCTACTAAGCCACGTTATAATAAGGCAATTATTTGAGACCACAATTTTCTGTACTCAAACAGTCGTGTGAACTTCCTCGTCCGTCAGGAATTTTCATAACACAACCAATACGCCTCGTTCGACGCTTGTATACCTCAAGAACTAGGTCGTCAGGTATATTCGAGTGCCTGGTCGGTCTTTTGTTAAACTGGATTTGTTAATCTTAGCGTGAGATGGGGATCTTGTCTCTTGAAGTAATGGAAGTGAATAAGACGCGGAGGTATATGACGACTATTCCTTGAGCTTAAAAGAATCTACTGGAATATCCGGTGCGAATGCCAAGGCCGGCATTCAGCAAAATCCCCGTTTATTACGATACAAGTAGTATGCAAGAAGATATCTATTATGAAGCAATGAAGTCCTCTAGCAAACTTATCCACTACAGTGGAAACTTGCCGACCCCATCTGAAGCCTTCAAATCTGCGGCTGACCATATTTCTGAACCTGTCCACTGGTAGATAATGATGTGTGAGGTTTTGAAGCCGATTCGAGAGATTATCATTTGAAAACTGCATGCACGTCAGATAAAATGGCAAGATTGGACGTATGTCCATTGCCATTGCCATTGTCATTGTCATTAAAAATGGCATACTGCTACTAGAACATAGCGTAGTAATGAAATATTGGGGGAGATACCATCGATGTTAATCTCTCACACTTTGAAGCTCAAATTCGATTCATCGTAGGGTTCGATGAGAAAGGCAATTGAGCTGGACTTGTGTACGGTACTTCTGCGTGTATTACTCGTCTTTGTTCCTTGGTTATTTAGAGCATTTGGTAATTACCAGCTCCAAGATATATAGCCGAACTTCTTAGCGTGACTGAACATTCCTTTCTATAACCTCCATTCTGTATCATAAACTCTACATGCCCAAAAAAAGGTGACATTGATTATTGAGCGCCAATAGCCACTTCCAGTTCCATCGTGGTGGGCTCATGTCTGTGATAGCGGGTGAAACCCTAATTCAGTGGCGGAGAGAAGTGACAGAAGGCTTAGAAGACGAGTAATGTGCCGATACCACAAAAACCTACAACCCTCAAAGCACGCAGTGCATACTCACTCTCTAGATGACATAACAGTCTGTCGTTTAATCTGCTCGAACTAGTAAGAGCAAAATATACGACTTTCACAAAATGCCAAAGTTGGAAAGGACGCAACTTAGTGTCATCCGACAATTCAGTATCAGGTGCGCCCCAAAACACGGGATTCCTCTTTGCCCGTCGATCGAATCTTGATTTAAATTCCTTAAATTCCTCATTAACTATAAGTGAAAATGAATACAGATACAATGATAAAGAGAATGAAAAGCAAATAAGGAAACGGCCATCGATATTTTCACAGTAATAGTAAATTGTGAAACGAGGAACCACCCCGATATAAAACTCTTCCGGGCAAGAATATCCCACGGATGAACAAGATGTTTCCAAACAGCCGAGCTGTTACTGGTGATAAGGCCAAATGTCGAATGACCGTTTTCTAGTGCAGGGTCTTAGAATATATAGTAAGACATGACAATAATCCACAAGCCAAATATGAGCCATGGAGCGCGAATATCCATCTTTCCTCGCTTAACGAATCTCCTGCTCTGCATACATAGTGCCAAAAACAACTCATCTCGATTTATCACACAAAAATGTATATACAAACAACAGTAACATATTCAGAGGCAACTCAAGATGGGAGACACCACGGGAACGCCTGGATGGCCCTACAGCCGTAAATAACTTAGCCGTCGTTACTGCTCTTCCCATACATGCGAAACCCCAAATTTCGTTTCTTTTTTTTTGCTTCTCAAATTCATATATTTGTTATGACTTGTTGATTAGAAATATGATTAGACATACATAATAAGAATTTTGTGGTGGATGCGTTAGAAGAGTAGTGTTGGCGAGGATGATAATTCATTTAGAGGTATTCCATTCTCAATATTATATGTTCGGATTAACATTTTGGCGGAAATGTGAACTGAGACAGTTGCGACTTGTGCAAGTGATATCCATGGTTCTTTATCATGGAGGCAATGCGCTCAATACCAACTGATGAGTGAGACTAAATGTTTATGTCCATCCACAGCTAACATGATTGATTTCTTTTTTGGGGTAATTTACATCAAATACACCACGAAACCCTATGCAACTAGAGCTGCTTTTGACACTTCACTAATGCAGACTACTGCTTGATTATTGAAGCACGGAATGTTATCTCAGGGAACCAAGCATGACTCAATCGAAGGGCGAAACCATGTAGTAGTAATAATAGGCTTTCACATAAAACATGTTTGATAAAAGGGTATCGTAGTACAGCCCAACTCCATATAATTACAATTACTCCTCGAAAAAACCTCCATCACTAACGTTTCCGTCTTGCGCCTCGTCTGCTCTTGCTCCCTCGACGGCGCCAAATGCTTGGTTCTTAGAAAAGCCTGTAGACTTATTCTTTGCAATCTTTGTAGCCCTTGAATCCTTCACCCCGCGCTGGGCTCTTCTCTGGCGTCGATTCATTCCTGTAGTATCAATTGATGGAGCTTGCTCTTCCAATTTTGGTTTTGGTACTGGCTTATGTTTTATAGACTTTCTCTCCGGAAGTTTGACGGGTTTTGTAGTTGAAATAGTGATGTCTGGTTTTCTATTCCTTAACCGATCGAGGGTTCCTTCCTCCATGCACTTTTCCACCTCTTTCCACATCGGGGGCTTCTCCTTATCCGCTTTGTCCTCTGCATCCTCTTTTGATCCTTTCGGGGGATATAAACTAATATATGTTTCGCTTAGAGGGTGGTATTGAGTGTAATTGAGATCCACCTCAAGAATGTGCATCTCTTCCTTCAATTGCTCAACTTCCTCGGTAGATTGGGTTTCCAGAAGACGTTTTCGAAGCTTCTTTAGTTGTCTAGTAGCCTTTTGACGCTCTGAAATACCAAATTAGTATGAAAAGTAAGTCCAATGTTGGGAATATCATACCAAAGAATCGAACCATGTGATATTTCTTGATCATTTTCTGTCTAATCTTCTCGGCTTCCGCAGAAGCCAATTCCTGCTGATATGCAGCAAGAGCCCGTTCATTCTCTACGCGCACATCTGCAGGAAGATCTTGTGCCCTTTCAAGCTTCCTTGTTGTATCTCTTATCTTCTTCTTTATGGTATTAACGCTTGAAGCATGGGCTTGTTTCTTGTTGAATGCGGGTTCCGACTTGCGCTTCTTTGCAGGTTTTGGCTCATCACCATAGACTTGAACTTGTCTAGATGGGTGTACCACTTCCGGGGCATCTGAATCTGAAAGTTTCCGTTTAGGTGCCATGATGTTGTTGAATTGGATCAAAAATTCTTCCAATGTTGAATTTGCTGTAGTTGCTCAGCCTTGTCAAATTTGTTAAGCTTACAGAATATTATTTTTCCTCCACACCCACCAATCCGGAATAACTTCGGGATGACAAAGCAGGACCATCTTCAAAGAATTGCTAGAAGTGATAAATAAGTATTTCGATTTCCTCTCTTAAGCATCTCTGCTTTATTATTTCTCTCGCATGAAAAAACTGAAGACCTGAATCCAGTTCTCATTTCAATCTCATCCCTTTAGTTTTCATTGAGGGGGAATTACAGAATCAATCTTCAAGGAACACATGGATATTGGAAGCTATTCGAACTAACAGTTGATTTATAGATCTGGAGACGAAGAGCTACCTGCTATTCTAAACTTGTTTGAACCGCGAACCTACAAACAAGTCATTGAAAGCTATCGCTGCCTACTCAGGTGAAAATTAACGAATTTTAAGTCAGAAATCCTGGAATCCGAAATCACTCCCCTGGAAACACGGATATTGAAGATCAACAGGGCTACGAATTCAAACCTGTCTAGAGCTAGACTCAATTATGAATTGTGAATGAAATTATTTTCGATTTTATCCTTTCAGATTTTGGCCAAAGCGTTCAAGCTTTGCGACCTCCTTATCTAGACTGTGAGTTTTGCTAAGTTGCCCCTTGACTGGAGGTAGATCAGCTGACAGCTACTTTCCAAGTCGGAATAGGGACGGACTTGTTCCCTTAGCGATTCAACTAGCTGGTTAGAAGCCTAAAATCAATAGGTTCAAGAGGCTAGATTAAGTTAGGAGTACGGGACTGGAACTCCAGCAAACATGGACAAGACGGAGGGAATCATTAGATGGTCACCAAACTCAGCTCGTGCGCAGTTTGTTGCGTTCAATCTGAATTATCGAATCCTTCAAGTCTATGAGGCCAAGGGCCTTGCACGGCCAGGAAACTTCGAGTATGAACCCCTTTCTCGTTACATTGATATCCCCTCTTTGAATACATTCGACTGGTCGCCAGTTGTCGAAGGATTAGTTGCTGTCGGTACTTCTAGTGGCGAGCTTCAATTACTACGAGTTGACGACAATTCTAATGCTGTTTTGTCTCTTTCCATCAAGCAGCCAAGAGCATGTCAAGCTGTCGCTTTTAACACTACTGGATTGCTAGCAATTGGTCTCGAAAGAGTTCGCAATGATGGCTCTCTGCAAATTTGGGATATTAATCAACGCCTAGCTGATTGGGATACTTCTCAGCCAGGATGGAAAGTCCCAAATAATGCGGTCGAGCCGAGAAAGTTAGAGTCGGCCACCGTGAGTGGACGTAAAAAAAGCACCCTTGACGGCGCTACTGACAACAAACAGGTAACTAGCATTAAGTTCTTTGAGGACCAACCGCAAACCCTTGCTATTGGTATCAAGAACTCTTCTGTCCGGATCCACGACCTCAGAGGTTCGTTAAGTTGCATCTTTTCTGTAACATATACTAAAATAGAATAGACCCGAGTGGTGGAGTAATCACATTTCAAACTAAATGCAACAACAACCTCACCATCGACTACTCAGATCCCAACTACTTTGCTTCTTCTTCTTTAGATCAACCTGGACTCATGGTCTGGGATCGACGTGTCAGCACTCGAGCTACTGCCTCTCCGATGTATTTGGACGCTTTTGATAACGATGGATATGTTTGGGGGGCCGCTTTGCAACTAAAGAAGGTCATTTCCACCGACAAACAAGGCTCATATATAAAATCATTGCGCTATTGTCGAGAGCAGCGTGGAACTTTGGGTGTTCTGTCAAATACCGGCCAGCTTCAGATTCTGAAGACTAACAAGGAGTATTACGATCCTGGTTCTGAAGATGATGTTAAAGGGAGTCCAGAGCTACTTCAAGTCAGGAGATCGTTTGATCTCGAATATCCATATTTCGACACAGATCGTGGTCGCAAGCAGGAAGATAGGATAGTCTCTTTCGATTGGTTAACACTCGGTACTACAGATCTACAGCCACGTGTTGTTGCATTGAGGGCTTCTGGATCATTAGAAATCATGCAAACACCGCCTACTAGCACCGATCAAATGATGGACTTCATGCCATGGCAACAACCACATAATCACGACAAAGTGCCATATCATACTTTGATGGACTTTGCAGATGCCACCGAGCGTAGAGCGAATCTTGGCCCTCTTTATGCAAAAGAACTGAAGTTTAATACACCCATATTTGGATCGGATGGATACAATACCCTGCATGTGCAAGAGTCGCTAGCGGCTGCTCTTGACAAAGCTCTTGAACGTCCCGAAGCTCCAGCGTCAGATGTCAAGAAAGAAACTCCTGGAAGCCAGATTAGCAGAGCATCTTTCACGAAGTCGACTTTTGCGGAAGCTATTGATCGACAGTTCGAGTTTGTCGACGACCCGGTTCTAGAGACATTCGCCAAGGGAGGAGTTGTCGGCGCTGAGAGCGTTCATGGTTCTTTAAGCGAGAAATTATCTGCTATAAATCTGTTGAACAAATTTAATTCCCAAGATTCATCGGCAACTAAGATTTACTCAAGCAGGGATATGCACGAGATCTTATTGAGATCTCGCATACCAGCTTCTAAGGCCGACGCTATGCTAATCGATAATCTATTCATAGAACGTGCTCTTAATGGGTACTTGTTTGATTGTAACAAAAACAAGTCACTAGTCAAAGAAGATCCATGGCTTAGAGATGTATGGTATTGGACTTCAAGTATGTTACTTTTCTGGTGTTATTGATATTAGCTAATGTAATTAGTGGCCGAGAAAGCAGCCAAGGATGATGGAATGTTGTATTCGACCCTTGACCTTAGCTATTTGGGAGTCTATACCTTATGGAACAACAAATTAGGTGGCAAGGCCGAATCAAGACTTGTCGAAAGTACTGTTGTTCCTGATCCTACTCAGTGGGAAAGACTTATTGCTGTTATCAACAAACGTATTGGCTATGAAGAGTATACTGGTGTACCAACCATGAAGCCACAGCATCGACAGTTATGCCTTGCTCAATGCGGCTTTGCAAAACCTGTAGCAGAGCTTAGAGAAATTCTTACTCGTTTAGAAGGGAGAGGAGAGTATACCAAAGCGGCTGCACGGGCGCTTTTTGAAGGAGAACCTGAACTTGCAGTTGATATCCTCAGGCGTGGAGACAAAGAGCTAGTATTTGTTGCTGTAGCACTCGACGTTACCACCAAGAGTCCTCCTAACGTTGATCTGTCCAATTGGAGCAAGACGCTTGAAGATCAAGCTCACATGTCTGGAGATCCATATCTCCGAGCTATCTTTGGCTATGTCACAACACGAGACTGGGAGGTCATCGCAAATGAGACAGCTTTACCATTGAGATACCGCGCTGGAGTCGCTTTAAGATACCTTAGTGATCTTCAACTCACAGAGTGGCTTGACAAGGAAATGGAAGAAGCTATCGAACATGGAGATATCGAAGGCATTGTACTTGCCGGAATCACAGACAACATGGTCGATATTTTGGCGAAATATGTTGCAAAGTTTTTCGATTATCAAACCGCCATCCTAATCATGTCTTTTTGCTACCCACGATACATTTCTGATATTCGCTGCGATGCCTGGCGCCAAAGCTACCAAGCTTATCTAAATCGCCATCAGCAATTCATCCTACGAGTCCAATTCGACCAAGGCTCAGCCAAGAAATCTCGTCAACGAGACGGCATTCCAGTTATCAAACCTCCCATTCGCCAAGTCACCGTCCGCTGTCTTTACTGCGATAACCGTTCTTCAAATGATCGTCATAATGCTTCAGGCGCTGCTCCCGCTCCCCCTAATTCATCCGCCGGTCCCTCTTCTTCTGCTGATGAACGCAATCCTTTAATCTCCAGTGGAATCAATGCAGGCCTTAGCTGTCCTCGCTGTGGTTCGCACTTACCTCGCTGTGGAATATGCTTAGAAATTTGTGGTTCTCCGAGGTCGGATAGGCCTGAGCTGTCGACCGATCCGATGATTAAGAGAATGGGCAATCAGTTGACTTTCTGTATGAAATGTAAACATGCTGCTCATATGGATCATGCGATAAAGTGGTTTGATAGACATGTGGAGTGTCCAATTGCTGAGTGCAAGTGCCAGTGTAACTTTAGGGCCAATGCAGATATTGCTTGAGTTTAGATGGAATGGTAGGATAGGTTGTCGGATCGAGTTTCAATGGCGTTATGAGTGCACGGATGCACATGGCTGGATATACCCCTTTCCAGTATGATACTGGAAGCGTAGTTATGTTATAGTGCAGAATATAAACGCATTTAACTGCTGTGGATGATACACCCGCTCATATTGAAGTTTGCGGATCATGATTTGAGATGATTCTGTACAATACAATTCAACAGAAAGTGAGATAACATTGCAATGACCTAGCTCTATCCATAAATGCAGATGACAATCCTTCCAGAGAGGTTTCGTGTCATAATAGTATAGTTAGCCATTACCCCCACCCCAAGAGCCTGTTCTTTTCCAAGCTTATAGATGTTTCTAATTTGCCGGCCTGAAAACGAAGTCTTGGGCAGATATAAAGATCATAAATAAAAGATTGTTTAATTAATGACTTAGAAAAAGAATAATACTTCTTTATTTAAGTTTTGATTTTTTTTATAATTTGAATATTTAAAACTTTAATATAATAAATTGAAAGAGATTAAACGTGGACTAGTAATATTGTTGAAATTATCTAGAGATATTTTCTTAAAAAACAATAATTATTAATATTATACACGCTATCTAAACTTTTCTATACGCTGATTCCATACAAAAATCTATTTTTTGGAGTTTTTACACAAGGCCGGTTGCCGCCCTCGGTACCTGTCTTTCTATCAATAATGCTGCTGTGGTTGTAACGCCGGATCTCCTAACCCTCAATGTAACCCAAACGTCTTCCATTTTGGACTCCCTTCCTGAATTACAATTAAAACTTTCGATAATGGTAATACTGATACAACCTTCTCTGGCTTAAAAAATACCCTCAATTAAAGTAGTCTTGGAGATCACCGCTCCTCAATCTAGCGTCTCATCTACGAGACCCAAAATACCTGCTTAACTAGGGTAGCTGACCTCTATCGTGGCAGTCACGTTCGAATCCACCGGCACCCACACCACAGTTGCGCCAATGGCATTGGCCAATTCGTGGCGAGCTTTTTGCGTACCTTCGATCTTCACCGTGACAGTGTTTAGGTCCATTTCCGCCGCTGGCCATCTCGATTCGTGCCAGAATACAATCCGATACTCCGTCCCAATGTCCCTCTTGACCTGCTCGTCCGTGTATCTGCACCAGGGCGTGCTGACTGTGAGTTTTTGTGTATCTCGAAGCTGATCATCGGCGAACTGCCTTGTAGTTGTCTGCTCAAATTTGACATGGCGAAAGATACTCTTGGCTTTACGATCACCATATGCATTGAATGACTGTATTTCATCATTTCCCTGCGGTGTGGTGCGTAGCGACGAAAGATATATGTTATCGGGCGCACTCTCCCTCGACACACCGTCGTCGAGGTACATATCGTACGTGTTGTTCTTTCCAGGATATACGTTGATTGTGATTGGATTCTGGCGTGCGTCCTTGTCGTCCCGGGTGCGGTCAGGGACGCTATCGCGGACTTCAATCTGAGGAATTATGGCGCCCTCACGGATGTACATTGGAGTCACGTATGGGAGCTGCTCTTCGCTCGGAGAAATGTGGCAGTCAAAGCAGACGTACGTGCCACCACTGACTTTCGGCTTAAGGGATTCAGCAAATATGCCACCCGAGGTTGTACCGGGCCGGAGATTCATAGGATACCAACCATCCGGAGCGGGCAGGTAAAGTTTGCGACTGCGGCGTTTAGATTGCTTGTAGAGGTGTGGTGCAACGAGCAGGTCGTTACGGACCAAGTACTGGCTTCGAGTGTACACTTGGTTGGCTTGATACAGCGATGAATCGAAGGGGTCGGTGATAATCATGGAGCGGGCAATGGGCAGACCAGTGATCATGTTCTCAAACATGGCATCATAGAGCAGCTGGAGCAAACTGTATCTCAACTGTACCATGTAACGGCAGATTGGCAACACGGAATGATACATGTTGTGGTCTTTTTCTGGCACGTGCTGCCATTCGGGTGTGTCCTGTAACTCTCGATATGCGTACGGCTCCTGAAACAGCTTCTTGCCTTCCTTGGCCGAGTAGTGATTTCTGAACCATGGAAGCAAGCTGTACGCACAATACCACCGGATCAACAACTCTGGATCTGCCCATTTTTCACCTTCGTTAGGCTCGAAGCCTCCAACATCCGCCCCAGCAATAGTCACACCGGCAAGGCCAAGGGCAAGCACTTGAGCTACCGATATATCCAAAAATTCCCAGGTGGAAGCATTGTCACCTGTCCAAAGTCCAGCAAAACGCTGGGCGCCGGCAAAACTACCGCGGCCAATGATGAAATTCCGCTTGCCTTCACGGCTACTTAGATTTTGCAGGCCCTGAAACGTCGCCTTGTGAAGGTTGTAGCTGTACAATGACCAAATCTCAATCGCTTTCTTCTTATCGGCAGCACGTGGATCTCCGTTCCACCCATCTGAATCAAGAAGTAATCGGAATGGCCATCTTTTACACATGTCAGTGTCAACTAATGGTGTGAGAGAAAGATGGAAAGATTTCTTACGATTTCATGTCACCAAAGCCTTCTGCCATGCAAGGAGAAGTCATATCTTGCCAAACAAATTCAAGCCCCATCTTAAATAGATATTCATATTGCTTTCCCCACCACATCCGGACGTCCTTTCGATTGAGATTTGGATAGTGACCGGGAGTGCCCCTATGGTCACCATAGTCTACTCCACCACGGAATGGTCTACCAGTATTGAAATAGTCTTTAAGCCTATAATCATCCGGGGGATCATAACGTGGGAGACTGCTCTCTAGATTTGGGTTTTTGAAGTAGCGATTTCCTTTGCCAAAGTTGAGCGAAACTTGATGCTCGGCTGTGGGAGCCGACGGGTCGATGTCGCGGCGATCAAGGACAAAGTATTTCTTTGCCAGACCTTCATCATATGTATTGTATGGTTCTCCAGGAATCTTACGAGAACTGATGATTGGTGTGATGTTTGTACTACATTTGACGCCTTGCTTTCTAAGTCGATCAAACATTTCTTCGGGATTTGGAAATTTATCCTCGGCAGTGTCAATAGTGAAGGTGCGATAATCACGCTGGATGTCAACATCAATGTGCATTCCATCCAAGGGGATATTATATGCCCTATATTTGTCTACCGCATCTTGTACTTTCTTCTTGGTATCATACCCGTAACATCCTTGGTGATAACCAAGCACGAAGCGCGGCTTTAGCTGTGGTTTCCCAATGAGTGAGGTGTATGAACGAATGATCTGTGCAACATCATCACCAGCAATGAGAATGCACCGAAAACCGTTGAATCTGGTGGCAACGCGGAACTGCGTGGATTCGACTAAGCCAAGATCCACTTTAACGTCTGAATAGTTGTCAATAAACGTTGCCAATTGCGACTGTGCCCCCGGATGCGCATTCATTTCTATCCAGTAGGGCTCAGAGTGGTAGAGCGGTTCGCTGTCTGAATAAGGTCCATCTCCATAAACATTATTATAGCGCATATTATCAAAATCTGGTCCAGACAAGGTTAGCTCGTCACGATGATGCTCTACTTAGATATTGCTCACTAAAATAATTCATGAAAACTTTGTCTTTAAACATTGTGCGTCCGCCTTGTTCACCAAATCCCGTGTACTTAGCGTTGAGCGGCTTCTCTACAGCTAAAATAGTCGCATTATTCCCTAGCCACTGCAAAGGACAGTCTTTTGTTTGCCAGATAATTGCGATCCGTGAACCTGGAGGTGCTTCAATGAATAGCTCCCTTGCTACTTCTGGATCCTTCGCTACTGCAGTAAGAAAGTTTGGAACCTGCGTGTAAGCACCTTCAGCTCTGATTGCTCGGATGGCAGTGATCTTGAACGGATCACGATGAATCCAGAGTTGAACCAGAACCTTCCGAAACGAATTGTCTTTTGACGTCGATTTCAAGACCGATTGAAGGACATAATACCTCTCATTTGGCTCCTTTAGCTCCACACACCATGAGATTCCTTCCGCATTGTCCAGAATCTCGATGGTCCTCGTGAGCGTGTCTTGAACAATGTTTCTAGTGTTGTAGTCGGAAAAAGCAGTGGGTGATTCGTTCGTACTATGAAATTGCAGGCGCCATACTTGTGGCCGCATAAACTGAACGAGTAGAAATCCCAGCTTGTCGTTGAAGCGGAAGATACGTCCATGACTAGAGACAGGATTGGGCTTTTTATCAATCATTTGGTCATCTAATTCCAAAGAAACTGATCGCGGCCGCGTGGGGTTGCCATTTTCAAAATCTTTGAAAAACCACTCAGCAGGCTGGAAGATATATGGGTCTTGCGTCTTCCAATGCTCTGCATCTGTTGATACAGGATCCGAGGTAGTTCTACAAGTATCCAGCGGATTCATCTTGGGATAGCATGAATCAGATTGAGCGCAAGAGTAGATGAAGGTTGAGCAGCCCTTGGAGGAGCAGAAAATCGTTCAAATCAACAAAATGCTGCTCGGGTACCTTGATGGGAATTGTCTAGCTTATGTATCTGACGCTTGTTGAGGCCTAGAAGCACGAGGAATCAGAAAAGAATGAGGTGATTGATCAATAGTATTCGATATTGAAATTACTATATCCAATATAACGGAACAGATAGTCCTCTCACCGCCACTAACTAGTAGCTCAGGTTCGTCCAGGCGATGACTACTGTCACTCGTTTAGTCATGGATTCTACCGGCCCTTTTAGTTCTGGGAGTTCTAGTACTCTATGTATTTAATCGCTCCTTCTAAGCTCCGCAGGTACTGTTCACCTGTAGATTCTAAGCCTTATGGGATATTAAGTGACTGATGAGAAAAGATTCTATACTAGTAAAATCCAAACTTTCTCATCATAAAACATTATCATCTTAATCAGTTAATACAATAGTTAATGAAGATTTTTGAAAATTTGAAAGACTCTAGCATCTAATATATCAAGTGAAGAATGTGTTCTCGACAGGAATTTGGGTGCAGCAGAGAATTATATTAAGTCTAATCCCGCTTTGAGATGTGCGGAGTCTGGACTCAGACCCCTGTCTAGATAGCTCACCCACCTAAGGCACTACGGATTCTCAGGGACGACCCCTGACCCAGTGAACTCTGTTTGACAGATCCAAGCTCTGCCAACGTGTTGTCCCAGAGTGGCGGCAGCCGCCAGCTCAGTGTTACGATCAAACACAGGAATGCTCCTAGCCATATCGGAAATCTCTGTGAAAACTCTTCAGTAAGGGGCTACACCGAGTGCACGGCGGACACCGTCGGGGGGACATTTCCTTATATAGGTATAAAAAGAAGAGTTTTCTGTAGATTAAATGGACAATGAAAAGTTTTGATAATTACCGTTTTTCAACGAGTTGATTCTTTGCTATCGTGACTTTTACACGCACCCTTATTGATCAAGGATATTCCAATATTGCCGTTTGAATACGTTTGGAGCTAGACTAAACTGATGCTGCCTAGCATTTAGTTAGGATTAAGTTAGCATTTAGTTTTCCGGTAAAAGGTTTACTCTTGTAAATGTGAAAAGAACTCATTTATGTTTATCATACAAGTGAAAATATATATATCCCGCTACTCGGACCTGCTATATTATATACCTAAAACCCGGCATCTGGTTAAATTTTTAGGGGCTCGTTTTCGGAAACGGACACTTAATACGTTGCGGAACTTTAAAATGTGGGGTAGAGATAAAGCCGAGTCTACGTAACACCCTGAGGGTATGGGCCTTTAACTCGTTTACATTTTTCAACCAGAACTCTGGCCGAAAACTGTCTTTCCCTCTCGTTTGTAGTGCTACATAAAATAAGTATATAGAACAAGAGATGAGCAGCACAACTTAGCTTCGCTAAGTTGGCGAACTTTGGCTCAGCGCCTGAGTATGAGACAAGGGCATAGGAATTGATTATCATCCACGATTACCTGTCCCTGTCATCTACTTGTCTTGCTCCTTGCCATTGAATCCAACCCGGCCGTCTGCAAGAAATTGTAAAAGAAAGGAGAGGCGATAAGACGCTGAGAAAGAACCTCTACGTACTTATACTGTTCCTTTTCCTGTTGACCACCATTTGGTGGGATACTCAACATGATTACTTTGCCTGGGCTGGCTTCTAACAAGAACATCCCTATAGACGCAGGATGACTTGGACGAACGATCCCGGTAAGTGCGACTGGTGAGGAATGGCTATGACCGTTCGAGCAGCGTCCCTATCTAACTAGGGAGTGATGACAGTGCTACCGCCGAGGGAGTGCTTGAGTCTCCTTGTAAACACCGCGAGAATCTTGAGGGCCTTGCTCAAGAGGTACAGCCACCTAGGCAATATCCCAAACCAAAAGTTGGAGGGTTCAATCTGCGCAGACCGTGAGAAATGAGATTTCGATCGCGAACTGGTTAATCTCCATGGTTAGCTCGAGTGTGTGGACTTGCAAGGCCGGGCTGGGACAACTGGCGACTCTGATATGGGATGGATCAATGCTTGGTTTCAATGAATCGGTCGAAGTCGGCCTCACCCTCTCCGATATGAGATTCACTGTCATTTCTTAACATCGCAGATATAATCACAGTTCTCAAGATTCCTGTTGAACCTTTTGGAGCCATGCAAAAGTTGGGAGTCGTTGCTAAAGAAGGACTGTATTCAATACGCGCCTGTAAATATCTGGTGCAGACTCTAACAAAGCCTTCCATGCTCGAAGTTCATACTCTTCTTCAAAAGTTTTTTTCCCCATAAGCTTCCGTACAATGGTTCCCTTTCTCTCCCGTAAAAAAGGCTTGTCGGCAACGATGATGTTTGATTTGAGGATAAGTACATGGCTAGGTGCCATGCGTTGGCTTCGTCAACACGCGGCCAGAGAGGCTCAATCAATGGCATTCTTTCATGCCTGAACGTGCGTTTTAGGCTCAAAAGGAAGCTCGCACGCACTCTTCCATTTCTTATACATATATTCCGTAGTGCATTTGATATTTGTGTAGGGGGTAATAGTAGCGATTTTCGCACCCACATTCCCCCTTTCCCTTTACCATAGAAAAAGCACCGACACGGTGTGAACAGCAATTGCTTACGGTAAGCGAAGCTAAACATCATGGCGTCGACGATATAAGACGTCGACCACTTGATGATCAGTTTGGCTAGGTGCTCATACTGCGCAACAAAGCCATGGCTTTAAAATCCCTCGGTTGGCGGTTATTCTTCCGAATGCGCGAGCATGCCCGGATCATGCTCCCGGACAAATCAGGTAAGTAACTGCTATTCACGATACAAGCGGCGCCGTGATCTCTGGTATCTATGTAACGTCTCGCCTGCTACGTTGATATTGTCAATGCAGAAACTTCTACCACTATCAATTCCAATTCAATAAGGCACAGCAAAAGTTATTGCTGCAGTTAGTTTTTGGTGAATATATCATCCGATTCGGAAATAGCCAAGTTGAAATCTCAATCTCAATGGATCGAGCTCGCGGTCGACTTGTCTGTCACAATGTATTCAATCATGGCGCTGAGCTTCAAACCTAATTAATCACTCGATTAAAAGCTGAAATTTGGGTATGATGGCTAATGCCACCAAGGTAAGACGGCGCAATTATTCTTCCCTTGTTGGGACGATTTATAATATCCTCCTCTCAATGCGGTGTTTATTTCATGCAGCCATGTTTTGATGTGCTAATTTGATCCCTGCATATCATTGATACTCGGGATGTGATGAAGCACATAGGCGGCGGGAGTACAGATTGAAGAATGTCTACCATTTGAAAAGGCCTGCGCAAATCTCATCAACATATAACAGGAAGATCAAACCACGTCATTAGCTTTTAGAATGTGACTGGGGTGGGTTCAGCTTCCGCCTTGTGGAAAGGTCAGTATTGCTACCTCGCTTGTTCTTTCCAACGGTTTGCAAACTCGAATACTAAATACTCCCACATTAACCACGGGTTATTTTTTCAACTCGGTCTTTAAAATGTAACAACATCACTATCATTGGTTATATCCTCCACAATCCCATCTGAGTTTATTAATGATTCTTCTCGCACATCGTTCTCATCGCTTTATCTCTATTACGATGGATCCAAACACCAGGCGAGCATTGAAGCCTTCAGTAGGCATACCGCCTAATCTCGTTGATCCATATATCGGCCAGCCAAACCTGATGGTTACCAGCGTCGTTTGTTTGACACTTATAACAGTATGCATCTCTATTCGGAGTCTCACCAAGGCATACCTTTTCATGTGCCTTGAGGATTGTGAGTATCGAGTCAAACTCAATGCTTTAACACTATCTAACAACAGTAGACTTCATGATATTTGCCGGGGTATGCATAATCCCAGAATTCCTTAACTTTCTCTCCTATATTGCCGGGGATATTGATTAATTGCGAATTCAGTTTGGTTTCGCTTCTTTCTGTGGAGTGATGCTTGCCGTGCGAGAGGCGGTTCAAAGAAGCCATCATTGGATATCTCCGTAACGGGGTTGATTAATGTTATACTTGCAGGCCTTTACCTTATTCCTTATAATTAGTCCTTACGGATTAATGACTACAGCTGTCTAACATTCTCGAGACAATCTATGCCCTAGCAATGTTTGCTGCAAAGGCATCTGTCATTCTGCAACTGATGCGAATTTTCACCGCAAACACCGAAAACTTTGTCTGTTGGTCTTTTCTAACCCTTCTTGGGCTTAATGGTGCCTTTTACTTCAGCATATTCGTATCATGCATTTTGGCTTGCCTTCCCAGAGCCAAGCTCACCTATCCTTCACTCCCGGGTACCTGTATTTCTGATACCCTACCTTGTACGAAATACATAGCCATAATAAAAGATATCCCTCTAACTTCCTCACTTCCTCACTCATACCCCGCGCTAAATCAATCTCACTAACCCCAAAGCAAACGAAAGAACGAACGAACAAACAAACAAACCAACTCCAGCACTCCCTCCTCGAGAAAATGATTGCAAAATATATATCTCATCGATCGCCAAAAAGCACCCGAGTCAGATTTCCCCCATCTGATATCTGATCCCGTAACATTAGCATTCTTCAATTGCGAATGATGCAGTAATTAAGTTATGTAGGTCCAGGGTCTTGTTAGCTTTAGTGCAAACGTCAACAGATCAGATTAGATAGGATGGATGGATGGATGATATATTGTGGAGATAGAGATGTGAGATTAAGGTTATCGCTCACTATTTACTCTGTAGAGTAAAATAATTACTCGATGATTATTCCATGAATATTAAGATCTTACTATGCGCAAGACAAGTGACAAGAGACAGCTAGCTGACTTTGACTTTGAATTTGAATTTGAATTACCCAACTCATATTAATTTCGAAGATACCTAATTATACAAACTCATATGCATGAGCCTTACTCTCTATCCCCCCGTCCCCCCAATCCTACAACCCTCTAATCATACACTCTTCCAACCACTCTCAAGATAACTAAAAATCAAAAAGTAAACATCAAGAAATACACCAACTACAAGATCAGAATATCACCAAACCAAATCAAATAAACAAAATAAAACACATACAATACAGTACAGGACGAAGTCAGCGACGAAATCGATTAAATAAAATACCTTGGTAGAACAATAACAGCCTAGCTTAACCAATGATTACATCAATCAAATCTAAACATCTAATCCACTAATACACTCAAATATCACTTTATTCTCCCTTTAATATCCATCCTACCTAGTCGCCATTTCTTCCTCCTCCACCTTCGATTTCTCTTTCACTTTCTCATTTCCAGCCCATCATATTTCTTCCCACTACATACCTCATCATCGAATCATACAACCCTGTACCATCCAATTCTCAACTCATTCTCCCACAGAATCTCGTATACGATTGCATATCTGCATATGAATATATTGATTTTACTTTTTTCTTTTCAAAAATCGTTCGTTTATTGAATCTTCCCAAGGAAGAATAAGCAGTCCCTTCATTCCATCCACCGAATTTGGAACTTAAGCAACAAGTTCAGGTCGGGCTACACCCTCTTCCAAGGCATTGTTTCAACCTAAAGTTCGATTGAAGAGATTATGATATTCATTGCTTCCATCTCCAAAGATTGCATGTCCATTCGTGGTATAGTTTTAAGTTTCGTTTCAATCACCGGCCAGCCATGATATAATGATCCAGTCCAACGCCATAAGAAAATGCAATGATTCCTCTCCATCCTTCGTTCCGTCTAAAATTCAATAAATCCCTAACTCAACCTCGATGTCAACGAAACCTCAATGTCCTATTGCATTCATCGCTCCTGGCCCTCGCGCAGTGAACGTACTACCTTAAGCCCTTCCTTTTAGCCAATTCTGCAAAAATGTCGCCAGCCCTTTCCTTTCTGGACTCTCCACCATACTCTTAATAAATCCGCTACCATCGACACCCATACTTGGAAAGAAATTTCCTTGTAAATGCTCCACAAACATATTTCCCGTCTTCATATAAATAACATGTTCCAACCCCGCTAATTCATTCAAAACGCTCTTGGACTGCGCATCAACCATCGGTCTGAAGTGTGGCTCGCGAAGAACCTCCCAACAAACTGGGTGGAAACGTTCGATTAGAAAGGTATCAAATCCGGGAAATGTGGGTTGCGGCTGGACAGATGAGGTGATAGGTTGGCCGGGGGTAGCGATTGTTGGGCCACCCCAGAGCTCTGCCATCTTTGTCATTACACTAAAGGCGATTTTGCTGGCCGCAAGATTTCCAGTTTCATTTGTGACGGTTTTCGCCAATGTTGTAACTGACTGAACGAGAGGGTCAAAGAAAGCTTGGTTCTGCTCACTGACGAGTACAGAACCGAGCTCATTATTTAGGATAACCGTTACAAAGGACAAGTATTCCCTTCGTAGTTCCGCGAGTTGAATTCCATCATCTGTTCCAGTGACTGGCTCACTTAAGCTAGCAAAAACTCGCTGGAAAAGCGGTGTGAGAAGGGAGTTTAGAACTTCATGGATATCCTTTTTGAATCCAAACACCACTTGATCCAATAATCGTAAAAACATGCCTATTTCTTCTTTCGAAGAACTTTGTGTCAACAAGCCATCGATCCACCTTGGAAGGAGGGGTAACATGGCAACTCCCATGACTCCCATAAGTCTAGAGAATGAAGATCTTGCTGCATTACGGATTTCAGAAGAAGATTTAAGTGCCTCAAGTGCAAACAAAATTGCTTCCGCGGCGCGGCTGAATTCAATAGTTATTTCCTTTGCAGGTGCTTGTCCAGCCCGTTTCCCTTCTCCGGGAGACCAGTCAGAAAATCCATGGGCTAATGATCCGAGGGCAAAAATAATGTGATGAATTTGCAGAACAGCCTGTGCATTGCCTGACTTGGCTTGCTCTAAATGTCGCTGAACATCGGAGAATAAAGGATTCATGATTGTCCTTGCATAAATAGCCTGCTTCTCTATCGGAGTCGAAGTTGTAGAAGAAATGCAACCGATCGCCTCATAAAGATTAAGTTGAGCATTAAATGCTACGTCTGCCGCGTCATGACTGCCGTCTTCTGATGACATATCATCGTCACTTTCCTTAGGGACTTCTGCCTTTAAAGGAAGGAGATCACTGATCGACTGGATGATAGTCTCCGCAACGTTACCAACTTGACCTCTCAAGTGTTTCACGAATCGGTGGAATAGATACCACGAACGTATCCTGACTCGTGAATGATTATGGTGCACAAAACCAACGAATTGTTCGAGGACCTGGGGAATATATTGGGTTTGGTTTTCGAAAAATGAACAGTATCGGACGCAAATTTCCATATACTGGAGGGAAATGGCGGGATGATTGAACGAAGCAATGCCTGTGCACTATTAGTCGCTTTTCTTATAAAGGTGCCCTGAAAAATCTTACCAGATTCGACCATTTTGGACATCATGACGATCAAACGTTCAGCTGCTATACTAGATGGCTGGCTCTTGGCATAAAGACCGCCGTTTACGAGTGTAAGTTCTCCAAAAAGGTACATCTCGTGTAGTGCAAGGTCTAGATCACGCCAGTCAATTTGACCATTTTGTTGATCAAGTCTCTGGAACGTATTTCCGATCACATTACTCAAAACATCAACATATAAAGCTTCGTCAACTGCAGCGATAGTCTTTTGAAGGACCTGTAATCGTTTTCGAAGCTCTTGAAATTCCGCCTCATCTGTTAATTCATCCTCATCGGCATAGGAAGAAGTATCGTCGTATCTCATTTTCTGAATTATTGCATTGAGTATAGGTGTCAACATGGCTGAATATGCGGGTGGCAATGGCTGTGCTTTGCGCAAAAACGTGTTGAGCTCTGTAAGGGATGGTATAACAGTTGCGCATATCTCGTCGTATTCATCCGAGAAGAATCTGAGTAGGAGTGGAAGGAAAGTTTGCAACGATTGCTCTGCTTGCGCCCGTACTTCGGGTTCGACTTTAGTATCTTCAAGGATTTTAACGAGATCGGAGACAACATTGTTGACAAGTTTTGCAACCGCTTCTGCAAGATCGGTGTCATAACTAGAAGTGTTCCGTAAATCATGTAAGGCGGGGCTCGCAATAAGTTGCGAGACAACCTCTCCAAGGTTCAAGAACAAAATCATTCCTATCTTATCTGAAGGTTTCATTTTCTTTGCCACAATCTCTGTAAAGCAGTCGATGGCGGCATCCTTAACTTTGTCCTCACCACCGTTGGGGTTTCGTCCAACCAATGGGAATAACAAGTTCAAAATATCCTGGTTCACGACCAAAGAGATATCGATCCAGGAGACCCATTTTCCGATAACCTTTAACGTCATTTCAACAATAGCATCGTTGTTGCCTTGCCAGTATGTGAGGATATGTTGGAAAGAGCCTGCTACTATTTGTACATCTCGAGCACGCACAAGATCCTTCAACTCAACATTTCGCTTTGTCTCGCCTCCTGCCCTAACTATCATCAAATCGGCAATCTCGTCATGGATCGAACTGAGAAGTCGCAGATATAATACAACTCCAGGGAGGTTATCAACAGTCCCGTTTTGATGGCCAGTGAAGCTCAAGAAATCCCTTATGAAACTTTCCCAGCCCTCCTTGTATAATGACGAGAACAGGAATGTCAAGGTTTGTGTGAGCTTATTTTGTAAAGCGGGAGGATCGACTTCGTTTCCAGAAGCATATGTTCTCCTGACATAGTCATGAAGTTGTTCCTTGAGCCCACGCAAGCTTTGATCGTCTATATGTTGAGTTTGAATCGCATTGTTGACTATATCCAACGAGACCAATCTCACGACTTCGGCAGCTTTGGGATCTCTGGTAAAGAGGTTAAGGCATGCCTGTAGACTCGAGCTGTCGCCGCGTACTTGGGTGAGATATTGAACTGCTTGCTCTTTTAGATTCTGGTCAGATCGAGGGTCCCATGCGATTTCGATTGCTTTCTCAATCTAGAAAATGAATGGTAGATCAGTACAAATGTTTCATCCCATGCATCAGAACTTCCATCCTCAAGTGTTGCCCCCGCCAGCGCAGAACCTCCAGGAAGCGGTGTATCAAGAACATACCTGGGCGTCCATAACTGCTGTATTCCCAAGAAGTGAAGCTTGAGGTTACAGCAGGCAGAAAGGTATAGGAAGTTCAAATGATCCACAATTATTGGAAAGTAAAGCGCATGTACATCTGTAGCATTCTTCAAGACTCCGCTATCGAGTCATGGTAATTTTTTTTAAATTTATTCGTTGGATGGTTGGGGACGAGACGAAGCTTGCAATAGAAAAAAAGACTCGGTGCACGATTATAAGTTTGTGTGGTGAATCCTATCTGGTTCTTGAGTTTGTAGCCCGACTCTTGAAAATAATTTTAAATGCCAGTATTGCGATACGATGGTGGAAAAGTTCTACTGAAAGTGGTTCTGTGAAACTATTCTGCCCCACCAACAAATCTGAAGAGCAAGGCAAGGTTGAATTACAGCCTCTTGGGTAGATGGGAAATTGACACGTGAGAGACGGCCCCTATTTTATCCGGACTCAGCCCGTGGTTTAAATGCTCGTGTGCTACCTGTTGAGTACTGTTTCTGGGGGAAAAGATCTGAAATATTTGGAGCATTGATCATGATTCAATACCAGCGTAGAATTAATAATTGTATTTTATTCACAGTTAACACCAAAATGAATGTTCAAACTATGTTCATTAATAGTCTATTTAGCTCAAGGCAGTAAAAGAAATCATATGCCATTGTGATAAATACCATCAGACATGTACATTTCGATTCCTCATGTACCACCACATTATCCCTCTCAAATTTTTTGATGCTGTTTCAAAATCTGGCCAGTATGTATGTGGTTATCCTTTCATCATGCTTTCAAAGCTTCAAACAAAAATGGAAAACCACGACAAACGCCTGCAATGAGATCTAGTCCCCCCCAAGTTCTATGAGGCGTCGTAAAAACGACGCACATACATGGTAATTCTGATGCAAATGTACACTCCGGCCATTAAAAAAGCTAGAAGGGCCAAGAGATCAAGAGGAATAAGAACGCCCGCCAAAAGGAAACCCATCCATGCTTTACGTAGCCACCATGTCTCGTCGATATCTTGAGCTTTTGTGAAATCAGAATTTTGACGCGAACTCCTTGAACTGTCCTGAGGGGTGGATTGATCTTGTTTGGTATCCTGATTCTGATCTTTATCTTGTCACTGAAACGAATATCCACCGGGGAAGCCTTGAGGAGCGCCTCGAGACCGACCTCCTTGAGGCATACCTCCGCCAAAGCTGTGGAAGCCTCCTCCACCTCCCCGGCCTCCACCCATACCACCACCCATCTGGGCCCCAAACATCTGCATGAGGATTTCTATTGAAGATATTAGCAGTGTGAGATTGATCATTCGAAAATGTAGACTAACCAGGATCAATGTTCATTCCCCCTCCCCCTCCCATGCCACCACCTCCGAAACCATCCATTGGGTCCTCCAAGTCTACACCACTGTCGTATCGTGCACGTTTCCTGATGTATTTTGTTAGTTTCTGTAGGTGGTGATATAAAAATAGGTTAAACTTACTGAGAGTCACTCAAGGTTTCATAGGCTTCTCCAATGTCCTTGAATCGCTCCTCGGCATGTGGATCATCCCTATTCTTGTCTGGATGATGGATGATGGCAGCTTTTCTGTAAGCCTTCTTGATCTGATTGTCATCCGCGTCTTTCTCCACGCCAAGGATCTTGTAGTAATCCTTTCTCTTGCTCTTCTTCAACTCCAGTTCAGCTCTTCGCACCTCCCTAGCAATGCTAGCGTCCGATGGGTCCTGTTCTTGTATCTGCTTAAGCTCGCGCACAGCATCCTCCCACTGGCCAGATTCACCAAGAGCAGTGGCCTTTGTCTTCTTGGCCTTCGTGTATGAAGGGTCAAGTTGAAGAGCTAGGTCGCAATCCTCAATGGCGGCCGCGTAATCCTTAAGGCGAGATTTGCACAAAGCACGATTTTGCAGCAATTTGGAATTGGTTCCTCTATTGGTAGGGTCGAGTCCAAGAGCTTCACTGTACTTTGCAATAGCATCTGGGTACCGCCCAGCCTTGAACTCTGCATTTCCTTCCGATTTCAGCTGATCAACCTTCCTGACCAGTCTCAAATACTTGACTGCGTCTCTATAATCAGGATCGCATGTCAAAGCTTGGCGGAAATGCTGTATGGCCTTATCGTTCTCGCCTTGGGAGTATAGAGCTCTGCCTCTCAAGACAAGCGCCTCAGGATCCTGGCTGTTGCCGCGCAACAAAGACATAGCGACATTTTGTGCGTCTCCCAAAGCATTAACGTTGCCCATTTTTAGATAAGCCTCACCACGCATCAATTGCCATTTGCGTGGCCTGGGTACGCCTGTCCCAAGTAATTTTTCTGCCTGCTCGATCGAATGTATCGCCATTGATCCGGTCCCGTTCTTGAGTGCTTCTGCTGCAGATGCAAGGTGTTGCAGCATAGCTTTAGCCGGAGCCATATCTTTTGCAGAAGGAGGTGGTTGTATACGGCCGAAGGTGTCCATAGCCTCTTGTGGTAATCCCATGCTGATGTAGATTCGAGCTAGACGAAGAAGTACTTTGTGGTTGTTGGGATCAAGTTGATCAGCTCGCTTGGAATCTTCTAAAGCCTGGTAATATTGACCAGCAGCCATATAAGCAGCGGCGCGATTGTTGATATAAGTGGATGATAATGGCATCGCGTCGACGGCTACAAATAGTTTAAAGATCAGCGGTTGTCACTTATGAAAGCCTTTCGAAGGCACGAACCCTTGGTGTATTCTTCAATGGCCTTCTTATACTGCTTAGCCTTGTAATATCTGTTTCCCGCATCTTTGAATATTTCTGCATCTTCCAGAGTTGGTTGTGCTACAGCTTGAGGACTGGTTGGGTTTGATTTATGAGCTGGTGGGGGAGGAGGTGGTCCCTCTCCATTAGCTGTGGCACTCTGGCCATTGGGTGCACTTGGATGCGGTACTGGCTTGGGAGCAGACTTTGAGGAAGGCTTGGGAGCAGGCTCTGCAGGCTTTGGTGTGCTTGGCTGAGTGTTTGACTGTGAACTTGTGGCGGGTGGTGGAGAAGGATTGCGAGGGCTGGTGGAAGACTCAACGTCAATATCCATAGGTTCCGACATCCTAACTTGAGTAGATAGCCTGCGCAATTGATCTGGCGGAAGATTTAAAGGATGAGTAGTATTTGGGTCGAAAGAATTTTGCGATGGATAAGCACTTGACTTTCGTCGAATACGGCTAGATTTTGTTTGGCCGGAGTGTTGTTTTTCTTCCGATTTAATATGTTCCTCTTCCTTACTTTTACTGGATCTCGAGTAAGACTTCTTTAGTGGAGATCGTGACCGAGGCGAATCAATTTGAATGCCCTCCTCGTTATCTTCAGGTTTCTTTGCTTTTCTGGGTGTTTTCGAAAAGAGGTTAAATGACATTGAGAATGAATAATAAATCCCACTGGGATGACGGTAGCTGCGTGTAGCCGGACTGGCAAGCGATTGTGGTTGGACACTGAAAATGACGATGATTTTTAATGGCTTATAGTGGTTGTGAGAGCCCTAAATTTTGTGTTGGGTGAATGTGAGATTTTTTTTCCCCGTAGCTAGAATCCTATAGAACCTCTTAGAATATATTCAATTGGAGCTCCATTTTGATGTGGGATACAAACAACACAACATTTAACACTTCGGACTCCGTTTTGATAAGAATGGAGAGGAGATGGATGGAAGGAATATAAAAAAGAATGGGAAAGTTGAAAGGTTGAAAGGTTGGAGGGCTGAAATATTCAAGAAATCGGGATTGTTTACTTTTTCTGATATTCTTTTGGCTTTTCCTTCCTTTTGCAATTGCCGTCTGTTTTTCTTTTCTTTCCTTATCTTTTTCTTGTCCAGCCTTCTCTCCTTGTCCTTGATCCTTATGTGGTATTTGGAGGCATCAAAGGGTGGTGTGTGGTATAATTGATGAGTGGAAGAGAAGGAGTATACGATGAGAGAAGAGAAATCAAAACCAAGATCAAGATATTGATTGAGAAGTGCCAAAATTATGTTTAAAATGAGAAGAGCGATGATGCTATCGAAGATTTGGAAATCGAGATGGGGGGGATGGGGAGAAACAATAACTTTGAACCTCTTGGATATGGGACGTCGTAGTATTGGTGGTCAGGTTATTGTTATTGTGGTTATTGTGGTATTCGTATGAATATTATAAGAAATCTAAATCCAAGTCCAAATCCAAATCAGTCAATCAAATCAAATCAACCAAATCAGTAAGCTCATCAAAACTTTGTTAACCATTTAACTCCTCCTTCTCTCTTTAGTGGTATCCAGATCTTCTTTGCAGGGCATCAACTTCCAATAGATTTTTTGTGGTCCCTTGAAGCCTTTCAAATTATTCGTCCGTGCTGCCATGTCTACCTATTGAAGTGCGGAGCGAGAGTAAACTTTTTGATGCTGTGCCCGAATATCCTCTGCTCTTTCACTCTTTCCCTCTGTTGCTCAGCCATCTCAATTTTGTGAGAGGAACACATATTCTTTTATGATGCGTGGATGCATCTATCATATTGTTTGGCATTTTAGCGTTTAGGCGGTTGAGTTGTTCAGCTGTTGAGCTGTTGGCTGTTTGGCCATTTGCCCGTTTCTAGAAGCTTCTTATACTTATTCAACCTGCGTACGGAGTACATCTCTCTACATAGTAAGCAACACGTTTTGTTTTGGCAAGTTCCTGCTTTCCCGAGTTCCGCGTGATTATTGAAGGGAGGGTAAGGTTTTCACAATTATTATAGTTCGTCCTAAGTGGAGAATTCGTGATAATGGGAATGGCTTTGAGTAGTTTGAGGTATAGAGTACCGGTATATAAAGATAGGTGAGAGGTAATCAATATGTAGAGATGAAGAGATTATTGGTATATGATATATTGATGTCGTTGGTTGTTGTAGAATTGTACATTGTCTAGCTCTAGGAGACTAGAAATTGGACTTGACTTGCCTACCTACTACCACCAACCGATTGCCCTCTTTTCACATCTTTTTAACTTCACTTCCATCATCTACGAGTACGAAGTATGCTTTTCCATGATTCTACTCGAGTATCTGTTGTTTACAATAAAATGGTTCCCCAGCCACCGATATTCATACACCCCTTCATCTTCACCTAACCGATATCCAATCATTGGATTTTCCGATGGCGGCGTACCCATTTTTATTATCTCTCTTAGCCACTTTGATCAATACCTGGCTCCTCTGCAATTTGGCTCAGGCCTGTGTCATACCAGTCATGCTCGGCACTCTTCCAAGGCGGGAGTACCCTCCCTCAACGTTAAAGATTGCATCGCCGAATCATCTTATCAGAAAAGGGAAAAGCCTTCGGTTGATAAGAGAGTTGAAATGAATTGACCCTCCCATGAAGTATTAAATCTCGTTTGTTGACATCTGAAACGTTGCTGGAAGTCGGTTGAACGGGGTAACGACTCGGACTTTTATTTCAATTGGTGAACCATTAGTCGGCATTCAAGGAGATGTTACGATACACGCGCCAGTCTTGTGATTCCTTGGAAGTAACCTTGGAAGTTTATGAGGTGTGAATTCCGGTCGACTGGCCGCTTTCATTTCATTTCTCAAATCCCAAGGAAATGTACTCGTCTTCACATTCCGTCTTCTGGCTGAAGTACAAAGTGTGATTATTCATAGATATCACGGAAGTATCCATGTTCATGCAACGAGAGTCTCCACGGCGGAGCCAAAGTCACGCACAGGAGATCACGCCCGCGTGGCCGAAAGTTGCAGGCAATTAGGGTATCCCTACCGCTAGAATGAAGATAAAATGCAATCAAATGCAATCTAATGCAAATTCGGCTATGGGCCCTCAATGAACTCTGGTAATAGATGCTCTTTGGCGAACCTCTGATTGCATGACATCGGGGAGCTATTGCGGGGCCAATGTGAGCTTCCCCATGTCTTTCATTTCATTTGAAGAATTTCCTTCATCAGTTCATCAGTCAAATGGACGCAGCAAGCAATTTCTTATATGTTCCTACAAAGTATCTGATTTAATGGTAAGTAATCTCCCAACTTCGTATCCCATTCATTGCCCATTTAGTCGCTATGTTGGCATTTGAGTAGGGTGGTTGTTGCATTCATCTCAAAACCTATACGGTGAATTGTCTTCACACCTTGCTAGCAGACCTCAATGCCGAAGCCGACAGCGATCCACACTTGCCCCCGTCCTCATGCCATCAGGTCAACAATTTCCGCTTTCACACCCGTACATTTCTCGGAAGTCAACTCCAGATTAGTCTCTGTGCATTACCTGGTTCCCGGAAAATATGGAAGTGACTCCCCGGTCCCGCATGCATTATCTAAATCAATTGATTTGTCTGTCTTGATTCAAGGATTTCATTTGGGCAATGAAAATTTCTTCAAAAGTGATGTGGGAGGTAAAGCGCCAGCCTGCTGCTATTTGATAGGTGGTTTTATGGAATGGGTATAGTGCGACTGAACTTCCTGGAGTTGTGCTGTGGTAAGAACGTGATGGTTTGAGCCAGGGAAATAGTATACCTGCCATCGAAATGATGAAAAAAAATCATGCTGCAGCGTTGTTACACAGTGTAGTACGTCGTTCCGCATAAACACCAGCGGTTACACACAAGAGGGCCAGCGCTCCCATGTCACACACACAAACAAACGTTGTCCGTTACACGACAGGCTATTCTAGTCCTATGAATAGTTTCCTTGACCTCGGTCAGTCTTAACGTTTTGGTTTGTCATCGCTTTGAGTGATCAATTGAAATCCCTAGTTGCGTTATGAATAACCACGTTCAAGTTCGATATCGAATATTAATTCAATATGTTGACAGAGTATGGATCAAATATTCGGTTTCACTCTGAATATGGAAGTAGCTATCACATGTCTAGATGAGCGAATTCAGTATCAACTCCTCTTTTCTCGCTTGGAAAGTTCGGCTTCTGATCACTAGCTTTCTGAGATATCGATCAGGCATTGATCATGACATCAATATATCTAGCGAAAAAGTCCCGACTTCGAGTTTCGTGTGGAACAGTTTTCATTTCGATATGAGAGATATGTAGAAACTGGAATTTCTATTCTCTATCTAATAGGTGATAATATATTTAACTGCCGAGGCAGTTATTCATCCTATATAACAGGATCTAGAATCCCGTTTCATATTAAATGTTGAATCAGCTATCGTGCTAATTTACTCATGACAAAGCCAAATATTCGAAAGCATTCGAAAACTGAACACCTATCGTCTGATGAAACACAACAGGATTTCATACAGTCGAGATATATGCTCCGATAGGCGGGCTTGGTTCCCTAGTATTAGTTTTCACTTCCCCCATTCAAACATTAGAAGATTGAGGCTTTCAATCTCCCCAACCTGTATTAGCTACGGTCGAATAAGGCCAGCCACCCTCCATTTACTATTGTTAGAAGCCTACAAAGCTCCTAGCCGTCTTAGATAGTCATAGACTCAGTGTAGACGTTAATTTAATCAATCAATCAATATATGCTCCGATTGTAACAAGTAAAGAAATTCATAATCAAAATTTACTATTGCCAGTGAATGACTTTGACATAAGCAAAAATACCAAATATACCTCCAATTTTGTAACTAATCACGAACTCATCCATATATACCATCTCCAGCGCGATATTGAATGAATTCATCACCAACAATAATGCAACTCTTAAAGTATGACAGGAACTCTCAGCATTCAGATACCATTTCTCTCCTCGCTTCATTCGCATATCCGTACATATGGAAGCACATCATATCAATCCACATCAGTCTCAACCACAATATATAGAAGCGGTTAGGACCCTCATCATCCCGGCTCCAGCTCCGACAGTCTCTACATTGAATCCTCGCTTTTATACTCATGATATTTTACGCATGGTATAAGGATTGACAATATATCCACGTCGTGGTAGCATGGGGTTAGGCTCGCTCTAGTTCAGCTGGTGACGTTGATTATTTTCGAAACTTTAGAAGTTGGGCTGGTATATTAAAATATTTGACTTTGGTTATTGCGTGCTGGTGAGAAGAAGGATTTCAAGTACTTTTGGGTGAGTGAAAAGGCTTGGGAGTGTGTACGGGTGAGAGGGATGGTAAGGCTGTGAGTTCAACGGGGGAGTTTTGTGAAGGTGCTGGAGAGAAGATTTTGTTTGTGCATATCCGATAGGTTGATTCCGGAATCTTTGGGAAAGGAGATTAGAGATTTTATCCTGGCCTCTCTTGATCGAGGAGGTAGGGACGAGCAGGTATTAAATCTTGTAGATCCTGCTGTATTCCTATTAATCTATGGAATAAGACAGGTTAACAGCTTTGATAGATACAGTGCAAGTTAACTTGAATAACTACATTTTCCTAGCCCTCATCCTCGAAGTCGCGCTGGTATCTCATTGGCTCAGCTCAGTACCATGCTGGTTCAAAGTAATAACGAGAAGGCATTGCAGGAAATTCATTATAATTTTTGCTGAGTTGATATTTATTATTCAAATAGGAGATCTAGCACTACTTGTCCAATACACATTGGTTGCTCTACAAGGTTGCTTGAATTCATCGTGTAATCAGGTATAGTTACAGTGTAGCTTCTTGTGAATGGAATGGGGATGAATTATGAAGTAGACATTTTTTTTCTTTTCTTGGAAATAAAAAAAGCGATATTAGTCTAAATAGAATATTATAAGTGTGAGAAAGATAGTATTTAATTATAATTCTTGTTTAGTTTAAGAGAAGCGAGAATTTTGTATAGTTCTGATTATATTTTGATTATTAAATAGTTTCTATTTAAGAAATCTCAGTTCAATAACTTTTATCAGGGAATTTTAGTTAAAAGTCCTGACTATTCCTACTCAAATTAATAATAGAAATAAAACTATCGTTGCCATCTACAAAGTGACTGACTACTTGTCTACATACATACTCATTTTTAGATATGTTCTCCAGTCAACATCATATCAACATCAGAAACAGCTGTGAGAAACTCTATCCCAAGCGCTTGGCTAATTCGACATAGTTAGTAGCTCATCCTTTCTCTAAGTTCTAGGTTGATGATTCCGAAGCACAACTTATCTTGAAGAATCAGACATGACCTGATATCCCCGTAAGCAGCTATCCAATCTTCCAGAAATATTCAACTATTATTATGTTTGCCTAGATATATATCAATAATCTTCTTCGAGCAGCTACACCATCTAGATTACCATACAAATTATAACAAGGAATCAACTAATCTCAAACCGACTAAATAAATCAAATAAAAAATTCCTCACCTCACCCTTCTTACCCATCTCTCTCTATCTAAAACTCATATATTCTCCACCTAGGACTCTTCTCGTCCACAGATCTAAATAGCCAGAGCCGGATTTGGTAAACTAAATAAACACAACCACGAACATGTTGCTGGAAAAGATTCGTTGCTTGTTTATATTACTCCCAGCATTTTACCTGCAGCTACTCAATAGCTCTACCGGCCGGTGTCTCTGCAGATGGATGGATGGATGGATGATCTATGTGTCTTGACTTCTTGTTTTGAGGGATGTGTATTATTAATTGTAAAGATTTGCTAGTATAGAATGTAATTATAATTGTTTAATGAGAATATATCTGTCAGTGAAGACTTAGATCTAAATACCTTATGGAAAGTTTGTCGCACATCTCGAATTCAGATCGGTACAGTATAGCCAGTGGCCACTCAGATAGACTTCCTAGCACCACCAATGAATAACCTTGATTATATACAATATTCCCTCACCCTCACCCTAACCTTACCACTCTTCCCTTTCCATATTCCTGATACAGTCAGTATATATAATAGTATCAGCAAACCTATATCTACAAAAAATCCAGATATCCAACAAGAACCCCTAATTCCATACATTACATTAAATCGCACTCACCATCACCATCACCATCAACCCGGGGCCCATTATCCGACACAAAAAGTAAGTTGTAATACCTAGGTACTAATACAGATATCAAAATTCACAACCACAACCACAAACTTCAGCCGCAGATCTGAATTTCGTACAATCACAACATGATCTAATCTACCTACCAATAACCAAGAGAACTCAGCTTTCTAGGAGGCGAGATTCAGAGACGGCCGTGACGGTGAGTTTTTGGATGAAGGTATAGATATTTATCACACTTTCATTCCGGCTCCATAATAGGACATTTTGGTCTTATCTCATCTTTTAAAACATTACTACGAACATATATATCTACCTAGGTACATATCCACCTTACTTCCTAAATCTTTCCTCACCCTCCAAAACCGTCTTTTCCATCTCCGCAAATGCGCCTAGAACACTTCCATATTTCTCCCAAACCTCAGGTCTATACCCCTCATCCACCTTCTCAATAGCGCCTTCTTCCTTCCACCTCCTCCCTATCAATTCCTCAAAACTTTCTCCCTCCCATTTAACATCATTTCCAGTCTCAATCTTCCCCCCTTCTTTTCCGCTGCGCTCAACACCCCAAACAGCTTTATAAGCACCACCCAATGCACACGCATTCCCACCAACATCCAATCTCCACACACCTTCCACGCCCCCCAAAACCTCACCCACAATCTTCGCAATCGCTGGATTAAGCGATCCACCTCCAACAAGATAAATACGACGAGGTTGAGCTGGTATATCCTTAGAAGGAGACGTGACCAATTTCTGCGAACGAAGACGTAGAGATAAGATTTGTGATTCTACGATAATTCGAGCATCAGTTTCGGGATCATACGATGTTTGAGTTTCGTTTAGAGTGTCTTCTGATGAAGATTCGTAGCGGAAAGTACCGGCGCGGATATTTGGGACGATTTCTGGGAGGGGGAAGTAGAGGGCTAATTTTGCGGGATCGGATGGGGATTTTTGGGCTAGAGGTGGAGTTTCTGTGGCGGCTTTGTTGAAGTTGGACCAGGGGTCTGAGGTTGTAGAGGCGGGGAGTGCATCTCTGATTTTCTCGCGGGCCAGTCCACCGTTTTTGTAGCAGAGCATGAACATGTAGAGGCCGGCTGTGGTAGGGTGATTAAAGAAGTGGTAAGCAGGGTCTGGTACGTAGTTGGGTGTTGACATGAGGAAAGTTGTGGATGTTCCAAGAGACACGATGGCGTCCATAGGGCGTAGAGGTAGTGCTAGAATTGTGGCGGGATTATCGCCGGTGAAGGGGACAATTGCACAATCGGCGGGGAAGTTATAGCGAGATGTGAAATATGAGGATATGGAACCCATACTTCCACCGCCATCTTCTCGTACCTCTCCAAGTTTGGATTTTAGAGATGCGAGACCATCGGAGCCGGCTGCAAGGGTAAGAAGGGGCTCGCTCCAGGATCCAGATTTGATGTCCCAGAGATCCATACCACAGACATCGCTGATGTCAAAAGGAGCAATTTTACCAAGGAATAGAGATGCTAGGAATGATGAGACGAGTGTTATACGAGAAGTACGTCTGTACACCTCTGGATACTTTTTATGAAAACGCATGATTTGTGGTCCCGTGAATCGCTGTCAATATTGTTAGTCAAGGAATTATGCCTTGCCATATCCCTGCACAAAATAACAGAGGAGAACGAACATGATGAGCTTTGCTCCCCGTAACCTCGGCCAATTTCTCTTCACTCCCCAATTCCCTATCAAAAGCATCGCATTCCTCCTGCGTGCTCGCATCCTGCCAGTTCGGACTCCACGGATGCGCAAACGTTTCCTTTAACTGTTCGAGCAAAGTCTTTTCCTTCTCCAAAGCTCCCAATACCTCCTCACCATTTTGACTCCAATAAACACTTCCATGTTGTTGACCGGAGCCCGAAATCCCTTTAATGAGATGGAACGGACAGGATTTCTCTGAAAGTCGTTGAAGAACTAAATC